>NC_079401.1:4652505-5020005 GCF_029220125.1 Pseudoliparis swirei
AAGACCAGTGGGTTGTTTCTCTTGAAATTCGACCGAAAAGCTGGGGGATTGAATTTGGGTTTTTTCCAACTTGCAGTTTATAACTTTCCTGCATGATTTCACAACAATAACCTCACACTGAGCGTTCAGTGTTTTAAGTAGCAAGAAGAAAGATAAGAGATCCCTGCAGCCCCAATTAACAGTAAATACATGTGTTCTGACAAACTAGGCTGATGTGATGCAGCTGAAGCGGAATAAAAGTGAAGGCGACGCAGAGTAAAACGCAGAGCCGGCAGTCTCCTCCGCCGGAGCTGGTTTGTTTGTGCTAATTATGCTGATGTTTTCAAATGAATGTGCTCGTGATTGAGGTTACAATGATACACGTGGCAACTCGGGTCTAATCTGATTAAAGGTGTTTCACGCACGCTGGAGAGGCCTCGACTTGAAGCCGCATGTCATCAGTGAGATGACCCCCATGAGTCCCCTCTGACCAAGGAGACACTCGTCAATCATTGATTCGCTCAGCTTTGCATTTCTCTGAGACGCCGTGATGCGAGGCGACTTTCAGGCTGCTTTGATTACAGTGCTTTAAGTGTATTTTACTTTGTGTCTACGACCTTTAGACAGTAAAAAAAGACATTTGTCTGTCCCCTAGACATGCTGCTACAGCCCTAGACTGCTGGCGGGCATCTTAGGATACACTGAGCTCCTATCTCCTCTTCCCTCTCTCCTTCTGGATACATTCACGTCTCTTCATTGCACATTACTAACTCTCCTTCTTCCCTGGAGTCGTTGTGCCTTCTCACATGTCAGGTTGCCATGGATGTGGCTCCTGCCCCCTGTCTCCTTGGTCCTGGCCTCCTGCCTCCTTGGCTGTGCCTCCTTTCTATCCACTTCATAAACTGAATTGAATGTGTGGGAAGGACATCTCTCATAGCGTTTTTGGGGTCTTTTAAATGCTTTTTCCCCACCTCTCCCATAACATAACCTTCCTTTGTTGCCAGGGCCCCAAATATTTGAGATGATCACATAGGAAACTAGTTATCTGGGTATTAAAGCAGTTGGAAAGATTTCCAGTGAAAAGGGTGGATAGCGGAGACTCTCCCCCCAACAACAACAACAACAACAACAACAACCAATCGAACAAGTTCTCCGTCACCTCTCAAGCTCTACATTCTCCCCTTGTGCCTGGGAGGTGGGGTTTATTTTGTGTACCCCCCCATAATCTGTCATGTTCCATCTGCGCTCCAGATATTGGGGTCTAATGGGAATCCACCGGAGCTCTCAGGAGAGCAGGTGAGCGACGGCTCTTTGGAAATACCACCTGGAACACGTTAATAGCTTGTCAAGGCCCAGGTCCTTGAGGGGTTGGGTGGGTGGGGGGGGGGGGCACCACCGGCCTTTTTTCTTTTTTCCGAGACTTCCGCCTGACGCTGTGTGCCACGAGCTTTTCACTCAACACTCTTGTTTTGTTCCCCTCTTATCTTCCTCCGATCTCCCCTCGGCTCTCAGGCCGACTCCAGAACGGTGGCGATGTGCTCGAGGAGAAAGGCCAGAGGACTTTGTTGTGAACGTGGATGTTTATCGGGACAGCCCGCTCCATCCTGTTGATGGAGGGAGATCACAAGCCTCTCACGGCGAGATGAGGGGTCGTGTCGAGTTAAGTCGGAGGGGTCAAGTGAGTTAATTTAGAGTCTAACCGTTAACACGCGATACCAAAGTGCCTGAGAGCAAGGCGCTGGTTTCAGGGGGATGTTTTATCGTCTAATTTGTATTCCAGTTTTACGCCGTTACATTTTCAACCAAGCAGCCCCCACTCAAATGTATAGGGAGGGCATTATAACGACAGTGTAAGTATTTGGTCGTAGATTGAATGAACACGACTGGGTTGCTATATTTCAGTTGCCCATCTTCGCCGTGACGCTTTCAATAAGTTCCACATGAATTAGATTTTAATGAAGGTAAACCAGCAATGGAGTAATCTAGTAAGTAAGTAAATTATATGATGATTATAGCCCGTGATTGAATGGTAGAGAGGGGCCTGCGTTGGGATGGTTAGCAGAGAGGAAGCATTGAGGGATACATGTAGTTTCTTTGGGTAAGTCAGTGTGATTTAACCCCCAACCAGGTGGTAAGGGAGCTCTCCAGAGTCCAAAACAACTACGCTATAGTGGGCCAGACAACAGTCGTCCCAGGGGATTTAAAGGTTGGAGAAGATGCCCTAGCTATGGAAGACCTCCTGCAATCCACACAGTGCCAAAGAAAGGACGTCCCACCTGAGGACCCCGCTGAAAGGACGTCCCACCTGAGGACCCCGCTGACTGAATCAGCTGAACCAAGTTCTCAGACGTCGAGCCTCCTTGAGCTTCAGCTTCCGGCGATGCCACCGCAGTCTCTACCCTCTGGACCGGCTCTGTGATGAGCAGCATCGGTGCAGCTCAGGGAAGATTATTTATACCTCCGCTTCAGCTCTGGTTCCTGCCACCTTTGTTGATTGTTCTTGCACCATGTGGAGAGCAACAATCAATGAAGTCAAACAAGACTAGAGCGCGGGATGAGGGAGAGGAAGAGGACTCACATTGGGGTCCCAATCAACAAAGTGGTCTTATAACACCGACATCCTCTTTAGGAAAAGACGGAAAAGAGTGCTCTTCCATGAGGAGACCCGGCCCCTGAAGACCCTCTGCCAGCTGGTGGGGCCAGCAGATATATAATCCATCATTAACTATAATTATATTACATCTGTTTTAATAAAGGCAAACACTAAATACAATTATTTATGTTATCTATGAGCCTGGAGTACACTGTTCACTTAGACTGCTGCTATTAATCACACAAATAGAACTTTACCTCGCCACCTTTTGTCGTCACTTTGAACTAATTTGGTGCATTTCTTTCTTTTTATCCTGCGTTTTCCACTAAAATGTGAATTCAAACGATGGATACAAGGTCATTTCTCATTTACAAATTGGATATTGAGTCTTTATGTGTTCTGTATAGTACACAGTCATGAACTCGCTCTTACCTTCAGTTCCACCTTAAATAACGACCGCCAGCACAACATCATCATCCACAGGAAAGTAAATAAGATAATGGGAGACATGCAGCGGGGGAGGAACATAATTCAAAAATAATTGTCAACTCGTGCAAAGAAAATAAGATTAAAACTACAACGAAATGATCATATAAAAAAAAAACTGATGGGACACACATTTCAAATTAGGCTTCAGCTCAAGGGGAAACATGCATATTAATTTGTGAATGGCTAATATAACACGCAGAATTATAGGTTATCGTTTTTTTCCGTTCTCTCACTCCTCGGCCACGTCGAGTGGTGTGCACGTATCCCAGCGATATGATTGCTTTTGCCGGTAATATCTTCGAGTTATAATATTGCAGTTACCAATCACAAACGGATTATTGCTTTTACTAGCACGCAGTCTAAATCTCATATTGAATGTGAATTATCAAAAAAAGCTTTAAATCCTGCCACCAACTTCCAATTAATATCCCTCATATTAGACTTGAATAAGCAGAGACATTCGTATTATCCGGTGAAAGTGTTCCCATCACAGAAATGACTCACTAATTTGGTTATGAGTAAACACATCAATACAAATGACTGCTCCACGTGGAAAGGGCTCGTGCCACGTGTCCCCCCCCCCCTCTGAAGTGCAGTCGGTGGGTCAGTTGTGTACCTAAGGCCGTCCGGGCGGGCGTGGCGTCGCTCTTGATCCAGAAGGAGACCCAGGAGAGGACCACAGTCAGGATGCAGGGGATGTAGGTCTGGATGGTAAAGTAGCCCATTCTTCTGCTGAGGTCAAAGTACACGCTCAGCACCACGTATTCACCTGCCGGGAAGGACGAGATGGGGCGTGAGAACATTTCCATTAGTACTCTTAACCCCGCTACTAAAACAGTCGAGACCCATTGGACAGATTGCCATGAAGATGTGTTCCCTCGTGATGACTCGGCATGATTCAGATGGTGCCACGGCGTCACAAGCAACAGACTGCCGTGTTCACTCCGACCAGCCAGCCAAAATCACAGACGCACAATATCACACGCACGATTCCCACAGTTTCTGGCACACAACTCTCCCTCTCTTTTTCCCAATAAGAAGACATATCTGTGTAGCGCGCTCAAAAACAGCCAGGGGCCCGAGGGTGACCCCTGAGGGACACCCTAGAGATATTAAAAGGAGAAGAGAGACATCTAGAGTAAGTGGCGTTCAAGTGAAACCATTTTAGAAAGCTTTCTATCAAAATAGTTACAATTGCCCAAAGTGTTTGATAGTTTGGAATGAGATCTGTAATTACTGAAAGTAAAATAATCTGGATCAAATGAGAAAAAAATACACAGACAGAAGGAGAAAAGAAAGCTGTGAAAAAACTAAATCCGGTGATTAAGATTGACAAGGAGCAGGAGGGAAGAAAGAGAGAGGAAGAGGAGTGGGACATCCACGATGGAGCCCAGAAAAAAACCAGGTAGCATCTACAAAAACAGAGGTGTGTACCGCCTTTATTCGGCTCCTCTTCACAGGTAGAATAGTATAGTAGCATACTTTTTTCTTTCAGAGAGAATTACTTTCATCTCAAACTCTGAAGCCATTTTTCCGTAACCTTGACAAAGTCTGACGCATCAGACGAGGGTCATGAAGGATTGTCAAACGACGTAATGAAGCATGTCGCTTGACAATCTGCCGCCACTTACACGAAAAGGGTGTCGGCGTGAATAAAACATCTGCGGTAGAAGATCTTTTGTCCTCGGCTCGCAGCCCAATCTCACCTCGGAGAACTGAAATAATCAGTTTAATCATCAGTGCGATGAAAGGAGCGCCGTGTCACCGTGTTCTGCTGTCACTGTCAGACCTTTTTTTTTTTTTTTTACTTTTTCAAGCCCCTTTGGTCCAATGTGATGCTTATCCACGACAAACACGAGGGGAGAGGGAGCGGTTTTGATCAGACGGCTCCATGGAGGTGACACTCGACTTGCTTTGAGACTTCTGTGCCTCGAATGCATTAACGAGTCAACGGGGTCCGGTTGGGGGTTATAAATAAAGAATATGGCCGACACACAACCCAGAGTGCACTGTGTGGGCAGTGATGGAGAGGCAACGCCACCGGGCCACTAAGGACGGAGGCATGTCATCCCATCTTGTTCTGAAGAGCGTTCATTAACTGTACAAAGAGTGCTGCACACGATCTGGTTAGTGTCACAACAAAGGAAATCTTAATCGCAGCACAGTATGCACGGAATAAACTAACAACTAGTTTTATGTTACGTACCCGTTTATGTCCGAGATGGAGTGCGTGTTCTTTTAAAGTAATCCAAAGTGGGTTACGATTGAACATCACGCAGGTTGGATTGAACAAACTATTTAAAGATCGGGGCCCTCCTCTCTCGACTCTCGACTCCTTCCTCTCAGGACAAACTGCACGGTTGAAGAAGCAGTCAGAGTCAGACACGCTGCCCACATTTGACACAGAAGAAGATCCTGAATGTGTGATTCTTGCAAATTGTGCAGGATAATAATGTAAAGCTGGCGTGAAAGACTGTATGGAGGCTTAAAAAAAGTGAATTGCCAGATGGACTTTCTCTAACTGTGTGAATGCTCTCTGCAGTGTGGGGACTACTGTTTACAACCCCTCTGTTTACAGTATGTGAGGACAATAACAACCCCTCTGTTTACAGTATGTGAGAACAATAACAACCCCTCTGTTTACAGTATGTGAGGACAATATCAACCCCTCTGTTTACAATATATAAGAACAATAACAACCCCTCTGTTTACAGTATGTGAGGACAATAACAACCCCTCTGTTTACAGTATGTGAGGACAATAACAACCCCTCTGTTTACAGTATGTGAGGACAGTAACAACCCCTCTGTTTACAGTATGTGAGGACAATAACAACCCCTCTGTTTACAGTATGTGAGGACAATAACAACCCCTCTGTTTACATTATATAAGGACAATAACAACCCCTCTGTTTACAGTATGTGAGGACAATAACAACCCCTCTGTTTACAGTATGTGAGGACAATAACAACCCCTCTGTTTACAGTATGTGAGGACAATAACAACCCCTCTGTTTAAAGTATGTGAGGACAGTAACAACCCCTCTGTTTACAGTATGTGAGGACAATAACAACCCCTCTGTTTACAGTATGTGAGGACAATAACAACCCCTCTGTTTACAGTATGTGAGAACAATAACAACCCCTCTGTTTACAATATATAAGGACAATAACAACCCCTCTGTTTACAGTATGTGAGAACAATAACAACCCCTCTGTTTACAATATATAAGGACAATAACAACCCCTCTGTTTACAGTATGTGAGGACAATAACAACCCCTCTGTTTACAGTATATAAGGACAATAACAACCCCTCTGTTTACAGTATGTGAGGACAATAACAACCCCTCTGTTTACAGTATATAAGGACAATAACAACCCCTCTGTTTACAGTATATAAGGACAATAACAACCCCTCTGTTTACAGTATGTGAGGACAATAACAACCCCTCTGTTTACAGTATGTGAGGACAGTAACAACCCCTCTGTTTACAATATATAAGGACAATAACATCCCCTCTGTTTACATTATATAAGGACAATAACAACCCCTCTGTTTACATTATATAAGAATAACAACCCCTCTGTTTACAGTATGTGAGGACAATAACAACCCCTCTGTTTACATTATATAAGGACAATAACCCCTCTGTTTACATTATATAAGAACAATAACAACCCCTCTGTTTAAAGTATGTGAGGACAATAACAACCCCTGTTTACATTATGTAAGGTAAAGTAACAACTCCTCTGTTTACACCTGCAGAATACTTATCGCTCTTCACTTTGTTGACACTGGAATACGGTCAAGTCTACTTCCCGTTTGGAAGCAGCGAGGAGAAACTGTCCCGTTAATGAGCTCAAGACCACTCAGTTGTTGTTCCCGAGGCGGCTCACTTCTTCACAACACCGAAAAACAGTAGCAGGGATGTCAAGGAGACGTTTCTTTTTCTTGAACTAAAGTTTTGGAAATCTTTCCACACGTTTGAGGAAATCTTTTCAAAACCAGAACAAGTATGGGAAGTAAAAACGTCATGTCATGCTATCTCCAATAACATTGGCTGGTCGCCGGAGAGTAAACAAATCAAATAAATGTACTTCAGCTATGACGGAGCATCTCTCGGGGAAATCTTCAACGCGAGGAGAAAATACAAAGCCGGTTTTATTGTTTTTATGTCTGCACCCGTCCGTCACCTCTACCTCTGATTTGAAAGTGGTCAGCGGCAGGTTGGCGAGCAGAGTAAAAATGGATAAATTGAATGCCCGTATTCGGTGCCATCGCAGAACAAGACGAGAGATCGGCAGCAATTTCACGACAGATTCTCTACAACAGGCATTTGGAAAATGCCCAGGCTAAAAAAAAAAGAAAGACAATTTGAGAAGCAGATAGTAGAACAAAGCACCGAAAGGGTTTTGGGATTCCGCGTTGGGGCCTTTTGAAGTGGAAGCCCCCCCCCCCTCGGGGATCCGTCCACTCCGTCCTCATTAAAACAAACCCGGCTCTCATGTGTGTTTGTGAGGGACGGAGGACGCAGCTGGAGAGTTAGAGGACGGAGAGAGGGGCAAATAAAGAGAGCAAGAGCGAAGCGGCACTTTCACAGTTTGTCATGATGTCAATTAATGATAGGTATTTTTAGACCGGGGGGGGATCTAATCATCACGCGTGTGGAGATGGAGCCGGCAAGTGGACAGAGAAACTAGGTAATACATGAGAAAACTCCCAATTCCGTGAACAGCGTGAGGCGGACGTGTAGCTTTTTGGGCATCTCGTGTGTTGACGATGCAGCGGCGGTCCAAGAACACACTCATCAGGCCATCGACGTCTTCGTCACCTTTTTCTGGTGCAATCAGACACACAGAGATACCATTTCCTTATTAGATTAAACAAGATGCTTTATGAGTTTTCAGTATAGTTTTCCGACTATATCTGGATTAAAACACAGATTTGCACTTCAGTGGCACTTAAATAGCACTTACTTATGGTACTTTTGTTCGACTATGTTGAGGAAATGTTACTTCCTGTATTCTTGTTGTTCTTAGTTTGTACTCTAGGTTGAAATGCACTTATTGTAAGTCGCTTTGGATAAAAGCGTCGGCTAAATGACATGTAATGTAATGTAATGTAAACCGATCTGTCGGCTTGGAGAGAAAATATATATATTTGATTTGAATCGTCGTGCACGAGTACCCAAACACTACCTGTTCTGCAAAATGAAGCTGTACAACTAATTTCCACTGAGCTCCTTAATAATTCGATGCCACTCCTTGTTATCTAATTCCCCAACCGTGCAGAGTACTCCTGTTGCTCCAATATTCATGAACGGGGGAGGCTGCACATTATGCAGACGCGATAGCACCGAAGACAAAAGATAGTACAAATTAGAAGCATTATGCAACTCATAAACAAGGTTAAGAGGGGTCAACAACCGCTGCGTCGTGCTCTTTCTCCACCGCCCTCATTCGCAATGCTCCGCTTATTAAGCCGTTAGAATCTGCCGCGTGGATGAGGAACTCGTCCGTCCCCGTGTCCCCGCCGGGGGTCTAATTACGGGCACCTGTCGGAGCAACAATATGTCGCCGCGCCTCCCAAACACACTTCAAAGAACTCACCGATAGAACACAACACAAGGGCTAATAGCAGCACTGAAAGCATGGGGGCAAGAGAAGGAGTGAATAATTAAACTTCCTTTTTAATCTAGGGGATTAATGTCAGCGGAGAAATCCATTTGCCCTCGCAGCCGGAGGGAATACTCGTGAGCTCTGCGCTTGTGGTTTTCGTGATTAGCTTCACGGGGCTCGTGTGAACCTGAGCAGAGCTCGGGGCGCCGAGGCAGTCGAGCTGGAGTTGTATTTTTGAAGCCCTGCTAATCAGCTAGTGTGTGGCCTTTGACCTCCGCGAGGTAGGGAAGGGGGTGAACAAAGCGTAGCACAGCTTTGTATTATTATCAGTCACAATTCAAGGGCCAGGGCCGCGGGCCTCCCCCCCCCCCTCGCCGGCGCTCCTACCTGCTGTGGTCGTGAGCATGTCGGTGGTGTTCCTGAGCCCCATGAAGGCAAACTGGTAAAGCCTCCAGTATTTCTGGTCCGAGGTCTCCACCGAGTTCCGGCTCCACTTGTAAATGATCTCGTCTCGCGGGTAGCCGTCTGGAAACGACACACAGGGCGAGTCAAACGGGAGAAAGGAAAAGAGCGAGAGACAGAGCGAGAGAGCGAGAGAGAGAGACAATACAGGGATGAGGAATGCAGCAATGCAGCGTTTATTGTGTGCAGGATTCAAACCATGATTGACACACATTAATACGGTGCGTTTACATTGGCAATTCAGAGGACTGCAGACCAACTGAGCAATTACCCGCGTGAACTCGTTGGCGTAGAGTCGGCTGCATTGCACCCAGGGTTGCCAGGTCTGTGTGACAAAACCAGCCCAATGGCCAATAAAACCAGCCCAAAAACCAGCCCAATATCAGAACTCAAAATATGCCCGTGCCAAACCATATACACTGCTTTTAAAGTCCATGTCCATGTGTGTCCGTGCTGATCTGGAGTCAGTTTGGTAGGATTTGGGTATAAATAAATTATTTCATTTAAAATATGGATTTTTATTTAAAGATATTCATGTAATTTGCATGCAAAATAGGTCTACCCGAACCAGCGGACAACAAATTCAACCCGCGGCAACACTTCAAAAGTAGCCCAATTCCGCGGGAAAACCGCGGACCTGGCAACACTGATTGCACCCCGGGCAAACAGATATCCCGTCTCCCTTGTAATTCGATGCATTACTCGGTTTAAAATCGTAATTTCGGGGGAATGATTTCACCTATTTCAAGTCGATTGGTCTCGAGGGTGCTCTTGAATGAAATTATATTTTAATGGCGAGCGGCCTTTTGCTGCAGAATACGGTCGTCTTGGGCGTGAAAAGGGAAAACAAAATGAATCGCTTCGCTTTTTATTCACGGGAACAATGTTCTCGTCTTAGATTATAGGTGTCAAACACAAGGCCCGCCACATCGCTTTATGTGGCCCCTGGCGGCTTTAAAGACACGTGATCACCTTTTCTTAAAGAAATTGACCAAAAATATCCGTGCTTTTATTTTGAAGGTTAAAAATTACATTTATTTATGTTGTAATATTAGAGACGTTTTCTCATGTACAATATTTCTACACTCAAATAAACAATAATCAAATGCAAAGAGGGTTATTTAATGATATATTTGAAGAGTTTATAACGTGTTTCCGGCCCTTTAAGAGGGCAGCCATGATGCTGATTTGGCCCACGGTGAACATGAGTCTTAAATTATTGGCTGTGCATCTCTCATCGTGATGGAGCGCCAAGTGGAGCTCACCAACACAATGACCCAAAGAGCATCAGTTTAGCACTGATCCTGGACAAGCTCAACACTAAAGCGGGCCGGATTTCACAAGCTCCAGACGGCAGGCGACGAATTCCACGCCAACGGTGTGCGAAAAACAAAAGGAGAAGACAAAAGAAGCTCGGCTCATTTGACGAGTTGATGCAATTTTACGGAGAAAACAAGAATAGAGTGACAGTTGTAATCATCAGGCGCTGTTGAGCCCTGTAGAGGCAACCAGACTTAATTATGTAAATCAGCCTCATTGAGCCATCGATAACCAAGAGGAGCACAAACAAGACTTCTTTTCTTCTTCACTAATATACAGTAGATGACTAACGTTATTGCGATCGTATTTCTCTCGGTGCGTTTGCACCATTATCTTCACTGCAAACAGCATCATCATTATGCTCCCGGTTCATAGCTTCCTTCAAGCCTTTAAAAGGCCCCCGAAGCGACATGTTCCTCAACGATACAGACTGTACAGAATATCGGCCCCGTCTCTCCCAGAGGCAAATATCACGAGGGGTTTCCCCCCGTCTGCTCTATTAGCGTCAACAAAGTCCCGGGACGCGAGCGGCTGAGAACGATATCCCGCGAGCAGCGATACGGGGGATTTGAGGTCAAATTGAAATGTTGAATTCTCCTCGTTTCTCGCGCTAATGTAAGCCACAGTGACGCCACGATATCTCGTTTCTACGGTTATTTTTAATATCTGTATATCTGTAACATGTTGCCTCGTCTACCTGCAGGCAGTGTGTTTGGATAACTCATTGTAAAGTCTTTTCAGGTCAGGGTCTGCTCGGAGGCTTCAGGGTTCTTTCCCTTGTTCTTCACACCGGGACAATTTTTCAATGAGGTTTTTGCAAAAATGAAAAGTCATGAGGAACACACACACCAGACTGAAACCTCACACATGATTGAGCGTTCAACAACTCCTGTGCCAGGGTCTTGAATAATCCAGCCAGGCCCCGGTGCAGTTAGGATGGAGGTCCTCAAGCTTTTTGGACCGGGGGTGCCAGAACTGCTGATTACATCTTTAAATGCATGACCCTAGGCGGTTCATTCTGCATGTGTGTTGGGAAGGCATCACTTTGCAACTTCTGCAGCAGCCATTTTGTATTCATAAAATAAGATGAGCAAATAATAGATGTTGCCGTTTAAATACACCACCGGTCAAAAGTTTGGGGTTACTTTGAAAAAAGAAGGGAACAAATTGTGAAATGTCCTTAAAGCACCGTAATTTATCAGAAATACACTCTACATTGTTAATGTGGTACATGCCTATTCTCTACAAAGGTGTATAGAGGCCCATCTCCAGTGTTCTAATGGTACTTTGTGTTATCGCCTTTGAAGACAAACGGAGGGGTAGAAAACCCTTGAGAACCCTTTTTATGTGAGCGCAGCTGAAAACAGTTATGCTGGTGAGAGAAGCTAAAAAACTGGCCTTCCTTTGAGCCACAACAACAACATTAATATTTACAATAAAAATCATTATTTCTAACCTTCTCAATGTCTTGACTATATTTCATATTCTTTTTGCAATTCATTTGACATATAAAAGTGTGAGTTTTCATGGAAAACACAAAGTTGTCAGGGTGACCCCAAACTTTTGAACGGTGGTGTCGGTCGTGTGTGCAAAATCATGCTAAAACCTACACTTCTGACAAATTAGTACTTCCTGTCGCCGTCAGCTGATTGAGAAAGAGCAAAGAAAAGTACTGAAAGTGGCATTTTCCACAGCGACGCTTCAATCCCGAAGAATCTTTGTGAGGCTGATTTGACTCATTACTCATATATAATGGTATGTGCTGCAGGAATGTAAATATGCTGCTAATATAGAGCACCGCAGAGGGTGTTCTTTAGGGCCGTCGTGATTGCGGCGGTGCCTGTGGTGCGGATACCTGCATGGGTCCGTGTAATCACAGTTTTTAAGGCTTTCATACCGAGCTCACCTGTCATCAGAAATGTGTTTCCTTATGTATCGTGCTTGGAATAAACTAAAAAAGCGAGAGCCTGAAAAGGCCTTGAATTCAAAACATGTTTGAAAGATGGAAAAAAAAGAAAAGAAAAGCCATCAAAGCATTAGGAATTAATGAGATGGATTCGTGCCGTCATTGAGGCCTTCGTCGTGTTTATGCTGTTATTAATGGAGTCGATTGCAGTCAAAACAGGAAGGCTTTTAATTAGCTTCACGGTGGAGAGACGGAGCATGTTTGTGCATCCTCTCGACAGTGTCGTAACACATTAACGGCCTGAGAGGGGGGAGGGGGGGATGGCGGCGGATGTTACGGAAGGTGAGAGAGGTCGGTGTGTTGGGAGGACTCGAGAAACATTCTTTCAGATGAAGATTTATTTCTAAATGAAGTCTTGGTCTAAAATAAAGGGGACAGTTTTCACCAGAAATATTTAATATTTAGCCGAATCTAAAACGTACAGTACGCCATGACCATAGAGTCCAATGGACCTGGTTGGTCTGACGCCATGGCCACTGATGCCCCGCCCACTCCTCCTCTCTACCTCCATCTGCCTGATGGATCACGGAGGTCTGGATCGTGGTCCATGACTACTACCAAATATTCATACACTCTGTCATACTCATTGAATGTGTTTTAACTCTAATGATTCCTTCTGGTCACGTGACATCTATTGCACCTGTCCATCTTGGAGAGGGATCCTCCTCTGTTGCTCTCCTGAAGGGTTCTTTCCTTTTTTCCCTGTGAAAGGTTATTTGGGAGTTTTCAAAGGTCAAAGGTCAGGGATGTCTATGTGTACAGATTGTAAAGCCCTCTGAGGCACATTTGTAATTTTTTAGAATGGGCTATACAAAATAAACTGAATAGAAATCAACTGAATTGAATGATGCAGGGATTTAAACCCACACAACAGAGCGTGCGCGTTTGATTCGTTCGTCATCAACACGGCAGTCTTCAGCTTCGGCACAATACAAAAGGCAGAGGTTTAAAAAAAATCCAAAGCTAAACATTTTTAGCCGCTCCGTTGCTGCCAAACAGAAAGAAAGAAAAAAAGTCCGTCAACGCGGATTGTTGAAACGGGGTCGTTACCGCCGGTCCTTTCATGGAGAGCAGACGCATAATGGAGGCCCATTTGCAGTCAATAGCTCTTTGACATCCGGCCTCATCACACTGTGATGTGAACATAGCCGAGTAATTCGCCAAAGTCGATGCAGAGACGGGGGTTATACGACGGTCTGGGATGAATACTGCCGTCTGCAGGCGCAGCAGGTCCTGGTTATGACCTTAATGACATTATGTCGAGCCCTGGAAGATGTCTGGTCCGGGAGAGTAACTTGGGGTGTAAAATAAAATGTGATTTTGGTGTGTTTTAGGTGACGGGTAACCCAATAAGGCTCTGGGGACTCTAATGTAACGCCAGCATTGAGCCATTGGTGGAGCTAATGCAATCATCATGCCATAGTTTCTGGCTCTAAACCACGTGAATGTGCAAGAACATCGACGTAGGTAATACAATAAAGTTGTTTTTCCCAACACATCAGGGCTCATGTAATTCATGTTTATGATCTCTTCGGATGTTTTGCCAATTTTGGAAAAAGAAAGATTGGAAATCCACTTAAATAATATTACAAACTACATCAGTGGTGCCAGGGTTACGGCCCGACTGTACGTCACATCCGGCCCGCGGATGATAAGGAGAGAATTTTTTTAAAATACATTTTTGTCTCCGATTCTTTAAAAGGCTCATTTGCAGATTGCCTTATTGCTTACGGCCATACCACCCTGAACACGCCCGATCTCGTCTGATCTCGGAAGCTAAGCAGGGTCGGGCCTGGTCAGTACTTGGATGGGAGACCGCCTGGGAATACCAGGTGCTGTAAGCATTTTCCCACTCTTTCAAAACGCCTGTGGCTTTGTTGGTGCATTTCTAATTTATACATGTAGGCTACTTGCATGGATAGGAAAATGTTACGTTTTTAGAGGGTAACTGTCTCCTGCTTTAGGCTATGTAATTGTAGGCCTCATTGTGAGGCAATTTTGGTGCCAATGCAATTTCTTAATGATGTGTAGGCCTTCATGAATAATTTCAAATAGCCTACCTATCCATGTGTTGAGTCAGTGTTTGGCCTTTGAAAAAACGGAAATATATGGAGAATAGCCGGGTCAGAAATTGAATGTGTGGGTTGCTATGGGTGCAAATTCGCCACATTGGATGGTGCATCACAGAAGCTCTGGGTTCAGCGCCATGGATTTATCAATGACCCGTTGGGGGGATCGACGAGTGAGACCGACACGTTGCACTAAACAACCCCTCCGCTACCCTCTGCATCACGAAGGAAGCAGCCAGGTATAGAATGATCAAAATAGTCTAATTCTAACCAAAACGCTCCCTCTTTTCTCTCCATGAGGTCCGTGTGAATATCTCAGTGAATTAAATTCTGTGAGCTCAAAGGTAATTGACAACAACAAAAAAAGACAATAAGAAAAGAGGTTCGTTTCCGGAGCCCTCGTTTCCACCTCTTTCTGCAAAGTGCGGCCATCTTTGGAACTTTAATTGTCAATGTAGCGATAATGTTGCCATTTTTTTTGCCATTTTCAATGCATTTCAAACAAAGCCCCACAAGTTTAATTGAGCAGGTGTTCCACGTCGGCTACGCACGATACTCACAGCTGGAGAAGACGAGGGGACAGGAGTGTTCGTCCATTGGGAAATTATGGAGTTGCAGCTGGCATTCTGCGTTGATGGTCATCCTGAGGAGAGAGAGAGAGAGAGAGAGAGTGAGAGACCATTTTGAAATGTGTCGTTTCTTGAAGCGCAAGGCGTGGTGTATGCGTGGGTATGTGTCACTGCCTCTAACCAGATGGTGCAGGGCCACACTTGGTCGCCCTGTTGATGTGCGACATCCCTCAAAAAGACAGAACTGCTTCATCATCAGCGTCTGACGTGGGTTTTTTTGGGCAGAGGCTGCATTAACTGGCGGGTCAGGGCCCAGAGGCACGTGAAAGAACAGGAGGACTCAGCTACGACCGCAAAACATCAATGGGACTACATTTAAATTTGACTCAGTTTCGTGTCGCTTTCTCCGACAGCAGCCTGATCCGGAGCAGGAAGACGGCTGTCTCCATCGTCTTGTTTATGTGGGAATAAAAGTGCAGATGATGGGAGGGGAGGAAAACAAACACCGCTGAGACGCGAGTTTGAGAGATGCTTCGCAAAGACACAAAAAAGTAAGAATGCATAATAATAATAATAATAATAAAGTAAAAATTAACCATGCGTCTGGCCAAGAAGGGCCATCAGGAAACACAAAAATACAAATGTTAAAGCAGGAAAATAATTTTAAATAAGAAAGCAAAAAAAATTAAAAAAAACATGCAACACTTCACCAACGTTGTCAGTCAATGATAAATTCGGTCCAACAAACAGATTACTTCTACCAGTTCTATCAAAATAAAAGCAACATTTCTGAAATAAGAAAAATGAAAAAAGCAGCTTTCTAGAGTGATGTTTATCTCTTTCTAACCTCACTCTAGAGTCTGGAGTCAGTTAACCTGCCAACTTGATGAGAACACACAGAACGACATGTTTCGATCACTATTTAAAACTTCTGCGAGGGAAACGCTTTCTGACTGCAGCTCGAATTAATCTGCACAATGCAACATTAATTAATGAGGACGACGAGTTTCTACGTTTCTGCTCGCCCCATCCAGGCTTCCTTCCCGTTTCCCAAATCTGGACTTCAGGCTTTCAGCGGCGACAGGAAGCTACAGCCTGAGGTGATGTAACAGAGACCAATGGCAATGGTTTGCAGCTACAGCTGAATTTTTAATTTCAGCCTCCCTGCTGCGAGTAGTTGATATTAGAGCTGCGTGCCAGTGACTCGGTGTGTACGCCTCTCTGTTGGCTCTCTACACACTCTTCTGTTTCCTCTATGACACTGAAGTGTGTGTTTTCATGTCCTTCACCTCAGCGTGTAGAGCACTTTCCCATTGTTCCAGATCCGGAGCAGCTGGTTGGGCGTCGTGATCCAGTGGGTGTCGGCATTCTTGGAATTCCTAAAGATGGTGTCGGGCAGCCAGATCAAGCCAACCATATTGCTGGGGGCAGACAAAGAGAGACAGAGAGAGAGAGAGAGAGAGAGAGAGAGAGAAGGAAAGAGGGTGAGAAACGATTTTTGTTGAGTTCCTTCACATTTCTCTGAAAAGTATGAAGCGCTTCCCAATAAGAGGATAATAAAACACCCGGGCGTCACAGGCGAAAACCAAGCACATCAATCAATGTGCTCCATTAATTACAGGCCTCCTCCCACCGGAGAGACGGCTATTGTTCTCCGATGAGATATTCAGTGTGAACATGTTGAAACACACTCGTTGTTCCAGTGGAAAGAAAGAGTCACAGCGGCGTCTCTAAGTTCATTGAAAAAAAAATAATGAAAAAAATAGACAAAATGCTTTGACACGTATCTGAATTTGAGACCCGGCTTTGTAGCCACGGTAACTCCAGCTTACCTGTTGAGGGTTAGCCGCCTGCTGCTGCTGTTGAACCGCAGACGGGTGTCCACCCAGGTCTGGGCGAAGATGATATCGATCTGGTACTCCTGAGGGGAGAGAAGCAGACTCCATGCAGTGATCTGACTCTCTGGAGGACCATTCGGTTGAGCTCAAATGTTTCCAGATCAAAAAGGAAACTGGCATCACTTGAATACACGTTACGCTTTCGACGTGGAAATTAAATCACACCGTCTCACAGAATTGTTTACATCGGCACTTTTCACCTCGGCAATCGTCTCGTTTTGAGAAGCTTTGACACCGAGATCGTTATCGGAGGCTCGGCGAGGAGGTCCATCTGTCTCGTTACCAATGTAACCACCGCCCGAGAGACACCTCGTCGCCAAGTCGGGTCTAAATATAACCTGGGAGGATCATCTTGAATTTGGAAAGATGTGGTTCTTCTGACAACACAGCTGTCTTCACTCACCCAGATCTGAGAGCACGCAGCCCGCCGCTGCTGTACGAGTAACTATTTATTATTTTTTTATTATATTAAAAGATACATTGCTTGTGTAATAGCCGAGATATTAAACACATTTAAATACACTCGGGTCAGTTGGGGAATCTGACGAGCTGTCCACAGCTCAGGGAGTGAGGACCTCCGACACGGCAGAAGGTCAGGACACCAGCTGGAAGTCCTCGACGGCGCACTGATCCTTCAGTGATAAGGTCAGAGAACTCTTTGGAAGCCAATCACCACCCTCAGATGATATGAAATGTAGCAAAAGACAGAAAATAATTGGCATTTTAGAGCCCGTGATGTATTATTTGGGGCGAAAAAAGCCATCTGGGTTCAATTCTAGTCCCATTTCTCTGACTCTTGACATTCTCATCCTCAGCAAAAGTGTGTAAAGTAACCAAAACGTGAGCGACGTCATGTGAACATCGCACGCGTCCCAAACGTCACATGTTGCTCGCTCTCTGACTTCCCTTTGACCTTTTCCACAGACGGGCGAGGCCTGACCTTCCCCATACGGCTGTCGCCACGATTCCCATCGTTTCCGTCGGCACGCTTGACCTTTGGGAGGATAACGACGGGGAGACACGCGCCCTAATAACTCAGCCGCGGACCACGGCGTGCTCCACGTCGGCGGATGAACTCAGACGGTGGGATCTTCGGCTTCCGGCGGGTCCTTCTGGAAGCCGAGGCTGCATCATGCATTGTGCAGAACAATGAAAGCAGAGTGTTGGGAGATGCCCGACGACACTTAACCTGGGGATCCATCTCAAAGTGAGAAAACAAAGGTGTTAATGGGGTCCGCTATTCGCTCGCCGTCGACAGAAGAAAAACCCGATGAGGCGCCGCGCTGTGGGCGAGACAATCACGGGCGACTCGTGTGCTCGGCGGGGGGAAATGCATCACTTAAAAAAGGCGAGGCGGCGAGATGCCAGTCCATTATTTAGGGTATAAATATTTGATCTCGGCTCTTAAAATATTCACAATGTGATAAACTGTTTGCCTCTCGTCCCTAACAAAGTCGTACGCGGCGGGCGACGTTCACGCGGGTGGAGATAAACGGTTTCTGGCGCGTATCGCGAGTCCGATTCACGACGAGGCGCCGGCGGCGATCTCTCGCGTGCGTATACGACGGTTGGCGCTCTGAGGATTATTATTAAACCTCTCGCCATTTAACAAAAAAGGAGAAAAACACCTTCAGCACACCAATTAAATTGCAGTTAAAAAAAAAAAATCAACAAATGTGCCCCTACTCGCTTTGGGACTGCAAATACTACTCAGAATGAGATAATAGAAAAGCCATTATGAAAACCCAGGGATGTGGACAGTGAAGCACGAGTGGCTGGAATGAATTAGATATATAAAGGAATAAAGGAGTGACACAAATGTACTTATTTCCAATCACTTCCATTTCACCGATAAGGCCTCATCGGGCTCCTCGCAGGAGGCACCTGATGAACGACTGTAGCTGGCGAGCTAACCACCAACACATGAATAGTCACAATAGTCTTTTCTTTGACCGTCATTCGATCCAATAAACAGTTTAACTGAAGAAGTGAATTAAAAAGCTGTATTTGTAGCATCAGCCTTACAAAGTGTGTAAATATTCCTCTCTACGACAGTAGCGTCCTCCATCTTGGACTCCGGCTCTCTGTGTTGTCCGTCTATAGCACAAACTTGAGGGTCAACAAACTTCCCTTCGTGAATCAAACAGTTGGAGAAATTACATCAGATTCACTTGATTTTGCTGCAAAAATCAAGATCCGTATCCAGTAATACACAATAAACTATTATTTTTACACTGCTTCTCAAGGATCAGAGTTCTTCTTCTTCCTTTAATCCGCTAAACAATAAGGTCAGTCTACTATGAACATGTTACCGTGACAACTGCCTCATGACGGATCTACTCTGCCTGCCTGCTGATGAAGAGCATGAGCCTAGAACACTGGGTTGCACTTCATCGCATTGTGCTTTGTAGTGAAGGAGGTCTCAAACTTAAAAGCACAGATCACTGGCTAATGTACTTCTCTGGGCAAAACCGCCGCCGCACAGTTGGTATAAATATGTATTAGTACAATGTTTATTTATATCTCCTAGATGTTGGTCGCTGGACTCCATGTTCAAGCCCTCAAGAAGAAGAAAGATAAACAAGATGAGAGTTTGATTTTGCCGAGTCGTATACGTCAACCTCTACGTGGTTATTTTAATACCGCGGGCGTCAGAAACTATATATTGTGTTCTCCGAGCCCTCATGGCCACTTCTTGAAATAAACCCATTTACCCATGATGCATCGCTGTGCCCCGCGGGCCGCCTCCCAGGGAGGAAGTGTGTGGCGACGGGCAGAGGGACCGGTAAACACGACCATTCAACCACCGCTTAGGGGCGCCGGTGAACTTCTGTCGCGTGTAACAAACAAAACTTTACCTGCGGACATGAGGGGCATTTTAAAAAATAGCTTTTTTTGTGTGTGTGTGTGTGTGAGCTCTAGTTTGAATATGATCTCAGACTCAGATTTACTTAATAAAATGCAATGTTCCGAGTATCGTCAGCAGGATTTCTGCGTTTATCCCCTGAAAACAGATTTGGATACGTAAGCTTTCCTCCTGTGTCTTTTGAACAGGTGATCTTCATTTATTTTTATGGGCTTCAAACACAAAAGTGCTCATAATTAATTTATATGCGGTTCCACTTCAAACACCGCTTCTCTGTACACATTGGTTCTGAGGGAGGAAAAAGGAGGGGGAGGCAAAAGAGGGATTAGATAAGAGGGGAAACGGTGGGATGTGAAGTGGACGAGGGTCGGCGTGATGAGGGGTAATCACGACGACCGGAAAAGATTTAAGAGGAAACGTGCTGGCCGAGCGAATACAGAGACGAAAAAAAAGAAAGAGATTTGTGAACCTGTAGTTAGCAAATTAAAATCAGCCGACTCTCAAAATCACATTCAAGTAAGTCCCGTCCAATTAAAAAAATATTATTTGTTTTCTTTTCTTCAAAAGTTGTAAAATGTTGTATTTGGATATATTGAACATCATGAGTAACATAGAAGTGAAATATATGGTTTGTTACATGAGAAATTCAAATCAAAATTGGCCAAAATTGGAGACCTCGTCTGAATTCTCTGTAAAACCTCTCTAACTTTGTTCTTCTTTACTTTTCTCAAAGTCAAACTTTGCAGGGAGAATGTTAACATATTTTAGTTTGATTTGAGATAGTTTTAAACCTTTCAACTGCCTCATTCCCAACATATAATCACCATGGAAGTGCTTTTTTTCAATTCAGACTTGACATTTTAATATTTTATCTGTGTGCCATCTTCATTTACTCTGACCCAGTAACATATAGACTGATATGTACACATCTGAACAAAAGAAAAACATTTTTTAAAACGTCAAAATGTAAAAATGATTAAAGTAGCCCTAGTGGTTGCAGAGATACAGCCTTTTAGTTTTGGCATGCACTTTTCAGAGCAGAGGCCTAAAAATAGCTTGGTGCTTAAAAGGTTAACATAACATAAAAAGCATATAAAGCATCCCTATCATAGTTTGGAGTGCTTATTTTTAGATTCTATATGAGTTATAAAGTTCCTATTATAAGATAGAAATTATATGTTTCTGAAAACCATAAAACAAGCATAGAGATTAGATTTTGAATCCAAAGGTTATGTTTTTGTGAGCAGGAGGGTCGCTGTCTAAGAGCCCTCCCCGAGAACAGGGCCGACCCCTTTTAAAAAGATCATTTATGACATTTATGTTCCGGGGAAAGACATTTTGAATTGCATTAATGTGTTCGACCTCAGAGGATGTGACTGAATGCACTAAATGCCATTTCAACTCCCAGAGTCTCGACTTGTGTCGGCCGTCTTGGCGCGAGAGGCGGAGAACGGCGACCTTCTGCGCCGCAATCAGATAACCTTTCCTTGGGAATCTTCACTTTCCCTGCACCTAAATGAGTCACGTCACTGAAGGTCAAGCATGGCAAAAAAGGTACAAAAGCTGGTCCCCAAACACACACACCTCGTCTGTAGTGTGTGTGTGTGTGTGTGTGTGTGGTACAGAGCGTACAGGTCCAGGTGGGGGAAATAAACACAATAATCGTTTTTTTGTATTTCTCCGAATAGAAAGACAAAGTCTACACAATGAACGAGGACTGTTAACAACTTGAGGCCCTGTCGGCAAAAAACCAAGCGTGTGATTGGCTCAGGAGAAACCATTTAAACCAACTATGTTAACGAGGCAAATTTGGGCTATGTAAAATAAACTGAATCAAAAGAACAAAAACACTGGCTCAAGAGAGGGCCTTTGGCGTGTCTTTATGTCATGCTAAATTATTAAAGATCGGCGTATTGATAAGACCTGATCTTTCACGAGTACACGTTGATGTTATGGTGACATTTATTATCACGTTGCCTAGTCTGCTCTCTCTGTCTAGACACACACACACACACGTCAGTGAAGTGAACCGGTTGAAGTGAAGACTCGGAGATGACGGGTAAAAAAACAAAAGCGTCAAAATAGAACGTGTTCATAGATTTTTTTTAAAAAATAAATAACAACTGGAGATTTTAATGAAATGTCAAACTCATCCGAGCTCTTTATTTTCTTTTGTCACATCCTTGAAACCCTGCAGAGCAAAGTGAGATCCGAGTGCATCTGAAATACCATCAAAATGGTAATCTGACTGAAAATAAAAAATCTATATGACGCAATGAGGTTAACAAACTACTTTAACAATGATTTAGATCGATTGTCATCTCTTTAGAGCACACACGCTCTCTTTCCCGTCAGGAAGCTCGCCCACGGTCACGCCGACAGGCCGACATCCGGCTGAACCTAAACTAAAATAATTGAAGCGCTGGGAGAAGGCTGCATGCACTGTGCTCACTTCATAACCGTTTATGGCGAGATGGTGTGAAATGCGGGTTTTTTCTCTCCAGAGCTTTTACTTTTGTCTAAAAAGAGTTGTGGAACATCTATGAGAGCCGAGGAGACCCTGAAGTGGAAATTGCCAAAAATGTGGCGTGGAACTAATGAAAAAAGGCGAGTTTGATATTTATTAATCTGAAAGGGGTTCGTCAGTGCAAGAGGAAACTCAAAGTTTGGAAGCCACACTTGCTGACAACCTCATCAATCAACTGAGATAGGAGACATTTCCTTGACTCTTTTAATTCAAGATTCAAGATGTTTTATTTGTCACATACACACACAGGGTGTGCAGTGAAATGAAAGTGGCAATGCTCAGCAGGAATGTGCAAGGGCAACAAGTACACACTATTTACAAATAAAAAACAACACAATATTTACAGTAAGTGTGTGTGTGTGTGTGTGTGTGTGTGTGCCTAAGAGGGGCAGTTGTGTGGGTCTATGTGGGGGTCCTGGTGAGGTCGGAGTTCACAATCCTGATGGCCTGAGGAAAGAAACTCCGTCTCAGTCTCTCTGTTCTTGCAGCGTGACTACGGAGGCGCCTGCCTGACCGCAGCAGCTGAAACAGTCTGTTGTTGGGGTGGTGAGGATCCTTCATGATCCTGCCGGCTCTGGTTCTGCACCTCCTGGTGTACAAGTCCTGCAGGGTGGGAGTGTAGTTCCAATAGTGCGCTCAGCCGAACGCACTACTCTCTGCAGAGCCTTCCTGTCCTGAGCGGAGCAGTTGCCAAACCAGGCTGTGATGCTTCCTGTCAGGACGCCTCTACAGCTCCAGAGTAGAAGGACTGAAGGATCCTCTGGGAAACTTTAAATTTCCTCAGCTGCCTGAGGTGGTAGAGGCGCTGCCTTGCCTTTCTCACCAGAGTGTCTGTGTTTGTTGACCATGTCAGATCCTCGGTGATGTGGACTCCCAGGTATTTATACCCGCCACCCTCTCCACAGTAGTCCGTTAATCCCCAGTGGTGAGTACGTCCTCTGTTGTTGTACCCTCCTAAAGTCCACAATCAGCTCCTTAGTTGCCATCCACTTCATGATGAGGCTGTTGTCCTGGCACCAGAGTGACAGATCAGCAACTTCCTCCAGGTAGGCCTTCTCGCCGTTGTCGGAGATCAGGCCCACCACCACTGTGTCATCCGCAAACTTGATGATGGTGTTGGAGCTGAACCTGGCCACACAGTCATGTGTGTACAGGGAGTACAGTAGGGGGCTGAGGACGCAACCCTGGGGGGATCCTGTGTTCAGGGTGAGGGATTTGGAGGTGTGTCTGCCCACCCTGACCACCTGTGGCCTGGCGGTCAGGAAGTCCAGGATCCAAGCACACAGGGGGGTGTTCAGTCCCAGCTCAATCAGCTTGCCGGCCAGTCTGGAGGGGACTATGGTGTTGAAAGCTGAACTATAATCAATGAACAGCAGTTAGTTTCAATATGTGTTATTCGCTGGATTAATGAAGGTCAAATCAAATAAAAAAATAGCTGTACCCTGGAATCAAACAAACTCTTTCACCCCCGGATACTGCAAAGTGCTCCACGACACACACACACACACACACACACACACACACACACACTCAGCCTCGAATGAAGCGAGAGCGAGCGGCAGATATTGAGCAGAAATGTAAAGAACACGCCGAGGGAGGAAAATGTTGCTATTCATGACGAAGACTCTCTTTCTTTGATGTGTGTTGCCCACACGAAAGCCACACACTGGATGAAAAGAAATCACCTGCAAACTTCTCTGGGATTGTGATCGTCACCTGAATAGCAGTGAAACTACGTGGCACCAAACCACCGCCTTTAAATAAAGAACATCCCTCGCTTGGTTTATCTTTACACGGAAAGTATTCAGACCTCTTTAAGATGTCCACTCTTTCTTTCATTGCAGCCATTTTCTAAAATCAAAAAAACATTTTATTTCTCATTAATGTGCACTCGGCACCCCATCTTGACAGAAAAAAACAGACATGTAGAAATGTTTGCACATTTATTAAAAAAAGAAAAACTGAAATATCACGTGGTCATAAGTATTCTCCCCACTGTACTTATCCAGATAGAGTCCAGCCCGTCTCAGTTGGGGTGAACCGTGTTTGTGTACCTTGTAAGTGTCCCCTTACACAGAAATAGCTTCATCTGTTTTTTCAGAGTGGGGGTTTAAAATATTCGTCAATCTACAAGGATTCAATTATTCACGACGAGTCCATCCCCTGTTGCTGCCGCGGACTTTCTTCCATTCCGACGAGGTTTTAAGTGCCTGAACAAGTTGAGTCTATTTGACGAGGAACCCGAACTCACAGGGATGGACGACGCGGGAATACACGTGAGAATGCGTGATTCGAGGGTTCTCAGGCACACGGTGCTCCGTGCGCGCATTGAGCGGTGATGAAATGTACTTTAAAGCAGGCTTTATGCACAGAAAAAGCACACCTGTCTTAACCGTAATCACTCGAGCGGAGCTGCAGGATGCAGAGCGTCCCATCACCGCTGATTGAGACGCCAGCGAGTCAAGCTGTCTGCCAAAATTAGACTCGAGAACCGTCTCCCGTTAGAGGAGGTGAAGAGTTGGAGCTCGAGAGGAGCGCGATCAAATAAATGAACAAAATGCCGCTCTGGTCGCAGGCCAAGAGCGAACAGGAAGGGCTTTTATAATCACATCACTTTGCACCGACGACACTTTTCTTCTTTGTTTCTCTCCTCCACTCGACGGTCACCTTTTCCCTGACGTCCAAAACAGAGAAACGACCTTCGTGGGTTCAGATATGCGCCTGGCTGTCATTTTTCTTTAATCACTCAACAGAAAGAAAAAAAAGAAAACTAAAGACAAAGAGTCCACAGTCATTCCAGCAGCTCCGTGAGACCTGTACTCTCAGCTAAAGGCTAACGTGAGCATGCTAACAAAACCATTTAGGGACATTTCAATCCACTACTATGCGAATAAAGCTTTGAACTACTTGACTAACAATGCAATAGTACAACTTTTCTAAAAAAAAGTCAGGTGCTAATCATCATGGATATCGGCTCCTGCACACGGCTGTATTGTTATAAATATTTCAGACGGGACCAAAGTGGTGATTACTGCGAAGAGGCTTCACTTTAGATTTTTTTTGTAGTGAAATAAAAACAAAAGACTGAATTTAAAAAATCGACAGCACCCATGCTGCCATTGTCCCGAACACAAAAGCAACTGAAGAGATAATTAAAGTGTTGATTACTTGCCCACGGGAAGCCGTGAAATGCTTTTATTTGTACTTTTTAAGTGCGGTATACGGACGGCACTCGACCGCACATTAAAAGTTGGGCTTTGCAGTGCCGTGACCTGCTTCGCGTTCCGGCTCACTGATAATACTTTGAAGAAGACAAAAGGGCCGAGCTCAATCGACGGCACGCCGACGACAATAATAATCACGTCCTCTTCTTTGTCTCTTCTCTCGTAATTATGGACACGCGTTCGTCGTTGAGACGTCTTCTTATTCGGTTCGCTTTCATTCGACCTTGAGCTCCAATGCGGATGAGCGTCAGGATTTGTGAAAAGAATAAATGAAAGGGAGTTTTGGTCCTCGTCATCGGCGCCTCAAGCTACAAAGAAAATTAGAGTAGTGTGGTGACACGTAATGTAACATAATTCACCTTTAGGAATAGTGTTGCCACACGGACTGATTAAGTGGTAACACAGGGGTTGATGCATGGCATTCCTGCTAATTCGCTATGCTAGGCAGTTGTGTTGTTAAGGTTCTCTTCCTGGATGGATATTAAAGATTGGAATTCGATCCTGAATACTCCGCCTCCGACTCCGTATCTCCGGTACTACAGTGGTGACCCTGACGTTTCTAGGAAAGTTTCCAGAAACTTAGTGAACATGGCAGAGCGTGATGTTTATGTAAAGTTGCCGGAGTTTTGGGAGCATGCGGCGGAGGCATGGTTTGCCCACGTGGAGGCACACTTCGCCTGCCGTCAGGTCCGTGACGGGGACGCAAAATACTACCTGGTGGTAACGGCGCTGGGAAGTTCCACATCGTCCAGGTTGGTGGGATTCATCGCTGCTCCCCCGCTACAGGGCAAATACGAGGCGATTAAAGAGCTCCTCCTTAAGACATTTAGCTTATCTGCTAAGGAGAGAGCACGCCAGATTCTTGACATTCAGAGCCTGGGGGACAGCAGACCGTCTCATCTCATGGAGAAAATGCTGAATCTGCTAGGGGGGGAAGATCCCCAGATATTGTTCATGGAGGTTTTCCTGCGCCGCTTGCCACCCCGGGTCCGGACGGAGCTGGCCAACACGGCCATCACAGACCCCCGCGCCTTGGCTGAGGAGGCGGACCGCTTTTTCCTGGCGGCACGAGAGCCTGAGGCGGGCGTTAGCTGTGGCCGGGCGCCCGTTTACAGGCAGGACGGCGTGGCGGAGGCCGGAGGCGGCTATGTCTAATCAGCGTGGAGACACCGGACAGTGCTTTTACCACGCACGTTTCGGGACAAAGGCAAAGAAGTGCATCGCTCCATGCAGCTACAAACCTCCGGGAAACGGAGGGGCCCGCGCTCAGTAGTGGCCGTGAGCGTGGGCGGCACGGGCAGGCTCCTTTTCATCAACGACAGCATTTCGAAGACCCTTTTTCTGTGTGACACGGGTGCCCAGCGGAGTGTAGTTCCTGCGTCGAGGGAGGACGTCGCTCGTGGAGAGCATGGTCCGCGGTTGACGACGGCTAATGGCGGCCCCATTCGCACATACGGCGTGCGGCCTATGTGTTTGTGCATCGGGGGTCAGCGTTTCAGCTGGGAGTTTGTGACAGCGGACATTTCTTTTCCCCTGCTTGGGGCAGATTTTTGTTGTGCCCATGGACTGTTAGTGGACGTTAAAAATAAACGCTTGGTTGACGCCTTGACGTTTTCCTCCCTGGTGTGCACACTCGGCAGCGCAGCGTACGACGGACTGTCGAGCTCGCTGTCAGGGTCAGACATTTTTCTTAAACTTTTGGCTGAGTTTCCAGACCTGTCGTTACCCACCTTTTCTGCACTCACTACCAAGCATGGCGTGGAGCACCACGTCACGACGGGGGGTCCTCCTGTTCACGCCAGGGCCCGGCGGTTGAACCCTTCTAAGCTGGCTGTGGCGAGGCGGAGTTTTCGACTATGGGCGCCTGGGCATCGTCCGCCGCTCCGACAGCCCTTGGGCCTCTGCTGCACGTCGTTCCCAAGCCGAACGGCGGATTCCGCCCGTCGGGACTATCGTCGGCTCAATGACGCCACTCGCCCGACCGCTATCCGTGCCGCACATACAAGACTTTTCGCGCATCTGGCGGCGCAAAGGTGTTTTCAAAGTGGACCTGGTGCGTGGATACCACCAGGTGCCCATGCAACCTCTAGACCTTCCCAAGATGGCGGCGAGTACGCCTTTTGGGCTTTATGAGCTCCTGCAGATGCCTTTTGGGCTCAAAACGCCGCTCAGACATTCCAGCGCCTGATGGATTCTGTGCTACGACCTGCCGTTCGTGTTTGTGTACCTGGACGACATACTGCCGCCAGCGCTTCGGTGGAAGAGCACCTGTCCCACCTCCGTGCCCTTTTCACGCGGCTCAGCGATCATGGATTAATCATTAATCCTGCAAAGTGCCAGTTCGGGCTGTCTGCCATTGACTTCCTCGGACACCGCGTCACAGACGGCGGTGCGACACCCCTGCCGGCGAAGGTGGAGGCTGTCGCGGCTTTTCCTCGCCCGCTCACAGTCCGGTCGCTACGGGAGTTCCTGGGGATGGTGACTTTCTATCACCGTTTTATCGCCCGAGCTGCCCACATCATGCGGCCGCTGTATGAGGCTTTGAAAGGCAAGACCCCCGTCCAGGCGATCGACTGGACGGTGGAAACGGAGGGGGCTTTTACTGAGGTCAAGGCCGCGTTGGCGCAGGCGGCTTTGTTGGCACACCCATCACCCACGGCACCCATCTCTATCACTACAGATGCGTCGGACTACGCGGTCGGCGCGGTGCACGAACAGTGGGTGGAGGGCGCTTGGCAACCGCTCGCCTTTTTCAGCCGCCAACTTACGCCCAGAGAACGCAGGTACAGCGCTTTTGACCGTGAACTCATGGGTCTTTATTTGGCCGTGCGGCACTTCCGTTTCTTGCTGGAGGGCCGTGAGTTCACGGCGTTTGTCGACCACAAGCCGCTCACCTTCGCCATGTCCATGATCTACGCTCGGCTGGGCACGTTTTTATCCGCCACGACGCACACAGAGGTCCCCTGCAGCCTCCTTATGATGGACCTTTCAGGGTCTTGGAGCACGGGGATAAGCACCTGGTGGTCGACCTGGGTGGCAAGGCGGAGCACATCTCGGTCGATCGGGTGAAGGCTGCTCATTTGGACTTGGGCCAACCGGTGGTGCTCGCTAGGCCGCCGAGAAGGGGCCGCCCCCCAGCTTTGACTCCTGTCACGGGTGCTAGACCTGTTGTTCCGGTCCCTCCTCTTACGGGGACCGCACAGGCAGGAGTCGCTTTACCAACTCCAGTTATTAGGAGTCGTTGTGGTCGGCGTGTTGTTCCTCCCCGCCACGCAGATTTTGTTTATGTGTGAATTCTGGGGGGGCTTGTGTGGTGACACGTAATGTAACATAATTCACCTTTAGGAATAGTGTTGCCACACGGACTGATTAAGTGGTAACACAGGGGTTGATGCATGGCATTCCTGCTAACTCGCTATGCTAGGCAGTTGTGTTATTAAGGTTCTCTTCCTGGATGGATATTAAAGATTGGAATTCGATCCTGAATACTCCGCCTTCGACTCCGTATCTCCGGTACTACAGGAGTCTATTTGACGAGGAACCCGAACTCACAGGGATGGACGACGCGGGAATACACGTGAGAATGCGTGATTCGAGGGTTCTCAGACACACGGTGCTCCGTGCGCGCATTGAGCGTTGATGAAATGTACTTTAAAGCAGGCTTTTATGCACAGAAAAAGCACACCTGTCTTAACCGTAATCACTCGAGCGGAGCTGCAGGATGCAGAGCGTCCCATCACCGCTGATTGAGACGCCAGCGAGTCAAGCTGTCTGCCAAAATTAGACTCGAGAACCGTCTCCCGTTAGAGGAGGTGAAGAGTTGGAGCTCGAGAGGAGCGCGATCAAATAAATGAACAAAATGCCGCTCTGGTCGCAGGCCAAGAGCAAACAGGAAGGGCTTTAATAATCACATCACTTTGCACCGACGACACTTTTCTTCTTTGTTTCTCTCCTCCACTCGACGGTCACCTTTTCCCTGACGTCCAAAACAGAGAAACGACCTTCGTGGGTTCAGATATGCGCCTGGCTGTCATTTTTCTTTAATTACTCAACAGAAAGAAAAAAAGAAAACTAAAGACAAAGAGTCCACGGTCATTCCAGCAGCTCCGTGAGACCTGTACTCTCAGCTAAAGGCTAACGTTAGCATGCTAACAAAACCATTTAGGGACATTTCAATCCACTACTATGCGAATAAAGCTTTGAACTACTTGACTAACAATGCAATAGTACAACTTTTCTAAAAAAAGTCAGGTGCTAATCATCATGGATATCGGCTCCTGCACACGGCTGTATTGTTATAAATATTTCAGACGGGACCAAAGTGGTGATTACTGCGAAGAGGCTGCACTTTAGATTTTTTTTGTAGTGAAATAAAAACAAAAGACTGAATTTAAAAAATCGACAGCACCCATGCTGCCATTGTCCCGAACACAAAAGCAACTGAAGAGATAATTAAAGTGTTGATTACTTGCCCACGTGAAGCCGTGAAATGCTTTTATTTGTACTTTTTAAGTGCGGTATACGGACGGCACTCGACCGCACATTAAAAGTTGGGCTTTGCAGTGCCGTGACCTGCTTCGCGTTCCGGCTCACTGATAATACTTTGAAGAAGACAAAAGGGCCGAGCTCAATCGACGGCACGCCGACGACAATAATAATCACGTCCTCTTCTTTGTCTCTTCTCTCGTAATTATGGACACGCGTTCGTCGTCGAGACGTCTTCTTATTCGGTTCGCTTTCATTCGACCTTGAGCTCCAATGCGGATGAGCGTCGGGATTTGTGAAAAGAATAAATGAAAGGGAGTTTTGGTCCTCGTCATCGGCGCCTCAAGCTACAAAGAAAAGAAGAGCAGAACGAAAAAAAGAAAGAAAGAAAGGATCTCAGGAGGCCAAAGTGATCAGAAAGCTCACAAAGCTCATGCGTGCTCTTCATCTACCTTCACGTGCTCTTCATCTACCTTCACACGTGCTCTTCATCTAGGGGGAGGGGGGGGGATTTCACCGGCGTTGCAATGGACGACTTCCTTTCTAACGGGAAGTCATGGCTTCCGCTCGGTTTCACATAATCACTATATTCTCATGGACAGAGCAAGTGGCACTAATCATTTCTTGGCTCGGTTGACGCGCACTGGCATCCTCAATACTGGAGCGGTAAATTCAAGCCGCCGCCCACTCGCCGGCGACACAGCGTCCGTGTCCGTCTTTGTCTGGTGATTTACCGGCATCGCTATCGGAGTCGCCCAAGCAGCAGACGTGAAAGGCCGGCGCTTTCGCCTGAATTCAACGCCGCTAATGCCGTTTAAAATCACTCGGACCATTCATCACGGTGCATCTCCAATCACTATCGGTATCATTTCGGCATTGCATCACCGCAGCCGGTGGCCATTACCGCCCCGGAGCAAACAAGGAAAGATAATCATGTGTTTTTGGAGCAAAAGGTGGATGAGAAGCGCCACGGAGTATGGCCGACTAGAGTGTGTGTGTGTGTGTGTGTGTGTGTGTGTGTGTGTGTGTGTGTGTGTGTGTGTGCGTGATCAATATGGATGATGCATCCGATGCACCCTTGGGATTTGACCTGGTTTTTCATGGGGAAGACTCTCTCTCTCTCTCTCTCTGTCCCTCTCTCTCGCTCTCTCACACACAATGGGACGAATACCCGAGAAGTTCAGGCGCTGAATGTCACGTGACGGGTCGGACTCAAGCGAGAGGACGAGTGTGAACGCGGGACGACATAACGAGGCCGAGTCAGTCCACGCGGAGGGAATAATGTCTCCTCTTGCGTTGGAACGATTCTGGACAGAAATGGATGAAAGGGGAAGACACACAGCGAGATACAAGGGGGGGCTCGGGCCGATGACTCACACACCCCAGACCGGCGTCCACCGACCCTGACGGGGTGAGGCCAATCAGCGGTGACACGGAGGACAATCTCTCGGATGTCTGGCGAGCCGAGCCCGGCCATGGCTCACTGACCCACTGCAGGGAGGAGTTGATACACTACGACTCCAGCACTCCTAGTCTCGTGTGTGTGTGTGTGTGTTGCAGAAGCCACGTTTGCAGCAATTTCGACACAACAGACAAAGAGCCTTCATGATTTAAAGACTAAAGTAAAGTGTAAAATGAGGAGATTTTTCTCACTTGAAATGAATGCTAGAATCAACATGATTTGCATGGTTCCAGTTATGAATAGGGAACAAGGACGTCCTGGAATAGACCAAATGTTTCGGAAAAAAGGGACTGCTTTGAAATTAAAGATGCTTTTCATCCAAATGCATGCAGCCTTAAAGAGTTATGGTCCATAAGTACTCGTGCTTTTACGTCCTGTTGGACTAAAACCAGGAAAACAAGACGGCGTCCAGTCTCCAGACCCCTGGAGGTTGCTCCTGACAACAGAGATGGGTCATGATCGGCTCTCGTGACCCGCACTAGGCTTCGAGTGTGAACGCATCAGAGTCGACCTACTTCAACTCTCATAAATTACCTCATCGCGTGGTTTGAAACATACCCAGCGGACCACGCGGCGGCTTTGATGTTCTATTTTCAGAAGCCGCATGAGCATGGGCAGGTGCATTCTGGTCGGCTTTGAGTCCTTTAACATGGTGCAAGCCATAGAATTCATTTAGGATACCAGGAAAAGTGCAGAGATCCCACAGGGAAAAACTGCACCCTAAGAAATATAATGTTGCCCCTGACATCACGAGGAGAGGGGCAAAAAATGCCCCCAGTATTCCCTCCAATAATTATGATAGTTTAATATAATTTTATTGTTCTTTATTGCGTGTCCTATCTGTATTGCCTATACTAGACAGGTACACACAACAACAAAATCAATAAATCTAATTTTAAATGAAAAAAAAAAATAATAATAATTGTTGAAAAAAAATATAACAACAATAAATAACCAGAAAGAAATAAGAATAACATCTAGTATGATTGTCTGATTTATGTTTTCTGTTTTTTTTCAGTTAAAAACACTTTTAATCTGTAGACTACTGCTTGATAGTCGTATTATTGCCACTTTAATGACAATCGCTTATGTGAGCCTACATGAGTATATTTATTATTTTTGAACAAAGGTTCAAATATGTACATTTCCTACCCTGATTTTGCCCGAATGTGTCCTGGCTGAGCGCCAAACACAGAAGCAGCCGCCGCGTGGTTCACCAGCTTCAAGAGCAGCAGAGTTATGTCCCATGTACGTCTCAGTTAGATCATCTCTCTCTCTTTCGGTCTCTCTCTCTCATGTGAATGGATTTATAATACGTCAGGAAACTACAACCACAAAGAGGGGACTACAAAGTGACTGTGCATCTCTTGTTGGCTCCTCTGAGTCTAGAGTACAAAAACAACTTCTACACCATTTTGCATCCAAAATTTAATTTACCCAATTTCACTTTAAAAGGATTACTAAATGCATTATGCTAAATGGCTGCATGGCAATGACCTGGCATCAGGGAAATAAATTCCATTGTGGCAAAGCTCTTTGTGAACATGCTCTTACTTACTGGTAGACATTAACTTTTAAACATATTTTTATTTGATCAATTCATTTCTGGAAAATCACAATAAAGACGCTGCACATAAATGAGTGCAGCACATTGACGCACTAATTCATCTCTCTTTGGGTAATTTAATTCTGAGTGAGCAGATGTTGACAGTAAAAAAAAAAAAAAAGAAGGCTAAATTGCTTTTATATATTTTTATTGTTGCCAGGCAACTGTCACAACTCAACATCTGGTGATATGGTGAGTTCAGAGACGTACGCTTTCATTATCACGTCTTACTCATTTCGCGTTTTCAAAGCAACACATTAATAATGTTTTTCCAAGCAGAAGATATGTACATTGTGCGAGTGTGTTGACAGCGGCTGCATTTAGTCTAAAGGCATTTCACTGAAGGCCAAACTGACCCTTACGCCTTGAGTTGCTTTGTTCTCACCCCCGCACATACAGCTTTTACTTTCAGCATTTCATGTTTTATGACGTCTGATCAGGCCGTATATAGTTAAATATGCAACGATCCATATACCTTATTAGTAGGATCCATACTAAATGTATATATGCGCATATGTGCCGCAATATGGCGTCCGTACGCCTGCAGTCTGCTGGCTTCCTGTCCCCCTCTGAAACATAGACATAATCTAAACATCGCGTGCACTTAAAGTGGAATGGATTGTTTTCAGAGACCCAAACGATCCCCTTTTGAGAGGCTTCATTAAACAATCTGACTTCAGTTCACCACCTCACCATCTGCGTGGCCAATTAAAGAAAAAAGAAAACGCAGTTTCTCCACGCCCGGGCCTCAGAGAAAGTCTCCTCCTCTGCTCGTCTTCGTCGCTCTGATGCGAGGCATTCACGTAGGACGATGCTCGGAGGATACACGTGTGTGTGTGTGTGTGTGTGAGGCACGGAGAGAAGTCGTTAACTCACCATATCGATGGATGACACAGGCCCGATGCTGTTGACGTATATGCCCACATCGATGACTGTGGGCTTCACTGAAAAAGGCAGAAGGGAGGAGAGTGAGTGGCGGAGGCTGCACACGTTGTTCGTGGCACATCTAAACACGACATCGTTCTGTCGTATGTGTCATGTGTCTGTTTTCATGCTGTTACGCGTGTCCAGAGCAAACAATCAATACAATAATCAAGTTTAAAACAATGTTTTTTCGTCTCTCAGTCGCCTTAACCAATACAATGAGCCCCACCCCCCCCACACACACACACTCACTCCCCCCTCCCCACCACCACCAAGACAAGATGTATTTTGGAAATCAGAGAAGGCTGCACTGTGCTTCCTGGAGCTGTTACCGCGTTACCATGGCGATTAATAGCATTTCCAGAGATGTTTGTAGGGTCTGCGCTGATCTTGCATTTGATTCCTGGAAGAAATTTGTAAAAAAAGGATTTCACAAAAATGGAGCGACGGACACGTTGAACCGGTACCAGACCTCAACGCTGCGTCTTTGTTCTGCTTCATTACAGGAAAAGAGAAAACGGGTTTAGCGCTCTGCGGGTTTTGAGGACGCAACCACACAACACGCTGTGTTCTCTGACGTCTGGGTCACCGAACACGTTCTCAGAGGACACACGACGTACCAGAACACACCTCATGATGTTTTTGACACGCAGCAAGACAGAGGTGGTTTTTTCTTTTCTCACTGCCCCTTTAAATCTAATGACCCCCCCCCCCCCCACACACACACAGCTGTTTGGGGGCGTTAACGTGGTGGGGGCCACCATGGCCACAATATTGGTCTCTCTCTCTCGCTCCCTCCCTCTCCATCTCTCGCTCCCTCCCTCTCCCTCTCTCCATCCCTCTCTCTCTCTCCCTCCCTCTCCATCTCTCTCTCTCTCTCCCTCTCGCTCCCTCCCTCTCCATCTCTCTCTCTCTCTCCCTCTCGCTCCCTCCCTCTCCATCTCTCTCTCTCTCCCTCTCTCCATCCCTCTCTCTCTCTCCCTCTCGCTCCCTCCCTCTCCATCTCTCTCTCTACGTCTCTCCCTCTCCATCTCTCTCTCTCCCTCTCCATCCCTCTCTCTCTCTCCCTCTCCATCTCTCTCTCTCTCTCTCTCCTCTCTCTCTCCTTTCTCCTCTCTCTCTCTCCTCTCTCTCCTCTCTCTCTCCCTCTCTCTCCTCTCTCTCTCTCCTCTCTCTCTCCTCTCTCTCTCTCTCTCCTCTCTCTCTCCTCTCTCTCTCTCTCCTCTCTCTCCTCTCTCTCTCTCTCCATCTCTCTCTCTCTCTCTCTCTCTCTCTCTCTCTCTCTCTCTCTCTCTCCATCTCTCTCTCCCTCTCTCTCTCTCTCTCTCCGTCTCTCCCTCTCTCTCTCCATCTCTCTCTCTCTCCCTCTCTCTCTCCCCCTCTCTCTAACAAGGCTTCTGTTGCAGCATCTAGAGGAGGTCGAGCGTCTCTGTGTCACAGCCTTGTGTCGTTGCTGTTTGTGACCTTGGATTTGAACGTGCCCGGTGGGGAAAGTGGGTGACGATGAGGAGGGCGAGTCGCCTTTTACTGTCATTTTTTTGCAGGCAGAAGGTCAGACGTTCCGCTGTGAGTTGCTGCACTGTCAAAAATAATATATTTAGTCTCCGTGGGAAGCGGGGATTCTCGTTGGGGGGAAAAAACCAAGTCCACTCCAGGGTGCCGTTCTTCAGGCACACTCAAGATACTTTACAGATCCACTCGAAGCAGAAGGGAAAAAAACAGTGGTAAAATCCTCAAATTTTAAGAGTTACACAAACAAGATTCCCCCGACACATCGATGTTAAACGCTGCATGTTTAAACTCCTCCGTCCCTGCAGACAAGGCGAGTGTGAGCGGTGAGTTTGACCCCCGACCTCCATCGGTAAAGCTGCTCGCCATTCAACGAGATGAAGTCCGCATGTTTTTTTACGGCGCGGCTTCCAGGTGTGAATACGAAGCGGGGCGTCGCTGAGAAAACGAACAAATGCCCTCGAGTGAATCTTCTTGGCACAAAAGCCGGTTAACAGGAAGGTGAAAAAACAACTGAAGGAACAGCGACTTTAATTGGAATCTATTCCTCAATCTACAGACAGCGCTGCATTAATTAACAGCCCTAAACGATATGAACTAATAATGTTAGCTGGCGCATGTTGAGGGGAAGGGGGAGGGGGGGGGCGGGGCTCCTTAGTGAATCCATGACCCACGATACCCTCATTTTAACGGCTCTTAACGGTTCGCTGATATTGCAGCCTTGTTACGACGTCGTTAAATCGTCTCCCCGGTCACGCCGCGCGGTGTGAAAAAGCAGAATCGGCGTGTACACGTGTGCGTGTCGCATCTCCAGGGTCCCGCCGCGCCGCGCCCACGGATGAAACCGGTTTGGGTTTCGCGACGCCCCGCCGGGAGGGAGGCTTCGATTCGTTTCCCGGCGGCATGTTTCCGCTCCGCCGACCGGACGACGAGGGACAACAATGCAGATGCGCTTCTGAAAAAAATATTATTGCGATTACTATTTCTCGGCTGGCCTCGTGGGGCGCCCGCAGACACGTTCTCTTGTGAATCTGTATCCTAACATACAGCCGTGGCCGGTGAAAAGAGCCTGGTGGTCACCAACAGATTATGATGCAAGAAGACATTCTTGCATCATAAACTCACGATGAGAATCCAATCCTCGTTGTCCGGTTGGGACCACGCGACACAATCAAAATGTCCAATCCAGAGGCCTTCGTTGTTCACGTGGGGGAAACCGGGGGGCCGGTATTTGAGCATGCAGCGGGAAAACCCTGAGACACGCCGCCAGTCTCAGACGGCGATAAACAAGATGCACGCTTTTGGGAATGCAGACTAGTCCAACTCATCTGCAGTTTCTTTTGGGGATTATGGGGTGGAAAAAAACACCTGGAGGGATCCGCGGTGACAGTGTCCCACCTCTGGGACCTATTTGCAGAGGAAACTTAGACAATTTAATGGACCGCGGGAGTGGAAGCATGGGCTGGAAAGCTGATGTGTTTCAGCTTAGCAGCAGCATTCAGAAACCGGGACAACCCGAGGGAAATTGTCCTCATTTTTCACCACGGGGGATAATGAAGGTAGAGGATGACACGTAAAGCAAACTGTTTTAGACAGTCGGCTCGACCCAGTTACAGTAATCACTTCACGAGGGAATAACGACAGTCCAGTCTCCCTGGAAGTGTGTGTGTGACATTTGAGCAAACGCAACCAAAGCAAAAGCTGAGTCGACTTGACATGTCCAGGTAACGTACGGCAGCATGGTGTGAAATGGTGTGTCTGACTGTTTGGCATCAGCTTCATTAGATACGACGGCCATAGAAACATCCGCTTCCTGTGAACCATGAGACAAACTGCCGGAGAGGAACGTCACCTCAGTGTCTCTCGTTTAGAAGCGAGGCCCTCGTCTTTGTGTCTTTGAATCGTTGAGCCGTGGCGAACACCCTGGAACACAATACTTACACGAAAGCCTCGGCTGCTGTTGCTATGGAGACGAAGTCGGCCGAAAGTGCGAATCAGAGCGCCGGTGGATCCAAAATGCTCCGTTCTCGAAATTTTGTGAACGAAACCGGGGGCAAAAGTTGCCGAATTCATTTAAAGTTGACTCAAAATGTAGAAGAGCATTGGATCCATAAAGCCGGTCCGATATCTTGACCGTCTCCGGCGCGTTTGGGTGATTCCAGGTCCAGCTGCAGTCTGCTCGTTAGGACACAGCAACTCTCCTCCCACTGGTGTGGGTCAGGAAGTTCAAGTTGCTTATGGATCCACAAAGAATGAATCTGCAGACATCCTTCACTTCATACTCCCATCCACAGAAACAACACGTGATGTCATACATGACCTCGTGTGTGCAACAGCCCTGCGGCCCACAATGCCGTTGGCTCGGCAGCTCTACTCCTCCAGCTTTTATGCACACTTTAACAGAAAATTCATCGGAAATAAAAGAATGCAGAAATTAAATTGCTAAAGTCATAATTAGCTATCGATTCAAAACATAAAACACAAGTGCCTCTACGGGCTGACGACAGGAATGTATCTGTGTCAGCTCTCTGGTGTCAGCCCCCTAGCGGTGATCACAAGTAGGCCAGGCAGCAGTTGGGTTTTTTTTTATAACTGGACTCCCTGAACTCTCTTTTGGCACGGCAGACACAAAAGGCAATGGCGGTGGTCTAAAACTCTAGAAAGCCGTCTCTACACCGGCCAAGTGTAAAGCCGACCGGGTGAACTCGAGCTGTGTGAAGGACTCCTCGCTGTGAAGTGAGAGGTAATGGGTCTGATGTTGGGGCACAGTGGAAGTAAAGTTTATTTATTTATTTATTTATCGCAAACTAAGTGTCACAAAGTGCAGTAAAGGGATCTATTCAAACAAATTTGGCAATAAAAGGGGCCAAAACATTTCAGTTAAAAGAGCAAATACACAGTAAAAGATGGTGCAATAAAAATAAATAAGCAGAGAAGATAAAAAGCAGGACATAGGATATTTAAATTAACCAAGTGCCAGTGTAAACAGGTGTGTTTTGAGAGGTAGTTTAAATGATTTCCCTAATAAGCCGCTCTCTGCTTTGGCGCTGGACATTTTCAAAGCTCACACACACACACACACACACACACACACACACACAAACACACACACACACACACACACACACACACACACACACACACACACACACACACACACACACACACACACACACACACACACACACACACACACACACACACACACACACACACAAACACACACATGGCTGATTGCTGAAAAATGTCAAAACGGCCAAGAAGAAGAAAGAAGAAAGAAAAAAAGACCGAAGAACTCATATACAGAAGAATCTCTCACTAACTTTTAATGAAATTGATCTAATGGGCTTGTGAGATAATGGTTGAATTTGCATAACATTTGAAGCACAGTCAGCCCACCTCATCTGGATAATTAAAAAAATGTCCATTCAGATTTGCACTTCATGAAATGTAATAAATGGAAACATGCCACTTCATTCAGAGATGTCACTAATAGTCTGCCTCCTTCGTCGATGTAAATGAAAAGTACAAAAAATAATGTAGACGCTTCTCAATATAAGGTAGCCCAGATACTATGACCTCTTTTATAAATATATAACTCTTTCCAGACAATGTCCATAACAACGGAACACAATTGTGTAAAAAGTGGAATTTATGACAGAGCCGTTGTAATGAAATAAAAGATCAGAATAATTAACTGAAGTGGCCACTGTGTCTTCTTTATAATATAAAATTGCAATACATTTTCCTATGAAGTAATCCACCGACGACACAATTTATGTCTCAAAAGAAATGTTTAAATAACTCGCGGTCGGCAGGCAGAAGCCATCTGGTTCTTTGTAAGCAGGGAGATGCGGAGGCTACAAATTATATTTGACCCACATCTGTACAGTTCGGATGACCCCCCACACACACACACACACACTCCAACAGGACAAGCCGGGGCGTCAGCTGCAGTCACCAAACTCCTGGGAAAGAGGAGTCCCTCACACGCAGGTGATGCCTCCCGTTTGATCACCTGACCTCCTGACCTCTACACGACAAGCCCCGCAGTGGCACGAAAGCATCCGATTACAGTTAATAACATAATAATAAAAGTTACGGCCTCGTTTAACAAACCCGAGCGAACCCAGCAGTCCCAGTAGAGGGGCTCTACCCTCTGTGCCTGAACCTGTACGGCAAGTTATTAACACCAGCGCCACGACACTCACTGCAGCGTGAAAAGAAAATGGATGTGAACTGGGAGAGAGAAAAAAAATCACATTGTGAGGTGTTGGAAAAAGTAATGCGAGTCTAAATGAAAAGATGTTTCCATCGGATATATATTGACCGTCCGTGTGTGTGTGTGTGTGTGTGGGGGGGAGGACTTGTATTCAGCTCCCTGAATCCAATCCAATAGATCTGGGAAGAGAAGGTATGTGTGTTCCCTCGGAGGTTTAATGAGAACCAGGCCACGGGAAAGGTCTCAGTGCTTATGAATCGCCAACAGGCAATCACACCGGGCAACAATACCGCTGTATAAGATGTGTGTGTGTGTGTGTGTGGGGTGGGGGGGGGAAATCTCACAATTGAATGTCCGTTAAAGCAAACAGCTCTAATGCTCACGCTGCTGGAGGAGTCGCATTCAGCCATTAGTTACTGAACTGAGTGAATTGGAAGTCATTTCTGAGAGAGGATTTTAGTGCTCAAAAACAGTTATTTTTATTTGTTTGTATTATGCAAATAGGCTTTGGACATCTGCCGACGCGTCAATGTCTTTTATGGGGGAAGAAACTGAACGCTAGAGCAACTCAAAAGTCGGAGCCGGTCGTCACGGCGAGACACATTTTGGATTTAATTAGACTTTGTGTCCGTCAGGTAAATAATGAACTTTGCATATTTTGCTCCCCTGGTGCTGCCGCAATAATGGAAACCGCCGGATACTGAACAGGCTCATCATGTCGAGGACCGCCCCCCCCGTAAGTTAAATCTTATGGAGGATTTAAAAGGTCAACATGCAAAAAAATATATAAACTAGAACGGGCACTCGGTAGAGCGCATACCTTCGCATATCACAAGATTGGGCATTGAATTATGAACATGGTGGCATTAGTTGCATGCCAATACAAATTGACCGTGCTATGGTAAAAAGAAGATTTTGACCTTTCCATAACCTTGACCCGATTGATCCCAAAATCTAATCAAATGGTCCCCGGATAATAACCAATCATCCCACCAAATGTCATGCGATTCGGTTTCAAACTTTTTGTGTTATGCGAATAACACGCATACAAATAAATAAATAAATAAATAAATACACGGCGATCAAAACATAACCTTCTGCATTTTCAATGCGAAGGTAACAAAGTGAAATACAATAGATATTGTTAAACGAGTTTCATTTTTATGTATGAATGTATTGGGTGATAATCAAATGAAACACACACACACACACACACAACACAAACCCCAACACCTGCGGCCTTAGTGTCCAGTTAAACTGTCCGGGTTATTAAAGTTGACTCACAACTTCCAACCAATCACAAGCCACGCTTTACAGCCGCCACGCTGAATGGAAAACAACTAATTCAGTCATAGAAACAAAGCTTTTATTCAACGATGACACATTTAGTGCATATGTAATTCGTTTCACTGCATTTCTTTGTTGTTAATTTAGGGATTTTTCAACGCTCCGTCAAATCTGGCGCAATCGTGAATAAATATTCTCGCCCAAAAAACAGCTCCAACAAAACGCTCGCTGGGATTTGTTCTCCGCTGAATAGCTCAGCTTAATTAGAAACAGAAGCAGCACAGGTGCAAGCCGCCCTTTTCCTTTCCTCGTTTTCAAAGCCCCCCCCCCCCCCAAATCCACCCGTGCTCTGGAGGCAGTGGAGTGGACATAGGAGACACAGATGGGAATCGATGAAATGGTTCGAGCTCACAGGGATAAGACGTGTCAGCCATGATCTGGACCCCGCTTGGTCTTATGACTCCTTAATGCACTTCACCGTCAGCCCCTCTGCTCTAAAGCGCCACGCTTTACGGCGCTCGACAACCTCTTTGGAGATGAATTAAACTTTTGAGGAGAAGCTAACAATCCGGTCGTGGCGTGTTTCCTTTCTTTCTTGTGAATAACGGAGGCGGGCATACGACAACAACAAAAATAAATTGAAATAAATATAATGAGATCGTCTAATCTGGAAGTGATTACGATCACAATGCCTTCCAGCACACGGACAGACATCGCCGTGGCGACGTGACACGAAGCCGTGTACTGTTGTGGCCGACTTGATATCAACCGTGAAGAAGAAAAGCTGGTTTTGGAAAAACCAAGCTCCGTCATTGGCTGAAGTCAGAGTCACGTGGCATTTGATTGGCTGTAAAGGATTCGATCGATCTCAAATGTTCCATCAGGATTCCGAAAGTGTTATAGGGGGATATGCTAAATCACCATGGAGTGTGTGTGTGTGTGTGTGTGTGTGTGTGTGTGTGTGTGTGTGTGTGCCAGCACCTCCCTCCCGCAGGCGATTGTCAGCTCGGCTAACCTGGCTACGTAAGACCTCGCGAGGCGTTGGCCGGGATCTAAACTTCCTCTTCGTCAAATGAAATGTCACTGGATTTGAAATATGGAGGAGGCTTGGCGGAGGCTCGTCCTTTCAGCCGGCGAAGGCGTCACCGCTGTGCCAAATGTCATCTCAGTGAGGATCAAGGAGACGAGGCCCGTCAGGACCAAGTGCGCCTCAAAGACACCCATCTTCTGGGTCTGAGTCGGAGGTGGAGAGAGAAACTGCAGTGGAAAAGCTCCAATTTTGGGAAGGGTTCAAGAAATTACCCCAAACAAAGAGTGCAGACTTTTAAAAAACAATTAGCAATCATCCCATCAGGAGTCAGGATGTCAAACCTCTTCTAAAAGAAGTTAACAACAAACATATCAAATGTCATTCAGCCCGTCATGGCTAGAATACATAGTACGACTACAAGGAAAAACTACTAGGAAAAACTTTTAGGTCATGAAACAGTTTCACTATAATATTGATGCCTCAGAAGATTCTATATATACATATATATTAATATATATATATATATATATAAATATATTCCATTCCAAAAATGGAATGGAATGAAATATATATGGGAAAAAAATGGAAGGGAATATATATATATACATATATAAATATATATACAAATGTAAATATACATATATATACAAATGTATATATACAGATATATGTATACATATATATATATATATATATATATATCGTTATGGTACATGTAGTCCACCATGGAAGTGAATTCTCGTGGGTGTTTTATTGACCGAACACTAATTTCTCCGGCTGCGAAGTCGTGCCGGCATACGTACCAGGATGCTTTGTGAGAGAGCAGGGAGTTTCTTTTTTATATTACAACTTCCAATAAAGAAAGAAAATGAAATCACAAAATGTCGTCCTATTCTTACACCTAAAATCAGGAAAATGCAATCTCACACCTTCGCACTTGATTGCTTTGTAAACTCGACGTAAAAAAAACTGAACAGAAACTAAAGAGAATTCCCCAAAGTCAAAAATACATCGACATTATGTCACCGGAAGAAAAACAGATTTATCATCCTCACCCTGGAGACAGCACACACTACAGAAACAACGAGGACGGAGATGAGGTGGAAAAGCTGCTAATTATCCTTTTAATTCACATTTGTGATTCATATTTTTACAATGTTTTTTTCTAATTTCACCCGGGTAAAAGGACCTGAATATTTACAACAAAAGAGAGGTGATTGAGTGAGGGAGACAGAGAAACTGACGGAAAGAGAATGAGAGAGCAGCAGGAAACGGCTGCTAGCCAATCACGACTGAGCAGCTTTGGGTTCTGCTTCTGACAAACACCTGGCTCTCATCTGACTCAGAGACCTGCTCTTTATACGCACACACACACACACACACACACACACACTCATACACACAAATACACACACTCACGTTGTGTTTACACGCCAGGAAACCACTCATCTTATGAACAAAAAGCAAACCAATATACTTATGACCATGTGGTATTTCAGTTTTTCTTTTTTAATAAATTTGCAAACATTTCTACATGTCTGTTTTTTTCTGTCCAGATGGGGTGCTGAGTGAACATTCATGAGAAATAAAATGAACTTTTTTGATTTTAGCAAATGGCTGCAATAAAACAAAGAGTGAACATTTTAAAGGGGTCTGAATACTTTAAAAGTAGTCACTGCTTGTTGGGTACGGTTATACGGCCGGCCCTCTAGTGGGGCGCAGTGGTATTACACGTGTGGCGCAGGAGGAAATGCCAGGATTATTGGCGTTTAAAACAAGAGCTCAACATTGAGCAGGAATTGAGTGGCCGTATCAAGCCTGTTTAAAAATAGAGTGGAGAGCAGGCTTATTGCAGCCATATGAATACTAATACAACTTGACAGGCACATCTGCACTAATTTAGTTTTGCACCGGTTGCACACTATCGTTTTGAAAATGTATGAAGTGTAAAACTCTTTATTGTCCAATATTTGAACTTCATTGCAATCACAGTAAACTATTTTGCGTGCTTGTCGGTGTTCAGGAAATGTTACTCAAACAGCATTCAATACAGCATTTGTTGGGGACTATTTTCAGCAGCGTATTGATATACATGCGTGTGTTTCCGCCGCCTCACATTATCCTGCTGCGACATTAACATTTCAAGGACGACGCTGGGGGTCCGTCGACTGGATCTCATGCAACTTTCATCCTTAATTATGAGAACGGTGCTGGAGGGAGATCCCCCCCCCCCCCCAACCACTACCCCGACTGAACCGAGCACGTGAAAACAGAGCCGGAGGATTAAGCCTTAATAAACCTTAATAAGCCTTAATAAACCTTAGTAAGCCTTAATAAACCTTAGTAAGCTTTAATAAACCTTAGTAAGCTTTAATAAACCTTAATAAGCCTTAATAAGCCTTAATAAACCTTAGTAAGCCTTAATAAACCTTAATAAGCCTTAATAAACCTTAATAAGCCTTAATAAACCTTAGTAAGCCTCAATAAGCCTTAATAAACCTTAATAAGCCTTAATAAACCTTAGTAAGCTTTAATAAGCCCTAAGAAACCTTAATAAACCTTAATAAGCCTTAATAAGCCTTAATATGACTTCAAATCCACAGGTCCAGTTTGTGAATGGAAATAATCAAATATATTCACATCTATAAATCATCTCACAACTTCCAGATGTATCTGGTGACCCTCTTTAGGGGGGGGGGGGGGGGGTGGACCCTAAACCACTTAACTAAACCACACCTCTTTGTAGATACATGTAGTTTAAACCAGCTACAACAATAAAATGCCACGAGCACATCGCTGCAACCACATTAACAATGTAATGCTGCAATGTCATCTTTATAAGTTTTACTTACTTTTACAGTAGATGCAACGTTCGCTCTTTGTTTTGTTCACCAAGTCAAATACTCATCGGACCTCCACGGATGCTTCTCACGTCCCTCTTTAACTCGTTCAGTACGTTCATGAACAACCAAAACAGCACAGACTGCATTTAAATCGTCTCCATAACTGTGTGGAAGCCATACTACATCGAAGAGCGATGCTAAATGCAATGCATGATGGGTCATCGTCACCACGGTTACTCACAGCGCTGTGCCGATGGCTGACCTTTGGAGGCACTTCACCTCCACTAGAAGGTACTCTCAGAGCGACCGATCAAAAGACAGGGGTCAACCGGGGTTGATTTGGTATGAAGTCACTGCATAATTTATGTTTAAATATGAAAGTATTCAAGCTAACGAGAGGGGAAGAAACAAGATGAGTATTTATTCACATTGTGATCAAACTGAATTAGAAGTTCTGCTTTGAAAACACACGTTTATCGTAGCTCTGTTTAAGAAATGGATCTGAGCTCTACCTCCACTAAGTAGCCAATTTGAATTAACTTTACCCTTTAAATTAAGTTGCTCCAGCGAGTATGAAACCTATTCAACTCGTAAATCTGTCCTTTTAATCCAAAAAATGGTCTGAAATAAAAACAAGGCGTCATTTTTTAAGTCCCATGTTGGACTTTGAGACACAACTCAAGGCATTCAGCCGTGGACCGGACCGCGTGAGTGAGATGCTGATCCCTACAGGGCCAGTGGGCCGCTCAAAGGTCAAGACTCGAGGTGATCACGTTTTTTCAGTGAGTACAGCTCATCTCAAAAACCTGTAAACTATATTAAAAAATATATAATTTAAAAACACACAAAAAACAAACGTTCTCTGGTGCACGGACAGCACCGCGGACCCACGACTACACCGAGGTGTGCTTCTCCCCCCACACACGAGCTCTACAACCCGCCGATGGGACCCGACTCTAACCTCCGATGTCCGGCCGCAGCGTCTTGTCGTATTCCTTCAGCAAATTGTTGAGGATGCGCGTGGCGTCCTCGTGGTGCGACCTGGGGACCAGCATCTGGTTGACACTGGCGTCGTTGGGATCCTCGTCGTCGGCGCCATAATCCAGTGGATCAGAACTGGGGGGAGGGGGGGGGGGGACAAAAGGGGGGAGGATGGGGGGTTCGTTAATCCTGTTGATGCGCTGCTGCGCCCCTCTTTTAATAAACACCATTGTCATAATAAACACACACAACTTCGTCGCAGTTGCGTATGCTGCTTGTATTCGAATGCATTGGTGTGTGTGTGTGGGCACAGCAGTCTTGCGTGCGTGTGTGTGTGTTCAGGGAAAGCCCTTCGAAGAAAAATGTTTAAAAAAACACCACATGCAGCCAGACTCCTTCACATACAATGCGTTAACCCCCCCCCCCCCCCCCAGCGCAGAGTAAACATGTGAACTTGTACAGCTTCAAAGAAACATCTCCCATGCAGCTGTTGATCATGCACATACAAATACATATTTTTTTAAAAGAGGCACAAATCCGACTCACCGAGCACCTTGCGCCAGAAGTATGAAGAGGATGACCCCGGACTTGATTGTCATTTTTCCATGCGTGGATCTCCCCCCTCCGGATCACAGGGAACAAATAAATCGGTGTAACGGAGATCCGGCGATGCTGCTGCCGCCGCTGCGATAAAGTGCCAGTACAGTAAAGGTGTGTGACCATCAATCCGGGCTCTGAACTTCCTCATCCGCCCACACACTTTCTTCTGCGTGTCATCTTCGACCCACACGGCGGTCTCTCTCTCTCTCCCCCCCACCTTCCCCTCCCTCCCCTCCTCGATACCTCCGAGCTCCGCACAGGGGTTCCACCGGGACGCACCCGCGAGCGATCAATCAATGTGATCAGTCGGACGGGATCCAGCAGCGCGCTCCTCTCTCCTCCAGACGCCTGGACGCAGTGGTTGGGTGGTGCTGGTGCTGCCAGTTCTGGTGCTGGTGGTTCACTGCACCTGGATCACAATTGCATTATCCAGATGTAGATTTTTTTATATTTTTTCCTCCCCAGGCTGCGTCATCATGGAAATGTGATTATTTCATAAAGCTTTCATTCATGCACGTATCTGGAAATACTCAGTAAGGGATCAGATCCACTGATTGTTTTGATGTTTGGGCTTCATACGTCACCGCGAGCCCTCCTCCTCTCAAATAACAAGTCTTCTCTAAAGAGGCGCGCAACTCAGTGTTGGAGAGGAGGGGGGGGGGGTGTTCAACCCCACAGTCTAGCGAGTCTTGTAACGCACACACGGAGAGGCTTCGCTGCCCCCTGGTGGATGAAAGTGAGACTACACGTATGCCTCCAGGGAGGAGATCCCCACCGCCGCCCTCCACCAAGAACAACTATGTGCTTAAAGTGTCAAAAGTAAACAATACTTTCCTGTGAGGATTACTTTTCTGACATTTATGGCACATATTATGAATTAATATGCACACACAGTCATAAGATAAGTGTAAGAACACATAGAATGATGCATGTGGCATCAAGTTATTTCCCATGAATATATATTGGTATATACATTATTATTTTAGAGGACAGTGTGATTGCCTACAACTGGTCGATTAGTCTTTTTATTATCCCATAAAAACACCCTTCAAAAGTGAGTATATCAAAAATGATTTCCCTCTCTTGTGGCTGACGAGATGTCGCATGTTCTCGTATCCGCCGGCTCGATATAATCTGAGAAGTGAAAGTACTTTCATCCGTAGTAATCTGGTCACTCGTACATCGGACGCAGCGATGGAAATAGCTTCAGATAATGACGGCGACAACTCGAGCGATTCATCTTCAACATTCCTGCGTAAAGTAATGAGTGGGGATTTTTTTGTCCCAAATGTGCGATAAATTCAGTTTTCCGTGCTATTTTCACGGGGAATGGGCTCCGGGGGAAGAGCTGCATGGACCAGCAGCCAGGAGAGGATTCAGAGGCCCCTAAGCCGTCAGATGGATTCTATAACATACAGCAGCTTTAGCCGACGCTTAATAATGAATGCCGTCTTTGTTCATCCTTTTTATTCGGTAATTTTAAGTATAACACGTGAAACAAATACAGCACATGAAACAAAGAGTGAATCACACAAATACTTTAAAGCTCAGCGATAGCGAACAAGGGCAAAGCAAATATCTCAGGATGATGGTTCCTCCTAGAAATAAAAATACATAATTTCTTCATAGATGCCCGAAAAACAAACAAACGTGGCAACGTCACGCGTGTGTCGGGGCGGAGCGGAGGCCTCCGGGGACGGACCCCTGTCCAGGCTCTTTGTAAAGGAGTCACAGAGGCCCCTGGGTCTGGGTAAAGCACGTCTAATCGATCTCAAATGTGTCCCCGTGACACGCAGCGGCCAGGACAGACACGACCGCGAGGAGAGAGAGAAAAACAAGCGCTTGTCGTCGGCCGCTCGGGGCTTAAAACCTCGCTAAGACCTTGGAAAGATCTCCTCGACGAGCCAGATTGAGAGGATATTGAGCGGAGGAACGCGGAGGCCCGGCAGCACAGATCACTCCCAACATCAGCATCCAGACAAAGGAATGGAGGCTGAATACACTTCCACGATTGGGGCCTAAAATGCCGATGACAGTTCTGTTTCCGTCGGTAACGTAACTCAACATAAGGCCGAGTCAGCTCGAATCAGCTCCGAAGAAACAAACAAATGAGCCCCAAGGAGTCAGGAACTAAGTGTGTGTGTGTGTGTGGGGGGGGGGGGGGGGGGGGGGGCGTTATCGGATTTAGTATCAAAGATTAAAAGATCCAAAAGCCAGACGTGAGCTCCTCTACAAAGCGATAAGATGTGAAAAAAAACCAAGAGTCTCACTCAAGTTACCGGGCGGAAACATCTTCACGCACAAAGTCGCCGCTCTCTCTCTGGGCGTGCGACGGCTGCATCTCTTCTTTGTCTGCGTGTCCCAAAAACAAAAGCGGAAAATTGAAAGTTTATTTACACGACTCCCGTCTGAGACCCAGACGAGGCCTTCACAGTCCATTCCTCTGGGAATAAGCACGTGGTCTTTTACACACGTCTATATTTCCAAAAGGCAAACAAATCTGCTGTCGTTGATGGAGCCGTTGTCGTTTTTTTTAGTTTGAAAAAAAGACTTTTTTTCGGGGAAATCTCTGGTGACCACCGGCGTCCGGCGCGGCTGGTGTTGCGGTGGACTTGGGGGCGTGGTCTAAATAGACAAATCTCCCAACTCTCCCTCTGCTGGTTTGTACGTGACGCGCTCCGAGCTCTGGACTGTGAATATTAGTTTCCTAGCCGAGTGACCCGGGCTCAACATCCAGTCAAAGCTCATATCTCCCATCCTAAATTCGCCCTGAACACACCGCCGCCCACAGCTGACCGGTCGCCCAGTGTATGAGGGCCAAACTTTTATTTTTTATGAATGCAGAAAACCCCCAGCGGTGATAATCTTCCGAACACATTTTTCTTTTCGCCTTCAGGTAGCGCTCGATCCCGCTCTGCATCTTCAAGCAAATACGTAGACGCACAAACACGCCCGCTGCAGTCGAAGGTAAAAAATAAAAAAATCTATTTTTTCTTTTTAAGAGACATAAAACATAATAATTAATGCGCTTGCAGCATTCATCTCAAGAGGCGTTTCCTCCACACGGCGTGGAATTAAGTACATTTTCGAAATCAACTTGACGAATGCCGTATATATTGCAAGGTTTCTCAAAAGCATAAGCTCAGTGCGTCTCTAGCCTCTCGGGTTAGTAAGAATAGGTCCAAATGGGAGCAAAAATCGCTGCGTTTGTTTCGTTTAAAACCTCGAGTCGGGGCGAGGAAGCGACGCTCCCGCTGTTTGAGCGGCGAAGGTCGGATTTCGAGACCAAGAGGAGTCCACGGTTTCCTTCTTTTTTCCCAGGAGGGCGTCATGCAAACTGCAGCGGGAGAGACGAGGACGAAGCGAGAAGCAGCCGCCGTCTCGGGAGTTTCTTTGTGATCGAAGCAGTTTTCTTAGGCCGTGAAAAAACAGGAAACGGTTGCAGCCTTGCATCCATTCAGAGGGCTTGAATTAGAGCGCGGGGTAGTCGTTGGTTTTTGTTCTTCAAGCGCAGATATTCGTGTTTTATTCTTTTTTTTTTTTAACAATCACTCCTTTTCCCCGTTTTGTCCGCACACTTTGCGAATTCGACTCAAATTTATTCCCCCGGACGCAAACTCCCTCGTCTCAGGAAGAAAGAAAAAAGGAGGGGGATTACGTTGAGCTCACTCCTTTCAACACCGGCTCTCGGTTGAGGTACGTGGCCCAGTAGACGAGGTTGAAGGTTCCGAACAGGACGGGGAACACGATCCGCGACATCTTGTCGATCTTGCTGACGCTGTTGTAGGTCTTCTTGGGGTCCGCCGCCTTGGTCTCGGCGGCCCGGAGCTGCACCGCCGTGGTGTTGGAGATGGTGGAGATGGACACGTCCTTGGTGAGGTTGGGGGTGTAGTTGACGCCCGCCGAGCAAACGTTGTTGGGCTTTTTGGACAGCACCGCGGGGTCCCGCTTCTGCAGTGGGACAGATCACATTACAGCGCTGCTCATCGCCGGTGTGACCCGTGATCTCTATAGCGACAAAGCTCTGTCCGACTGGGCGGACGTTTGTTTAATCTTTGGACAGAGCTCGGCTGCTTCCCTTTGCATTCGTGCTAAACTAGGCTAACCCTAAACTAGGCTAACCCTAAGCTAGGCTAACCCTATCCTGGTTACGGCTACGTGGTATAGTCAGGGTTCTTACACATTTTGACCAGTGGATTTCCAGGACTTTTCCATGACTTTAAACCAAATTTCCATGACCAAACTGAAATCTCGGTATAAACATGAAACATTTAGAAAACTGTGAGCATCGAGAGCGTACGCCGGCTTATATTTTGAGCGTCTTTCTTTAAAAAACGTATTAATTATTTCAAACTCGGCGTAAATGAACATGTGATTATAACACATTTCTATGACTTTTTCAAAACTTTGATGATTTAAGTTTTTTCCATGACTTTCCCAGGCCTGGAAATGACCATTTTAAAATTCCAAGACTTTTCCAGGTTTTCCATGACCGAACGAACCCTGGATCTAATCTGATCCCAAAATATTCCTTTAACGTGTTAACCCTCCTGTTACCTTTGGGTCAATTTGACCCCATTCAATGTTTAATGTCGGTGTTCTTTCGGGTCAATTTGACCCCAGGCTGTTTTTCACTGTGTCAAACATATAAGAAATATCAACTTTTTTATATATTTAAAGGGTGATTTAGGTAGTCAACAAACAAACATAAAGTACCTCACACTTAAACTTGGGAAACAATATTAATTCTAATAATTTTCTGGAGGTTTTAATTGCTGGGGTCAAATTGACCCCGAGGGTAAAATATGTTAGAAAATGTAAAGATAACAGGAGGGTTAAACATTGAATGGGGTCAAATTGACCCTAAGGCAACAGGAGGGTTAAACAAGAAAAGGATGGGATATTCTAAATAAATTCAAAATCTCCGCAAGTCGATGTTTGTGTTTTGGGGTCGTCTGAAACAAAAAAACAAGTTAGTCAAAGTAGCCGCGAGCTGCACCTTGGGGTGCTGCGCCTCCAGAGCCTTCTTGCCGTCCCAGGCCCAGCTCCTCTTGGTGAAGTAGTTCACCGTGGCGAACTCGATGAGGGCGGAGAAGACGAAGGCGTAGCAGACGGCGATGAACCAATCCATGGCCGTGGCGTAGGCCACTTTGGGGAGCGAGTTCCGGGCGCTGATGCTGAGGGTGGTCATGGTCAGCACCGTGGTCACCCCTGGGTGCAGACAAACGCCGCGACAAGTTGAAATTGAGTTTGCACGGGCGAGGAGCAACAGAGGCGGGCGCTTTAATAACTCTGAACTGCCACTGCGGCGCCGCTGCTCTTCTGTGATTACTCTCCCGCGTGTAGAAAAAGATAATAAAACGTGAAGAAGAAGTAAACGAGTAAATCGGTAAAGGGGCGCCCTCACTCACCGAAGACGGTCCTCGCGGGAACCGATTCTCTGTTTAGCCAAAACGACACCTGGGACAGAATCACTGTCATGAAGCAGGGCATATACGTCTGGATGACAAAATATCCAATCTTCCTCTTCAGGAAGAAGTGGGCCATCATCACTGTGTACTGCCCTGAGGGGGAGGCAGAGATTTAGAAAGGATATCAAGTTAGAGACGGACAATAAAACACACCACGTCTGCTTTAAGCAAAGGCAATGTTGTTCGTACATCGTGGATTAATGAATATGGGACTTGACCTCCTTACAGCACCACAGGTGTCGGGTTACCACACAGGACGACATCATCATTACGGGCAAAATGACCTTTTTTATGACCATGAACCAGACAGCTCGAAAAGTGGTCGTAAACTCTTCTCGTCTTCTTTATTGTGAAGGAGCGGCGGGGACGGGTCCGTGAGAAACGGGAGATTAAGAGACCGAATTTATATTCAGTTGATCGTAAACGGACAAATTAACCTGAATTTAGATTAATTAGCGAGCTGGAAAAAAAAGCCCCTTTGATGGTCGCCAGGACCCGACAACAGATTTATTATGTGGACGAGACGGTTGTAGGTGGCTTCAGAGAAAGGGTAGTCGAGAGAGAGAGAGAGAGAGTTAAACAACTGAAGATTGCATTTGAGGCTTTAAAAAATCCTTCCGCCAGCAGCCGTTTGTGACTACAGGCGTTGGTAAACGATGAGAAAACCCAATGACTATATTGCACACACTAGGGTGCATGAGCACAGGCTTTCTCTCAAACACACACACGCACACGCACACACACACGCAGAGTAATACATGAGGCTTTCTCCGGGCAAAATCCGATTTTTGAACCTCCCTAATCCCCGGTTACAATCTGCATCCTGCAATCAGTGAGAGAAAGAGAGGGAGTGTGGGGGCCAAGAGAAGCGGGGGAGGGGGAGTGGGGGAGGCTTCGGCCCACCCCGCCCTGCCAATCCAGGCGCCGACATGCACACACACACACACACACACACCCTCAAACACACATGAAGCATGATTTCCTGACCGCTGACACACTCTAAGCCGCGGAGAGGGACGCCCGGCTGTCTGCCGATCACTGGTGGGATGGAGGGCGGCTGACCGCGTGGACATTTTTATATCTCTTGTGTTGGCATTTTGTATATTTTTTTTGGGGGGGGAGAGGGCGTTATCCGTTTGTGGAGTAATGAGCGGACTGGCTGCCGTGCGAAAGGAGACCGGAAGCGATTCAGGAAGATGTGCCGCGGGCCCGAAGAAGTGAGGTAGAATTTGGTTTTGTTTCGCAGGCCGAGGGCAGACAGCCTCGACCGGGAGGTCTCCGACACCGCCAGTTCTCCCTGCGACCCCATCACCTGGGCCCTCTGACGCCCTCATGACTCCAGGCCGTCCGGCTCGCAGCAACCCCGTGAACCTCTGTCGGAAACACCCGGACACCGCCCGGCGCTGCCGACCCGGGACGCCCCGGGGCCACCTTTGACCTCGATGCATGGATCCCGACGGGACTGGGGGCAGAGGAATGAGGAGGAACATGTTCCTCTGGTGGATCTTGCCGCTTTTCTCCCACGGATTTGTATTTCGCGACGTCCGAGGGGAACTTCCTTTCATCTCGGGGAACAACGCTGCCATGCTGGTCAACTGGTGAGTGGGAAAGTAAAGTGTTTTTATTTGTCGACGCAGATTATTAAAATTTAAAAAACCAGCCGCGATGTTCCCGCTACAAGCCTCCGAGCCGCACGCCGCTCTTCTACTTTTAGCCGGGACTTATTTCTTCTGAGACGGCAGAAGTCGCGTCCTTTAGAGACGTCTTTGAAGATGAAATCCTGTTGGCTAATCTCCTGCCTCGTGTCCTCAAAATGGGGAGCGTCTTCCAAGATTAGAGGCGCTAACTACGGGCTCACGACATCTCACCCGAGCGATACTCTGAGCTACGGACGTCTGTACGCAAAGAGCGATGCTCATCATCGACTCAACAATTCAGCCCTGAGGACGACTTTTTGTGATCAACCAGTCTCCATGTTAACCGACCAACCATCCAGCAAGTGGACCAGCGACACCAGCGAACTGTTGCCCCTTTTCCTAAAAGCAGCAGCAAGGTTTCTGTTGTGGCGTGCGAGAAAAAAAAGGGGAAATCCACACTTTTAATAATGATTCTACTAGAAACTGGGAGGGAAGTGTATTACAGTTCCGTCTTACATAAGAGTATTAAGCAGATGCCTTTCAACGCCCCCCCCCCCCCACACACGCGTCAGAGCGAGGCTGTCCAATCCCAACACACATTTCCTTTTCTATCCTTGCAAGACCGAGCTGACATTCCGAGTCAAACTGTTTCCATCACATCTAAATCAAAAGCCTCCGATCGCGCCTCATGAAATCCAGCCCGACCCGTACCTCACGTGTAACCCACGGCGACCACCGGAAAGTCTTTCACCGTCATTGTGAGGACATTTGGTGCAGATACACTCAGCGACAGCCAGCCAACCAATCCCTCACCGATCTGTGATGTCATCTTCTTATGCAGAAGCTGATGGGTGGTTGGATGGAGGGATTAACCCGAGGTCTCAGGTCTCTCTCTAACTCTGTGTGTGTGTGTGTGTGTGTGTGCGCGCACATGGGCCTGTAGACAGCTGGTTGTGTGAGGGATAGGCTACTCTCCTCCACTCGCCTCCACTCATTGACTCTGATCTCCTGATAATGTTTCCCACATTTACTCCCGGCCCCGCACGGCCATCTCCCCTCGCGGCGTTTATCTTCTTCTAATCTAGAATTAGTTGCATCACGTTGTTTGGTATTACACTTATCGTGCGCCACATACAGTAGGAATTCACTCATGGGGGGGAAAAAGGTTCAGAAGAACGGCGGAGGGGTGGGATGATCAGATAGAGGGAGGATTGCTCTCTGGAGGTGGCCCACAGAGCTAACGGTAGAGCGATAATGTGGGCGAACATAAAGAGATATCGCAAAGAGTGAAATACTCATTGTGGCTGCGAAAGCATCTCAACTTGTCGTACAGCTGAACATACAGGGCCGTCTCCTAGCAACACACAATGCCCCCTCCATTAGGTGTAGTTATGTGAATACTCCATGCAGTGGCACTCTCCGTCAGAGTGGATTCTACATGTTGCATTCGCAGAGCGTCGGACTCAACGGGTTCGGACTCTTTCGCGTCTCTTGTGGTTTTTGCTTTCATAAAAATTTTGTTCATTCTTGTGCTTCTCCTGCTACTTGTATTGCTTTGTCTCCCGACCCCCACTAGCACCTTCACTACTACTCCAGTCTGACATTCCTGGTTCTTTTCTTTGCTGGTTTGAGCTATAGATGTCTATTTATTATTCTTTTGTTCTTGATCCATGGTGACACACACACACACCCACCTCTGCTCGTGTGTATGTTCTCGGTGCCGGCGTTTTGCCCGATGAGGTGGTACTGGTTGAGTCTGGAGCCATCCTCTGCCACCACCACAGACTTACTCGCTCCCTTGGTCCAGGTGTAGACCACCTCAGACACCGGATAGGCATCTGAGAGACACAGACACAAAGATGTAAGCCGGCGAATACACAATTCCACTCGTTCATTTTTAATATACAAACATCCCAAATATATGTTAATCTACTCTCGAGGGCAATAGTTTGTTCCCGCCCGGCAATCCCTCAATTTCTCTGCAGTCGCTCGTGTGCTGCTGCTGAGTCTTTCTAGCGTTTTTTGATTCGACCGCAGGCTTAAAAAAAACAAAAAACAGAAATTCGCTTTCATGCATGTGTGTGTGTGTGTGTGGGCGGATATTTGAGTGTGTTTTTGTTGAAATGACACTTCTGGGTCAGAGGTGAGCGCCCACGTCCTCAGGAGCCAGACCGAGTCAGATTAAGCAGAATGTGTTGCGTCACCGTGGTGATGAAAAGCAGAGCTCAAACTCTGAAGCCTCCCTTTGCTATTTCATTTATTCATGATGAATCCTGTACAAGCACTGGACATCGATCTATCAGCCCCCCCCCCGCTCTGAGGGCTGGAACATGGCAAGATGAAAACTATAACGCGCATGGAGAAAGGGACTCATCTCGGATTTGCTCTGAAGTTGCATGTTTGCAGATTTGTATCTGTCATAGTTCAGCTTGAGTTCTATTTATCAGAAAATAAAATGATTAATGTTGATTTATTCCCTAACTTTAAAAATCAACCTTACATCAGGATGTGGAAGTAAAAAAATTAGAAAATACCTCTAAAAAGCTATTTGTGATGTCATGTCACCTTACAGTAGATGCATTAAATAATGAGGGAGACGGGCTGCGTACATTTCATTCAATATTCATTTTTAAATTTGGGGTATTTTGATGTTCTCGAAAGGCCGCAATTAAATATCGCAAATGTCCTCACTGTTTGTAGAGTGCAGGGTTCACGGTCAGACGCTATCCGGAGGAATCGGGTTGTAATCGAATGTGTTCACGGTGTTTTCTGCCGATTGTCACAAACACCCGTCGGACCCTCGGCCTCGAGTACCGCGGTGGTTTATCTGCCCGCTGGATAACATCTGGAGTATTTCTGGGCGCCCCCTTGGCAGCGGCACACCGCCGAACAATACCGTGTTTAAATTTGGCCACCGTCGGGCCGAGCGCCAGGACCTTGATTGTCGGGTCGTTAGATTGCAATGCGGGATTATAAGGGAATTTTAGAACGTAGGGAAAGCGCTAAAGTCCTTGGCGGGCGGGAAGGTGCACCTGTGCCAACTTTACAACAGGTCACGCTTTAATGCTGCCGTGTGCATCACCGGCTGGACCGTCGCTCTGCTCCGAGGGAAGCAGCCCGACACGCTGTTGGAAGAGGAGGAAGAGGAGTTCACAAATCCTAATGTTCTGCATCGTTTCATGGAGTCACGTGTCAATATCAGCAAAGAGTTGCTTTGAACCTCTTTGAACCCCGTGGAGCGAGAGCCCGGACGATCAAATGTGAAATCCTCACATCTAAACAACAGAAGCGCTTATTGCTCCTCCAGGCGACTAAAAAACACTTACTTTGTCAACGTTTTGACAGTTAAAACTGTTGTGGAAAGAGTAGAATAATTATGAACTGTCCTGTCTGAAAATGCAAACAAGAATACAAGCTGACAGCTGATCGGGTCACTTGTCAGGAGAGTATAACGATTCTTGTTGAGGTCTTGAGGAAGACAGTATTTATCTGCAGGTGGGAGACAAGAATGTGGGTCACGAGAACAGCTTTGGCCCGACCTTTGACCCCTTAAGTCCGCTTTACCTGAACCAACTTTAGAGCAGGCCCCCGATGATTGGTTACAAGGCGCGATGCGGCGCGGCTGTCCGAATGTGCACGTCCTGGAACTAAAAAAAGTATATTTTGATAAACTGACATCTGCACAAAGCCCCACGGGAATGGAGGGGGGGGGGGGGCAGTGACTCTCAGTTTTGATTCTCCTGGAGTTCATGCAGTTTGGTGTTGTTACCTTTTCATCACACGTTTAAGTCTATGTGTGTGATATAAAATTCAATATGAATGTTAATAGTAGATGGCAAAAGAGTGGCAAAAAAATTGCACATTAAAAGCTGTTCATCTTTATGAATTAAGATTATACAACAGAAAAACTTGACCTTTTCCCAATCAAAGGAGCAGCACGAACTCCAAAAGCTGAATCTAACAAGAAAGTCTCGCTATCACATTTGAGTTATTCATTGCTGTGAAAGTCCTGGAGGGAACACACATGTTTTACCAAATATTTATCTGCTACTACTTAAAATTGATGGGAAAAATCAAATTAAATACAGTTCAATATAAATTAAATTGTCATGTATGTTTGCTAGTATGTATGGCAATGATTCCCGGAGTGAAATAGTCTGCATAATAAAATATTAATGGATTCATTCTGAACTAGAAAGACACTCTGGGAGTCCAGAGCTCCGTCAAAGACAATCCACTCCACAGACAAACAAACAAACAAACAAACAAACAAACAAACAGAACTAAAACCACACGCTCGTCTGCGCAGGAAATAATAAGAGAAGGGGGTGGAGAGATTTGGTGGCGTGAGGGATTAATTCTTCCCATTTTCCCCCTTTCATCCCCCACGGATGTACAATAGTAAACGGTGGCTGCAGTCGCTTGGTGTCGTCACAGATTACTGGACGAGAGCGCTGCTCCTGTCAGGCCCTTCGGCCATTTGGTTTATGTTGATAAGGCGGTGAGAGATGCTAAACGACGGTACTCTGAGAAACTGCAACAGCAGCTCTCAGCAAACGACTCTGCTTCTGTCTGGAGAGGGCTCAGGCAGATCACCAACTACAGGCCCAAATCACCCCACTCCATGAACAATGTGCTTCTGGCAGACGAGCTCAATGAGTTCTACTGCCGCTTTGAAAGACAATGGAGCAGTCCTGAGACAATCCCCCACAGCCCCATCAACAAGCCACAGACCATCAGCCCACCCTCCCCCAGCCCATCAGGGGCTCACACCTCTGGAGCACCCTCCATCAACTCAGCGACGACCCTCGTCATCCTGGAGAGAGCCGTCAACAGGCTGTTCAAAAAGCAGAACCCCCGCAAAGCAGCGGGCCCGGACTCCGTCTCCCCCTCCACCCTGAAGCACTGTGCTGACCAGCTGTCTCCGTGTTCACCGACATCTTCAACACCTCCCTGGAGACATGCCACGTTCCAGCCTGCTTCAAGGCCTCCACCATCATCCCGTCCCCAAAACCCAAGATCAAAGGACTCAATGACTACAGGCCCGTCGCCCTGACCTCTGTGGTCATGAAGTCCTTTGAACGCTTGGTCCTGTCACACCTCAAGACCATCACCGACCCACTCCTGGACCCCCTGCAGTTCGCCTACAGAGCCAACAGGTCTGCAGACGATGCAGCGAACATGGCCCTTCACTACATCCTCCAGCATCTGGACTCCCAGGAACCTACGCCAGGATCCTGTTTGTGGACTTCAGCTCTGCTTTCAATACAATCATCCCGTCCCTGCTGCAGGACAAGCTCTCCCAGCTGCACGTGCCCGACTCCACCTGCAGGTGGATCACAGACTTCCTGACCGACAGGAAGCAGCACGTGAGGCTGGGGAAACACGTCTCAGGCTCCCGGACCACCAGCACAGGTTCCCCCAAGGCTGTGTTCTTTCCTCTGCTGTTCTCCCTGTACACCAACAGCTGCACCTCCAGTCACCAGTCCGTCAAGCTCCTAAAGTTCGCGGATGACACCACCCTCATTGGGCTCATCTCTGGTGGGGACGAGACCGCCTACAGGTGGGAGACTGACCACCTGGTGACCTGGTGCAGCCAGAACAACCTGGAGCTCAACGCTCTAAAGACAGTGGAGATGGTTGTGGATTTCAGGAGGAATGCAGCCCCACCCGCCCTCTCATCCTGTGTGACTCCCCCGTCGACGCTGTGGAGTCCGTCCGCTTCCTGGGCTCCATCATCACCCAGGACCTCAAGTGGGAGCTGAACATCGGCTCCATCACCAAGAAGGCCCAGCAGAGGATGTTCTTCCTGAGGCAGCTGAGGAAATTCAACCTGCCAGGGAGAATGATGGTACAATTCTACACGGCCATCGTTGAGTCCATCATCTGCTCCTCCATCACCGTCTGGCACCCTGCAGCCACAGCCAAAGACAAGTGCAGGCTGCAGAGCATCATCCGCTCGGCCGAGAGGGTTATCGGCTGCAATCTGCCTTCCCTCCAGGTCCTGTTCACTTCCAGGTCACTGAAGCGGGCCAGAAAGATTGTCGCTGACCCCTCCCACCCTGGACACTCCCTGTTCGAGTCCCTCCCCTCGGGGAGGAGGCTGCGGTCCATCATGACAAAGACCACCCGCCACACCAAAAGTTTTTTCCCGTCGGCAGTCGGGCTCATCAATGGAACCCGGGACTGACTGACTGTCACCCCCAGGACTACCACCTCTTCTTCCACCTTCCTCTCTCCTCCTTCTTCCCGCTCCTTCCTCTTCCTCTTCCTCCCACTCCTCCTCCCTCCTCCTTCTTCTTCCCTCCTCCACACACGTCACTTTAACATGCACTTTAACTTGAGGCCTCCTCCACACACATGCCACTTTATTTGCATGCACTTTAACTTAAACACACGCCACGCGTAACATACACTTTTAACTAAAACACACCACTTGAAGCACACACCCAAACACTTTCACATTATTTGTTGTCTTTCTGTCGTGTTGATTGTTGTTTGTTTGTCATGTCCAAATGTTGCACCTTCCACCAAAAAAAATTCCTCGTTTGTGTAAACATTCCTGGCAATAAAACTGTTTCTGATTCTGATTCTGATTCTGATAAGCAGAGACACGGCCTTCCCTTCTTTAGTGCTTCGGTTACATCAGCGTAGCGCTCCAGCAAAGCGCTTTAAATTGACCATTTAATGTGAGGAAACTCTGCAATCCGCGGCAGATAACGACTCGCCGCCTGAATCCCTGCAGCGGCGTTCCATCAATTAGCCCAAAATGACTCCTAATTGTTCCAAATGAATTGCTCTAGATTTAGATTAAACTCGCGTGGGACGCGTCGCGTCGGACTCGCGCGGAAAAAACCGGGATTATCACACGGCGGCGAACGAGAGGAACATGAAAAGTAGACGTCGAGCGACGGGATTAATACTCACAGCTGCCAAACTTGAGCGGGCAGGCGTGTGCGTCCATGGGGAAATTCTCCAGCTGCATGGGGCATTCCGCCGATATGGTCAGTCTGAGAGGAAACACACAGATCCACCGTTAACCGCGCAGCGAGGTCTTTTGTTTATGCATTTGATCATGTGGGTCATGCACACTGTGTCATGACAGGAGGCGCCACGATAGCTCAAATCACAGGGCGCCAAAGACGATGAGGAGGAAGGTCGCAGCTCTGCCGTCTCTTTGAAATAATAACCGTGAAACACTGAGGCAAGACGCTTGGAAGTGCAGCGTATTCCCCTCTCTCCCCAGCAACACCAGCATTACAGTGGCAACACTGCCACCTGGTGGCCGACCGGCTCCTGTGTCATTCGTCTCCCCGTGAAGTCGATACTGGTATCAGGGTTCTTACACATTTTGACCAATGCATTTCCAGGACTTTTCCATGACTTTAAACCACATTCCCATGACCAAACTGAAATCTCGGTATAAACATGAACAATCCAGAACATTTGTGCGTATCGAGAGCGTACGCCGGCTTATATTTTGAGCGTCTTCCTTTAAAAAACATATTAATTATTTTAAACTCCGCCTGAATGAACATGTGATGAATACAAATTTCCATGACTTTTCCCAAACTTTTATGATTTACGTGTTTTCCATGACTTTTCCAGGCCTGGAAACGACCATTTTAAAATTCCATGACTTTTCCAGGTTTTCCATGACCATGACTCGAAAGACCCGCTGGGCCTTTCATAGAGGTAATCTTTTTTATTTTCTTCAAATATAAAGAGTCCACATCGCTCTATCTCCTAATGGGAACCGTTTGAATTGCTAAGAACCTGAGGGGGAGTCTATCTGAGGTCAATCATTCACATACAGGCCACCACGTGGACCTCACTGTCCTCAAGGAGCCGCAGGATGAAGGGACTCGAGTGTACAAATCAAGCGTACACGCATCAGAAATCTTCCCGCTTCCGCTATCTGAATCAAGTTGCTCCGTGCGTTGTTTGCTCATTGCATGATGACGACGAGTAATATGTGTGATGTGGATTCACTGGGCTTGACGAAGAGGATGTAAGAAACATCCGTTTATTATGATCTCAGTGGCTCGTTAAAGATTCAAAGAATATGTCAAAATGTCCACTGTTTAAATGTCCCACCATTCAAAGTCACAGACACAGATACCGTTGTATTGAGGAACGGGTAGTCAGTGAAAGATGTAACGCCGGGCGCCACTTCACAACTTGTTTTACGTGACTTTTCCGACAAGCGGACGAGGTAACGGCGCCCGACGCGACGCTCAAAAGACGACAGTGACGAAAAATTGCCCGCTTATAATTTAAGCTTCTTTCTTTTAAAAACATATTAATCTGTTCAAACACAGTGTACATGAACATGTGAATATAACACATTTCCATGACTTTTCCAAAACTTTGTGATTTTTCAAGGACTTTTCCAGGCCTGGAAATAACCAGATTGAAATTCCATGACTTTTCCAGGTTTTCCATGACCGTAAGAACCCTGCAAAAAGCCCTTCGCCGGCGGCGGGATTGTAATCGAGGCGATGGCTGCTGTGGCAGGAATGTTATTAAAGGGCCGTAAAAGTAAGACAGAAATTACAACTGGAGTCGCTCCCGGCCACTTTCATTCCCTCAAATTAGCTCTCAGAGGAAAAGAGAAAAAGGTCCGATGCATGAATGGTTTCTCCAGCGGTTTGTTTTTATGCTTTATCCGCCGCAGCGTTAGCTACGGTCTCACCGGTTTTTCCTGCATCGTAATCTCGATGACAACCGTGTCACCGAGAAGTGGCCGAATCCTCCTCGGTCATGTTCTTTTTTTCCAACGCTCGCCAGCGTGAACGCAGCCGCCGCCGGAGGTTTCCAAATGATGTTCTCAAAGTGAACGAAGCGTAAGTGGGATAAGAGGCCAGCTCCGCTCCCCGCAGAGCTGACATCAGTGCATCGTTGCGTCTAAAACAGCTGAGGGGCCGGGAGCGGAGGAGAGGGAAGTCTGGGAGGAAGAAATGAGAACATGGCTGTGGGGTCTCATACCGTGTTCTACATATTCACGGGCCCATTAGCAGGGATGCCTGTAAAGAAACTGGCTTTTAATTTGCGTTGTGATGAGCGACAGCGTACCCGTCCCTTTAAAAGACGACTGTGTGTCACATCAAATAGCAGCTGAGAAGAAGTGAACATGGCAGGACGGAGCCGGAAGAGTTCAGGGACTTTCCCGCCATGCGGCGCTGTCCGTCCAGTACGTCGTTTAGTTTTTTAAACTATTTTTACAATCTCAAGACGTGTCTCACATGCAGCCACGGGAGCCGGGGTTATATATTGTACCCACGGCCTGAAGAAAAAACAACAAAATAAATTAACAACTGTGCTAGAAGTGCTAGAACGTGAACATAAACGTCATTATAATTCATATAAACTGTCAAGTGACTCCATTAAAGCCGGCCGGTCCAAAGGCAACCCGTGTCGGTTGTGTGTGTGTGTGTGTGTGTGTGTGTTTATGCAGAAAACAAAATGAGTGCTGCCTGTAGTTAAGCTCCGCTGGTAATGACAAACACAGCACTGGAACAATTACACGATTAAAGGAACCGACTGCTGCTTCATTTCAACTGTGGCAGCGAATTCGATGCCATTTTTAGATGACGGAAGCCCTCTCCCTCCCTCTCTCTCTCTCTCTCTCTCTCTCTCTCCCTCTCTCACTCTCTCTCTCTCTCTCTCTCTCTCCCTCTCTCTCTCTCCCTCTCTCTCTCTCTCTCTCCCACTCTCTCTCCTCTCTCTCTCCTCTCTCTCTCCTCTCTCTCTCCTCCCTCTCTCTCCCTCTCTCTCTCCCTCTCTCTCTCTCTCTCTCCCCCTCTCTCTCCCCTCTCCTCTCTCTCTCCTCTCTCTCTCTCTCTCTCTCTCTCTCCCCCTCTCCCCTCTCTCTCTCCTCTCTATCCTCTCTCTCCCTCTCTCCCTCCCTCTCCCCCTCTCTCTCCCCCTCTCTCTCTCTCTCATATGTATGCATTCTTTGCATTCAAACATGAATACGATTTCCATAAAATGACGCCTATTGAAATGAACATGCACACGTTTGCTCAACCCCTCCCTCGCTAAGCCTCGAGGTCCAAGGTTGAGCGTCACTATAACTGTGTGTGTGTGTGTGTGTGTGTGTGTGTGTGACAAAGAGGTGACTGTAAGTACGCACTTCTTTAGATATGTATATATGTCAGCGGGGTTGCAAATGGATAATCTGCCATCCATCCAGCATTATTCTCCCTGTGGGTGTCACTGGCGTCAGAGAGAGTGCTCTCATCCGTGATATACAGTCACTCTTAAGTCCTGCAGCTGCAGTAACTCCTGAGGATAAGCACAGAATTACTCTAATTCTACGGCGCAAAAGGTCACAGGGAGCCCCGGTGGTTCCGCTGGCGTTCCACAACAACAACAACAACAGCAGCTATTATTTGTGCGAGAGAAGTCTCTCGATTTAACATCGAGTTGTCCTCGTTTTAAGTTGCAAATATCTATAGTTTAATTCGGCGGGACCACCATCTGGTCGATGGCCTGCTTCTTCTTTCTCCTTCTCCTGATTCACCGCGACATCACGACGGTTCACTGCAACACTGCCGACAACTACAGTTCACAAAGAGGCCGCTCTTCATCCCGGATGATCTCCCTCTGCAGTTGTCTTCCTACATTTAAAGAGGCACTTGCTTTCGGCATTCACATGTCTCATGAATATTTTAATATGAATTGAAAGAAAACATAAAGAACTGGAACGGGCACTCGGTAGAGTGCATACCTTCGCATATCACAAGATTGGGCATTGAATTATGAACATTTTGGCATTAGTTGCATGCCAATTGGACAAACATTTATCGTGCTATGGTAAAAAAAAGATGTTGACCTTTCCATGACCTTGACCTTGACCTTTGACCCGATTGATCCCAAAATCTAATCAAATGGTCCCCGGATAATAACCAATCATCCCACCAAATTTCATGCGATTCAAGAAGATTTTGACCTGTTCATGACCTTTGACCTTGACCTTTGACCCGATCAATCCCAAAATCTAATCAACTGGACCCCGGATAATAACCAATCATCCCACCAAATTTCATGCGATTCGGTTCAATACTTTTTGAGTTCTGCGAATAACACGCATACAAATAAATAAATAAATAAATAAATACACGGGGATCAAAAAAGAATACTTTCAAGAAATACATGCGTTTTAACTTTGCTCTTACCGTCCTAGAAATGAAATGCCCATGATTGGCCACTGGGTGACACTATTTCTCTAGTCTCTCCCCAGGACACATACAGAGGGTTTTTATCACTATTGTGTATTATGTTGGCCTTGCTAGCTTTGATTTTTATAAACCCTTAAAAACCTTTCCTTCATTAACCTCTAATAAAAGCTGAGGGCCCATACAGAGGAGGTGTCCTCCACTCATTTAAGAATTCCAAGCCTGAATAGTGGCAAACATAAACTGCACCTTGAACCCCAGCACTGTGCCGTGTACTTCTCCGCATCATTTTTCAAGTGCCGTCCACCTCGGCCACCAGGTGGGTTTGTAATTATTCACAGCTTCTGGCTCGTCTATTTTTTTAAACGTCGAAGGCGAAAAAAGATTAAACGTGTGAATAAATGACGCCCGGGTGGGAGAACCGACCTCATGGTGTAGAGCAGCGTGCCGTCGTCCTGCAGCCTCAGCAGCTTGTTGGGCGTGGTCATGTTGTGAGCGATGGACTTCTTGCCGTTGAGGAAGAAGGTATCGGGCGTCCAGATGTTGCTGGCCAGCAGGTTGTTCAACGGCAGCATCTCCATCGGCCCTTTGAAGCACAGACGCTCGTCCTTCCAGCTCTGGCGGAAGAAGACGTCGATGGTGTATTCCTGAGGGCAGAAGGGAGGTTTCAGAGGGCTCTGTTTGGACCCAGAAGCCACGTCCATGTGATGTCGGTAAACCTCGTGTTTACCGACGTGTCCGCACTGTGATCATGTCATCCCAACGTGCTGAAGGGATGCCAAAGGCAAGAGACCTTCTCCTCTGGAGAGGAGCGCTCACTGTCAAATTTCAGAGCATCGTCTTTGTGAATTTACCCAAAACAAGAATTTAAAGTTCTATAGAGCATCGTTATATTCGGGGCTTTCTGGGGCATTTTTTTTACTCGTCCCATTTCAGAGTTACAAATAAGTAAATTAAGACGTTAAAAACGTCAAATGTCAATCAGCATAAAATGCTCCGACGCCTCGCGTCCGATGACAGCAGCCCCTCCTTTACGCTTTCATGAATCCACGGACAATTTGCAGTTGATCAAACACAGCGGTGTAGAAATCCGTCGTAAATCTGGTTGTGTGCGAAATATCGACCGGCTGCGCGCTCGGAACCCAACAGACGAATGGCCGAGGACCGGTTAGCAGGCGGACGCAGAAGCTTTTACGGACCGCAGAATCCTCCTGGCCTCTTGCCACATTTCATTAATCAATCGTGCGCCCTTGTCAATACCTTCTTGGAGTCAATTATGGGAAAGTGGCAGGTGCGGTGTCAGAGTGGGCCGGGGAGATTGCGGAGTGTAATAGAGGATTTAATGAAAGAGGAGGTTTAATGCATTTCGCTATCCAAGCGGAATCTTACAGTTCATAAGAGAATGGATTAATAAAGGGAAGAGTCATGTGGAATAAGTTGGAATGAGGCCGCCGCATTGCATTGACGCTCAAATGTCTAAGTTATCCACATTCCTGTGGTCTCATTTACAAGGAACCCGAAAAAGAAACAATCTTTTGGTAACTCGTGGAATGTAAATATAAGTTTAGATCTAAAAATACCTTCAGTAGCCTGTGGGCTTCAGAGACATCTGTATGTGTGTGTTTGGGCAGCTGAGTCTCTCTCTCTCTCTCTCTCGGTATCTCTCTCTCTCGGTATCTCTCTCTCTCTCTCTCTGGTGTTTGCTGCAGATGAACTCACCATCTCCGTGTCCGACACTGGGCCGAAGCTGGTGACGAAGATGTTCGTCTTGATCTCTGTGACGTTCTCTGTGGAGAGAGCACAGGTGGGAACGTTTTACGGGGTGGAGAATTGCCATTAAAAAAGAGTAATTGGACTGAATTTTAATCGTAGCAATTGATAACCTGCTTTATTATACGGTGCGCGAGGCAACATGTTCCCCTGATGTGTGGGACGATGTAAAGGGTCTCTACTTTAACGGCTCTGTGGGCGCAACCAACAACGGGTTTTATCTTCCATTAATTTTTTTTTTTTTCTGTCTGACTCACAGTCCGAAACCTAAAGATATTATATTGAATATGGTATAAAAAAAGGAAAAAGAAAAACACCCTCATGTTATATGAGAGAAGCTAAAGATTTTTCGAAAAATAATTTAAATTGATTAAAAAAACAATTGATAGTTAATTTTCTGTCAATACACTAATTAACTGAAGGGGGAATGCAAATGGTCCAAATCCAAAATATGAATGAGACATTTAGGCAATACGATACATTTTGGCATTTAAAAACCAGCACCGGTGGGATGGCGGCTACAGAATAACGCCAGGCCCAGTATTCGTATGGAGCCACACATTTCCGTGACGTGCTTAACTCCATGCATTCCTTCTGGAGACAGCGGGAGAAAGTCATATCTGTCATTTGTGCTGGCAAAGCCAACAAAATCTCCATTACGCATATAAATGTGGTCCTGGCGAGCCGGGATTGGCCGAGCTGTGGAGAACAGCTTGTTGAATGAAGGCTTTCATTTTTTTCCTTTCCTCCTTCAATGTATTTATAGGCCCTCTTGTCAAGGGTAGCAACCGTTACCAGGATGTGAGAACAGGCTTTGGTCGTGACACATGAGGCATTCGGCATGAAAAAAAAAGCCTTTTTTCATCCTTCGGTGGGTAATTAATTATGGGACAGGTATGTACATGGGAAACAAATTGAACACGAGGAAGTGTGAGGGAATAAGAAAAAAAAGAGCTGTGGCGAAAAAGAAAAAAAGAAACCTTTTTATGTCAGTGTCCCTTTAGAAGAAGAAATAAATAACTCTCCATCTTTGAATGGCAATTCAGCTCCCAAGGTTATCTCCTGTTGCCAGGGTGAAGAGCGTGAATAAAACACCACAGCGAGCTGAACGCAGGCGGCGGCGAGCTGGGCCACATTGATTTATTCTCTCGACCATGGCGTGCGCTCATGATCCTGGCCACGGTTGAGAAGGAAACCCTCTGAGAAACATGTGTATGTGTGTGTTCACCTGAGCTGACGTGGGCGCGGAAAAATTCCACATCTGAAATTTCGTACCCCGTTGCGATTTCACGGGGCCTCTAGTGGTGGAGTTCAGGTTAGCGGGTCAAGTGAGCATGCTGGGAGGCTCGACTGTGACATTGTGATATTTGGATGTAAGATCATCGTCGTTGCTTTCGAATAAAAAAGGAAAGGGCCCCGAATGATAAATAACATCCTCGGCAAACCTCCCAGCCCCGGCCGGAGCCTGTTGTCGTAGCCGTCCAGGAGCCCGTCCAGGATCCTGGTGAAAACGGTGCTGTTGTCGTTGGCCGCCTCCTCCTTCTCCGTGGAGGTCTCGCAGCAACTAAGAGGAGAGGAGACAAGGGAGCAAGCGTAAAAAAAAAAAAGGGAAGGAGGAGGACGAACACGACGCGTCATTGTGATTAATTAGCTTGCCGCATTAAAGATAGGCTGGCTGTGATTAATTAGTGAACATAAGTACTGCTCACAACTACCAGTAGAGGTAATTACGGCTTTGACAGGTGATCCAAACATAAACAAATGAGTTCCCACGCTGAATACGGCGAGAAGCGAGGTGTCGCGTCTCGAGGATGAGCGCATCCTCCGATATCACAACCTTCTTTTTCCCCACAAAGAACATTGTGTCCGTGCTCGGGGACGAGCGGGGAGAGACACGGGGGGAACATGTGATCTAAAAGCCATCGATCTGGGAGAGTGGACTCTTCCAGTGATTTACTGACGGCGTCGCCCAAAGATCTGTTTCGCTTTTCTTGAGTGCAGCGCGGCCACTTAAGCGGCGATGTAGCAGAGTGCAGATCGGATATGCGATGAAGAGAGGAGGGCAGAGCTGGCAATGTACAAAGATGTAAGAGAGTCATTGACACAACGACAGATGGAGCCATCGGGATGCGTGGTTGAAAAAAATGACTGGACGTTCTGGAGCAAATGGCAACTTTAAACACATTTTTCTTTCGCAATAAGATCGCCGGAGCTCTATTCTTTAAGAAGCTTCATTTAGGGGATGATATAGCGTTCTACTTTGAAGCTCGTGACAACCACGTCACGTTTGTTTAGCTCCTAGTTTACCTATTTTGGCATCCGCACAGGAGCAGCAGGGACAGGACGAGCCTCGCCATGACTGAGATTCTGCTCACTTTGTTGCTCAGAGCTGTAACACATGCACATACAGAGAGAGAGAGAGAGAGAGAGAGAGAGAGAGAGAGAGAGAGAGACATAAAGAACAAGATAGCATCAGAAAAGCACCACATTCCAGGGCCGCAACCAAAATAACTGTTCCGTCAGCCTCTTAATATGATGGACCCAGAGGTCTAGCGATCTCAATGAGGCGCCTCAACTCACGCAAAGAAACTCCGCTGCACAGAGGCGGACCGTTACAGAAATCACGAAATCAAGCGGCGTGACGAGGCTGTAACTCTTAAACATCCGACCCGTCTCCACCTTTACAGTCGTAACAGCCGCCGGACAGAATGGGGAACGACATCGGAACAGGGTCCGCGCTATTCTCTGCAGTGGGATCCTCATTGTGTGAGCTCCGACTGCGTTGGAGTCCAGCGCATTACAATTCATGTAATGAATTCCCCCCCCGACCACCACCTTTCCCCAATCCTCTCCTCCATCTTCACCCCCCCCCCCCCCCACCATCACCAACAACATGCATCTCATTCCCATTCCTGTTCGCCACGCTGTGTCTCATGAGAAAAAGCCACAGGGTGGAAAAAAAATGAGAGAGAAAAGAAATGGGGGTACCTGAATGCAGATCCATCACCACCATATTATTATTTTGTTGTCCCCCCCCCCAAAAAACAGCGACGGGAGGCTGGGGGTCTCTGTCGGCAGTGTTGGAACTGTAACGGGTTCAATCACCTAATCCCCTGCTTGTCGGCTGTCTTCCCTCTTTCTTCTCCTTTTGCTTCTCCACCATGGGCTATTTCTGCCCCCTCTCTCTCTCCTCCTCTCTCTCTCTCTGTCTGTCAGCGGTTCCCCATCTGGCGTTGTTGTAGTAGTCTGTCTGGTCTTCTCCTCCTATCGGCTACGCCGCCTCCCCTCCTCTAGTGCCTGCTGCACCGCGTCTCTTGCATCGCCTCCAGAGGTGTTGCAGCAGCGGCAGCATCACGCGCGCGGCGCCTCCTCCTCCTCGGTCCTGTTGCGCGAGCCGCCTCGGAGGAGACCGGGTTCACTCCTCATACCCCCCCCCCCCCTGGCGCCGGTGCGAGAGAGCGGAGTGCTGCAACAGAGGCTATTAATTTGATAAAAAAAAGGTGCTGCCCGTTGGTTGCGTTGGGAGGAGGAGACGCACTCGCAGGGCAACTGGGGAGAGACGGGGGAGAGGGGAGGAGGGGGAGAAGTCGGACGTTAACTAAATCAGGTGCAGGTTTTTGAAGTCTGTCACTCAACGGAGAGAAATGACGCTTTCTACGAGTGAGGCAAAAACAGGATGTTTGAACCCCCTTTCACAGGCACCTCCATGAGCCACATGTGGACATTAATTGGGTGTTTCTGACAGCATCAATTATACAAAGATATAATGCTTTCTAACTATGTAATGTTCAGGTCGGGTTGGTCAATTGCATTGACGGAAGCAGGACTTTTTTTCTGCGCAGGTTATCCACGTCTTTTATTGCATTTTAACTGTTTATCCATATGGTTTAGTTGCATTTTAAAGTTGTATCCATGTTTAGTTGCATTTTAACAGTTTATTCACGTTTAGTTGCATTTTAACAGTTTATCCATATGATTTAGTTGCATTTTAAGTGTTAATCCACATTTAGTTGCATTTTAACAGTTTATCCACGTTTAGTTGCATTTTAAGTGTTTATCCATATGATTTAGTTGCATTTGAAGTGTTTATCCACATTTAGTTGCATGTTAAGTGTTGATCCACGTTTAGTTGTATTTTAACTCTTTTTCCACCTTTAGTTGCATTTTAAGTTCATTCACATGGTCTAGTTGCATTTTAATCGTTTAATCACGTGGTTTCGTTGCATTTTAACCATTTATCCACGTTTAGTTGCATTTTAACTGTTTATCCATATGATTTAGTTGCATTTTAAGTGTTTATCCACATTTAGTTGCATTTTAATTGTTTATCCATATGATTTAGTTGCATTTTCAGTGTTGATCCACATTTAGTTGCATTTTAATTGTTTATCCATATGATTTAGTTGCATTTTAAGTGTTTATCCACATTTAGTTGCATTTTAATTATGTATCCACATGGTTTTGTTGCAATGTAACCGTTTGACATGACTTTTAGCAAAGTTTAGATAATTAAAGCACAACTAGTTCAACCCTTTACCCATGAGCCTTCCTTCAGCCACGCGAACTAGCTAACTAATTCAACAGTTTACTTTTAGCTAACTATTTGACATAGCTGTTTAAACCGGTTTATACTTTACTTTTAGCTCAATATTTCAGACATTTAGTGAACCGTTTATTTTGCTTTACTTTAACTACTTCAACCATGCAGCTAGCTTACAATAGCCAACGAGTTTTAAACTGCTCGTTGTCGCGCGCTCTTACTTCCGGTTCCGCTCATAAGCGAGTTAACCGTTACTCTCCATGTTACACACACACCTAGTTTAGCATAAGTAGGTGACACTGGGTGAAAATCACCGGCATATACAACACAAAATAAAGATACGGCTAGCTACCACAAAAGCAACAACAACAAAAAGAAGTTAAATAAAACCAAACCAAGAACAAACTGTTTATTTGGTTTAGCTAAGTTCAACTCACTATTCCTCTCCATCCACATGAAGCCCTCCTCAATGAAGCCTCGACCCAGAGTCGTTTTCATCCTGACAGTTGCCATGAGAGGGAGCCGAGCACCACGCGCCGGAGACGGATCATTAGTTTCGGATGAGGGGGGAAGGGGGGGGGGCTAGAGGGCTACACCCCCTCTGCCCCCCCCCCTCAAAACTACTCGGTTAACATCGTGGTTTCCCGGAGGTCAAACTTCTCTCACGTGTGTGATACAGAAGTGTGTGTGTATATCTGCCTGTGTGTGTGTCTCTGTGTGTGTGTGTGTGTGTGTGCAGAAAACGATAAGAAGGGTGGAGACTAAACAAATAACCCACAGACATTTTAAGGTTAATATGAATGAAATATTCCTTCATTATAGATGTTTGTTTACGTTATTCATGGCGACTGAAGTGACTAGTGGCCTTTAATGTGTTTCCATTGGCTGAACGCTCTTCTATCATTAATGATGTCATCACCCTTTTCTTACAGGAACGCTGTTGATGGGAACAAGAAGTTGTTCGCCATCTATGACACGAGGTAGGAAATGTTACCACAACCACCACCACAACAACACACGCACGCACTATGTATTAAGGAGGTTATCGTGTGAGCGCGCAAACGCGCACGCGGTCCTATACTTATCCGCGACTTCCATATTCCTCCGCCTATATAATTTGGGCACAGCCCGACCCCTTTTATGGAAGGACTATAGGCCATTATTATAGGCGAATAGCAGGGTCATAAGCATTAGTTGATAAATGCCACCTGTCCCTCCTCGATAATGTTCGAGTCCCGCCATTTTTATAGGAAACGCATGAGAAGGGAATTGGCGCGGATGGTGTGAAGAGCACTGTAAAAAAAGTATCCATCTTAACAAGGCGTAGTATTTATGTGAGGAAAAAATTAGTGATTAAACTCTATTCTTATTTTAAAAAAAGGTATAAAGCGAAATCAAACAGGTCCAAATTTTTTTTTTAAAGGAATAATAATACAAATGGAATACAATCCTGAAAAAAACTGTCTTAAATGAAAGTTAAACTATCTTACCTAATAAATGAAATCTGAAATATTTATAAAATGGTCGGCCAACCAACTATTACATGAACATAGTTTATTGATCTCTTTGGCATTTAAAGTCTCAGAGAATAACTGATGATGTCACCATAAAAAAACCATGACTCATGCAATTATCTTGAATTAAACACATTTGAGTGGAGCATTCACCAATCCGAGGAGAGTTGGACTGAAGAGATGCTGCCGAGTTGCATTGTGGGAATTGTAGGATCCGATGTATCTGTCTTTTGCGAGTTCCACAACTTAATAGAAACACATTCAAAACCCAATTTAAACACATAAACAGGGCTAATTGCCATTTTTAATTGGAGATGTACGCGCATTTCATTCGCATTAGAACAAAAACAGACGAAAGAGCTATATCATAATGAAATAAAAGAGGAAACAAGACTATCTTGCAGCTGCTGGTGGGTATTTTTTTTACAGTGTACGTGTCGGTCTCTCATTTGAACGAGCCGAGTGCTTCCCCGCCAGCAGCAGCAGCAGCACCACTCGCCTCATCAATATGCGCTCCGGCTCCCCGGTGTAAGAGCCTCTTCCTTTCGCACGGCCACAGACGCGGAGCCAGGGTTTTTCATGCGGGCGGAGGCCATGTCAGCCCATATTTCATATCCGACTCGGTCCGCGGCGGGCTGCTGACTTTTTTTAACCCCCGTCACCCCTCCACCCCTCCACCTCTCCACCTCTCCACCTCTCCGCGCAATCAATGGATTTACTCTGATTTTTGGAAAGAGCGCACCGGAACCGTCTCCACTGTTGCAGCTTTTGTAAACAACGGGGAGGGAAAAAGAGAGAGTGCGCGCGCGAGAGAAAGAGAGAAATAACAAAACAAACAATAACAACAACAACAACAAAACAGACGGGAAGGAGTGATGTTTGCTCCGCACAGGGTCCGTCAGTTCCGCGTCTTGTCCGCGCTGGTCGTCGGTTCGATTGTGTGCTGCGCGAAGAGGTGAGTGTGTGTTGGTCCGTCTGCCAAGGTTATTACCCGGGCTGATTGACACGGGAGTCAAGGTGATGTCACCCCCCCCCCCCCCTCCACTATTCCCTCTTGTGTGTCTGCTGTCATTCCAGCGTCAAAGAACAGAGCAACATGTCCTTTGTAAAGGAGACGGTGGACAAAATGCTCAAGGGCTACGACATCCGACTGAGGCCGGACTTTGGAGGTATGTGCATGTTCATGTCCCTCCACACACCTATAGGCAGCTTCATTTTGTTGGCGCCATTCAGTGGTCAGGTGCAGAGTTGTAGTCCAATATATATATATATATATAGATTTATATATAAATATATTTCCATATGTGCTGCTGTTTCACCTCCTCCAGGGGCCCCGGTTTCAGTGGGGATGAGCATAGACGTGGCCAACATAGACATGGTGTCAGAAGTCAACATGGTGAGTGAATCTGCACGTTAAATATTGTTTCTCATGGGTTTACTCAGCCACACACACACACACGCACGCACACACACATGCTGTTCACACACACACACACACACACACACACACACACACACACAGAGTCCCGCTGCTTCTGTACATTGGCACTCAGACACCAGATTGCAGGCTGCCTCGCCGTAGGAGGGAAGTGCTGATGTAAATCCTGTTTCTTTCCCCCCCCCCCCCCCCCCCATCCCCATCGCAGGCCATTATGTGAGGCCCGAGATGGATGGGCTGGGTTTCCTGTTAGCAATAAAATGTCTTTATCTGCCGGCGCAGTGTTGCCTTACATGCAACAGAACCGCTCGGCGAAAAAAAAAATTAAAATAACACAATGCGGCTTCCGACAATGCCGATCCGATCCTCAGACAGCAGAGAGAGAGAGAGAGAGAGAGAGAGAGAGAGAGAGGATGGATTAGAGTTGCGGCCGCGGGTTTCCTTTTGCAATCAGCACAGTCCACATGCGATGCATCTATACACGGGACGACCTGGATCCCTCACTCCCAGGTTCATTGTTGTTTTCTTTTTTAACCGCGGCGAAGAACAAAGCTCTGCTCGTCCACCTCCGGAGCCTGATCAGGCTATTGCGTCCTTAAATGTCAGCCGACCGATGACCCTGCGTTACCCCGGGAAATCCAGTCGCCCCCCCCCATTAGCAGCATTTTCTTCTTCCTAAAAAATAACTGATCTCGAGGCCGCTGCTGCTTCTGGACCCGCGGCGGCTCTGACAAGCCCACGAGCCACAATGGCCGAATTCCACATCAGCACCTGTCTGGTGCCACGCGTTACTCGGGCCGCTGCCCGTAGGCGACGTCTATTAGCGACGAGCTCACGAGGGGTTCGATTGGGGGTCCGTCAGGGGTCCTCACGTCACAGTGCAGAGAGCGTCACCTCACACCGTTCCTTATTGACCCCATCTACTGCGGAGGGAGGAGAGGGACACGTCTTTACTGCACCATATTAGAAAAGGATCGCTATCTGGTGGGCGGTGTGTGTGCGTTTTCCCGTGTGTGTGTGTGGGTGTTGATCAATAGTAATGACTCAATAGTTTCTTGGCTTTGACTTTCCAGCCTCTTTCCAGCGCTCAGGCTCAGTTCTGTGGTACTTCAAACCGTTTCTGTCTTTATTGTCTAATAATCGAGTACGTTGAGCGAGTTGAAGACATCATCTTGTCACTGTCACTCTTTTCTGACATTTATTACGCCGTATTTATCGCTAAATTCACTCTTATCATTTTAGTCGGAGCGTTTCTCTTCACTTTTATTCTTGATCTTCATGTTTTATCTCATTCATTATTATATATATATATATATATTCATTAAGTCTGTGCTTTACGTTTAAATAAACCTTCATCATTTGTCCGAGACAGAGTTTTCTTAAGTTACATTATTTTGGGACGAGCGTTCTCAGCCCCATAAAGTCCATGAAATATCATGCGGGGAAAGATTGCAAAGCTAAATCCTAAATGTTTAAAACAATATGGCATGCACGTTGCAATGAGCTCGTCTTCCGCGAGGAGCTCAGCGTGCCCACCGAGCTCCTCCCCGCAGAGCCCACGGAGGCCGGCGGAACCAGACAGCTGAGATCACCCTCAAATAGATCATTAATTAGCTCTGTATCACTGGGGGGGGGGCATCTGCGCCTGTTTGATGAACAGCCCCCGGCTGTGATCCAGAGCGCAAGCCAAAACAAGACCGGTCAAGTTTGTTGGTTTTTCCCCGCGTCAGCATTTCGTGACATTTGTTGGATGCTTTTCATCCAACGCTGTAGAGTCATGAGAGATTTCTCCAGCAGGAAAATGGATAATGAGCGCCTTTTTGTCCTGACTGTGACAGTGCCATGGTTTATCCATCGAGCAACATTAAACATCATGGCCCATGCTCTCGCTCTCTCTCTCTCTCAGCTTCTTTATTTAGGGAGGCTCCATCTTTATTTAATCTGTACAAAACTTCCGATACCAAGTCTACTTCACACCCTCAGGCATGACTGTGACACGTGGGGGGGGGGTTCCGATTTTACAGAACAATACTGCCACATGTCAGCCCTTATGTGAGGCTCTTTATTTCTCTCTCTCTCTCTTTCACACAAAGAGAAAGCCAGACCAGCGCCACACTGTGAGGTAGAGCACAGGTGCGCACGGAGGGAGAAAGTTGCCCGTGAGTTGAGGCATCGGCTGCGGGAGCTGAGGTGGAGGTGACTGAGTGGAGAACGAGTGGGAGTCAATAACAGAATGTCCCCACGGGTTTTACAAGTTAATGTATGCGCGCCTTCATGCATGTGAACGTGGGGGAGTCGGGTGATGGATCTTTGGAATCAAACATGCAAACAGATGCTTCGTCTACGCGGGTCATTAAAAGTAAGATGTTAGGGACTTTAGACAAGGAGGGGGGGAGGGGCGCTCCACGAGGATTATGTTATGTGTGTGTTATGTACGCACCGATGGGTCAGGTGTGAGAAGGACAGAACTCCTCTGGATCGACAGCGTAACGGGAGGTACAAATAATAACACACATAAGAGTTTTATGTGGGAATTAGTGAAGCAACAAAGCCAGAGAGAGAGAGAGGGAGGGAGGGAAGGAAGGAGAGAGAAAGAAAGAGAGAGAGAGGGGGGGAGGAGAGAAGGAGAGAGAGAGAGAGGGGAGAGAGAGAGAGAGAGAGAAGGAGAGAGAGAGGGGGGGAGGGAGAAAGAGAGGGAGGAGGAGAGAGAGAAGGAGAGAGAGAAAGAGAATGAGGGAGAGAGAGAGGGGGGGAAGGGAGAGAGAGAAAGAGAGGAGGGAGAGGGAGGAGAGAGAGAGAGAGAGAAAGAGAATGAGGGAGGGATAGAGGGAGGGAAGGAGAGAGAGAGAGGAGAGAGAGAGGGAGGAGAGAGAGAGAATGAGAAGGGAGAGGGAGAGAGAGAGAGAGAGAGAGAATGAGAAGGGAGAGAGAGAGGGAGGGAGAGAGAGGGGGAGGAGGAGAGAGAGGGAGAGAGAGAAAGAGAGAGAGAGAGAGGGGGAGAGAGAGAGGGAGGGGAGAGAGAAGGAGAGGGAGAAGAGAGGGAGGAGAGAGAGAAAGAGAAAGCGAATGAGGGAGAGAGAGAGGGAGGGGAGAGAGAAGGAGAGGGAGGGGAGAGGGAGGAGAGAGAGAAGGAGAGAGATTGTCCAGTCATAACCCACAATGCAGTTCTGTTGAAGAGTACATACGTTGTTGTTTTTCGTTGACGGTCCCCAGCACCTGTAAACTTAGGGTTATGTTGAACAGCCAAAGAATATACCTTTTAAATATATTCAGGCTTAAAATAGATTCCATTATAGATTTGCCTCCTTGAGTGATAAATAATGTTTGCACCAACTCAGTTCTATTTTGAGATGTGAGGCGGAGGGTCAAAAGGAAAATGGGTGAGCCATGCTTTCTAAAAGCTCCATAACAATAATGAGTGTAGAGCCCGTTAAGCCTCATACGGCTGATTCAACATCCACCTGACCCCCACACTGGTCACCCCTCCAGGTTTATCTGATGTGCGGTGGGAGATCATTCGCCCTTCAGCCCTGGTTTGGCAACTGCTCCGCTCAGGACAGGAAAGGTTTCGCAGAGTAGTGTAGTGCGCTGAGCGCGCATGCACCCAAACTACACTCCCACCCTGCAGGACTTGTACCAGGGGAGGAACCAGAACAGCCCAGATCACATGGATCCTCACCACCCCAACAACAGACTGTTTCAGCTCAGCTGCTGGTCACAGCCAGGCGCCCGTGAGCACACGCTGCAGAACAGAGAGACTGAGACTTCCTTCTTCTCTCAGGCCAGGAGGGAGTGACTTGTGAACTCACCCACACCCCAACACCCACCCACACAACTGCCCACACACACACACACACACACACACACACACACACACTATTAATTGTGTGTTTTTTTTGTTTTTGTGTGTAATAGTGTGTTTTCACATCTTATCCTGCTGGCTTGAATTTAACTGCAGCCGGGCGCACACACAAGATCTAAAGACGGAGCGTCTGGGCCGAACACAGAGGAGCAAAGCGAGCGGGAGGGCGGGGGTTTCGAAGATGAGAGGAAATGGGAAAAGGGAGAGAGGGAGGCGGGAGAAAACGAGAGGGCCGAGCGAACGTGGCATCTGGCTCGTCCGGCGATGCCCACCTGGCGGGGCAGGTGGACCCCGGTCCGGGCTCACTAGTGACCTCCGAGGTCAGCTCGTGGTGGAGCGGGAGGCCTCCGCTGATGAGACGACACACACCGAAATAGATGGTGTGTGAGCGTCTGTGTGTGTGTGTTCTAATTTGTTTGAAATAGCTGTTTAGGTATCGGAGAATTGCTTTAATGTAAGGTGTATAGGCGGAAATGAAAGTGACAGGCGACCTCGTGTTTGCCCGCTTTTAAATACGCCTTTAAATACTCCTATTGACAGTCGTTGAAGTGCAAAATAAGGTTGCCGAATATAGGTGTGTTTTCAATATAATGACCCCAGACCAACGCCATACAGCCCATCATCCACCTCATGAAAAGGGATCATCATTCTTTTTTTGGGGCATTAAAAATCCCAATGGTGGTAGCACTCCACATGCATAGGGGGGGGGTGGTTAGAGTCGGTCGCTGTGCATGTAGTTGATGTAGTTGCAGAAACAGGCTGAACAAGCTAGTCATCCTTGTGGGTGCGCAGCTGTGTGGGTGTCAGAAAGCAGAAGAAGAAGAAAAATCGGTCTTTGTGGAGAGAAGTGAAAATCTCTCTTTCTCCAAATGTTCCCGTTGCCTGTTATTTTTCTCGTAGTGCACCAGTGAGAAAACAAGTCCGTAAAGTACATCGCCACAGTCCCCGAGGTATCCACAGACTGCCTATATGCACAAACTGCGTCACCCCAGTTATCTCATATAGTTCTTCCAGCCATGCAAAAGAGCGTACCTCCGAGTGTGGCTTCATATTCCCCCGTGTCTTCTACCCTGCATCCGGCTTCCTGCCTGATGCAACGTAATTGGGCCTCACGGGGAGCGCACGCCGCAGAGCGAAGTCACGATCATGATCGCCGAGGGCTTGGAGCGAGCAGAGCGGGGCACTTCCTGGGTTTGCGTTCGCCCACCTGCCGAAATAAAAAAGGTCACGCGACCCGAGAAGGAGATGGAGGCTGCGGCGAGAAGATGGAACGCGACCCCGGGGTGCGACATCAGATGTTCACGGCACGGTATCCCAAGTGAACATTTCGCACCGAAAGAACAGCGGTCGTGTATTTCAAACCTAGGGGCCAATTAAACAAATGAGTTCTCCTGGGTTCAGGTGTGATCATTATTGGTACACAGCCACTTCAGATACAAAATTCTTTTTTGACTCCAACTTCCGAAACAAAAACACCTCTGGAATCTGTTCCGCCCCTCGAGCTGCGTCGTCATCTGTTATTTAAGCATGTGACACACTTTTGGGGACCATGACAAAAAAAAGAAAAAGAAGAAGAAGCAAGAAATCCTGCATTCACACTGTGCATTTACCTAAAAATCCAGAGATAAAGGCAAACAAATAATGTCATGTCACATGAGAAAATAAAATAAAATCGTCAAGGGACTGTGTGCGATGTACAACAATGAATTTTTTTAAAGGATTGTGCATCGTCATTTGTAAACAGTTGTACAGAAATAGACATTTTTCTTCACTAATGTTTGCCCCCCCCGGTCGTTCCCTCCTCTCTTACCCTCTTATAAGGCAATACATCATAAAACTAGAACGGGCACTCGGTAGAGCGCACACCTTCGCATATCACAAGATTGGGTATTGAATTATGAACATTTTGGCATTAGTTGCATGCCAATTGGATAAGAATTGACCCGCGTTGGTAAAAAGAAGATTCTGACCTTTTCATGACCTTGACCTTGACCTTTGACCCGATCAATTGCCAAATCGAATCAAATGGTCCCCGGATACTAAACAATCATCCCACCAAATTTCATGCGATTCGGTTTAATACTTTTTGAGTTATGCGAGTAACACGCATACAAATAAATAAATAAATACACGGCGATCAAAACATTACCTTCCGCATTTTCAATGCGAAGGTAATGATCCCGTACATTGAAGGTCAAACGCCGTCATCTGGAGAAAAGAGCCCAGCTCAATAAGGGACGGAGCTATTTTTACCATTCTATAGCAGCAGAAGGAGGGGTACAAGGGAGCCGCTGAGGGATTCCCCCGCACTGCGGTGATACACCGCCTCGGGGGGGACATCCCGAGGGATGGGCTCCGAAATTACACTGAAACGACTCAAATTGCTTTACATGAAACGTGGGTTCATGCCGAGTACACGGTGATCACATATATCATTGTTTTTGCACCGAGATGCGTGAGGTTTGGCCCGGGGGAAACTTCCGAGGCTGTTTTATTGTTTCTTATGGAAGATATACCGGTTATTTATCCTCCAGGTTGGTCAGTGCATTTGTTTTTTTCCGGACGGAGACCATAACGCCACGAAAACAATCGTCCCAGGATGTTTCCGCGGCAACGCGACGAAGCAGTCGGTGCGCCGGCGCCGCAGAGACGGGGGAGGGATTAAATTGAATATGGGTCAGTTCAGCCAAAACCCCGCTTATCTGAATTCTCACACACCCTGAATGAAAGCGATTATCCCAGTCGAGCTAATTGAATAATTGAGTCTCGCCGGAGATCATTTCCACTGGTCACTCTCATTATCTCGGCTGAAAAACCAGATGCTAATAACACCGCGACAGCGGTAAAGCTGTGGGAATTCATGTGCTGCGGCGGCGCTGTCAATTATTCATAATCCACAGGCCTCGATCATAGAGAATCTGAGCCCACTCCCCCCCCCCCCGTCCCTCGAAAGTCGCAGGTCGTGCAAAGCTGCGCCCGGCCTGGATTTGATTGTCTCCATGCAGCATTGATGAGGGATTCATGCGCCGCGTGTTTATACAGGCTACACATGGTTAATCTGCATCATTTAAGGCTCGCCGTTGCCCACCTGCTGGCGACTCGGGCGGATGGGGATTGAAATGCATACCGAAAATAGGGGGGGGGGGGGGTAATGTGAAGAGTGATGTGATAAGGGTCAAAGGGAGGTAGTGTGAAAGTGACATTAGTCATTTGTAAGGATTGATGGGGGATGGGGGGTAAGGTTGAGGGAGATGCAAGTCTTAACAGGAGATTACATTTTTGCCACATGCTGTGATCAATCCCCATTGACCCCCCCCCCCCCCCCCCCCCCTAATGAGACGAAGACTGATGACACTCATTGGCTTTCATGTCGTAAAACCCTGTGGATTGCCGAGGATTTATTCTCATCACTTACAGGCACAGAGGGACGGTTGACTCCGACTCTAGAGCGGTTCAGGGTACCTTTTATTGCTGTATTGCAGCGACGGCCTGTGAGCGTCATTCTAGAGGCACACGTGAGGCGCTGGCACGTGTTCGAGAAGCCGTCGTTACGAAACCGTTTGGAAAAGGGCAGGCGCTTTTAAAAACCGACGTGGCGGATGACTGGTTTCACCGTCTGAGAGCGGGTACCTCTTACACCTCTTTGAATTATGACAGACCACTGCTCAACCATAAAGTGCAGGTTTGAAAAAGTCATAATTGAAGCAGACGTCCGGACTTTTAGTCTCCAGAATTGGTCCAGCTGCAGAGGAGCCTAAGACATTTCCCATAATGCAACTGAATACCATTGTTCATTCTGCCCCCCCCGGCCTCTTTAACCCCACGCCGAAGCTTCTCGTAAGATCTTTGAGACATGAAAAGGCTTCAAATTTGATTATGTCTGCATAGAAGACATTAAAATCGTTTGAGCTTAATTAGAGACCTTATGTCATGCATCAAAACCAAAATATCCATTGACTCGAAGATGAATGAACAGGAAGACGAACCACATTGACGAGGGTGAGGGTTAGTTGAGGGGTACTCCTCATGACAAGTAAACATAACTTCATATTTGCGGAGGTAATTTGCCGTTTATCTTTGACACTGGAAACCAGTGGAGGTCCTGATCTGTCAGCTTTCCGAGCCTCTCGGGGTGAAACAGCTCTGGAAACAGAGCGTTTGGTATTTTTTTCTCGACAAATGATCAACGTATTTGCAGCTTTGTGCTAATCGACGAAAAAAATAATGAAACAATACGAGTATATTTCTTCCCACACGGTTGGTACCAGCCTCAACCAGAATGCCTCCATCACCACGGAGGCCATACATTGACGGCTCAGAGCCAATGAGCTTTCCTCCTCATGCTGGGGGACCAATCTGTATATCCTGTGCTGACTAAGAGCTTCCCTGTTCACATCTCTGTGCACAAACCAATCCTGGAAAACATGCTCGTTGAGTATTGAAGTATAAGTAAAGGAATGAATAATTAACACGCAGTCATAATCATATTTCATCCCTTCTCTCGTGTTTCTCAAGTGTTTCCTCCAGTAATAACACAGCGTTGAGACGAATAACTATCACGGTTGCGTAACGCTCGTTCTTTTTTTGGGGTTGGGGGGGGGGGGGGGGGGGAGCCGTGCTCGTTAGAGTTGCTGTTTTAATCCTTGTTTTCTAATTTTTATTTATTTTTTGGGACGTTTGAGGTAAACCCGAAATCTGCAGCACCGACGGACATGTGTGCCTTTGCCGGTGCCAGCTCGGTGCCAGCTGGTTTCATTTCAACGCCACAGCGGGCAGAGGGGAGATCATGGCACGCCCCGAGAGGAAAAGAGAGAGAGGTGCAGACAGACAGAGAAATACAGAAATAGAGAAGAGCGACTGTTGGCTTGGGTACATGGATTATGTGATGTGGAAGGAAGAAGGGAGACGCTCTGTCCTCGATCTCCGCTGCTGCCTCAAATACTCCAATCAAGGCAAAACACAAACATGTATTTTCTTACCGACCTATATAATAAAATATATATTTTTACTTGCACAACACTTAGAAAAATGCTCTATATCCCGGAACTAATAGTCTCCTCATGGCTGGATTTAAGAGCTTCTTGCCAATGCTTATTTGGCCAGATGGCGAGGGCTCGTCACAGAGACTCTAAAAATCGTACATGTTTGCAAACACTGGAGTGATTTGAGTGAAAACCAATAATTACCTCTGTTGGTAAAGTGTAGTTTGAGCTCATCAGATTGAAATGACTTGTATGAGAATAGCCATTGACTGATGACCATTTGGACCAGCTAATGCAGGAAGTGGTAAAAGAACTCCAAAGCTCTTACATACCTTTGAGATTCAGTAATTATTTTTGCTGTTGTGGAAAACCCTACGAGCTTGAGCCGTGAGAGATGATCTCAGAGGATAGAACAATAAAGTGTCACTAAAGGTACGCATTTTCATTTGGGTCCCAGAAGGAGGTAAAATAACAGTAGCTCAGCACTTAATAAAACTGCATGAAGAAAGAGACGCCGTTGGATATTAATAGTCGGCAATATGTTTGAAGTATTCGTGAGGAGAAACCATCCTGTACATGGAATAAAATGAAAGGCAACATATGTTGTAAAAAGCTGTCGGGCTCCAGTGCAGTTCAACTCTTCGGCTTTGTGACTCACCGCTGACAATGGCAGACGTGACGGGTGAATATTTTCCACTGGGTGTTCAGCATATCCACACCTTTTGCACAGTGGCACATGACTGTATGGGTAACCGTATTCCAGAGGGGAGTGCAGAGACCACTTGGCTCGCCACTCAGTCCATCTCGTCAATATTTGCCCGTGCGGTCGGCAGCAGCAGCTTGTTCCATGCAAGTAGACGTGAAGTGCGTATAATTCACATATCATTGCTCTTACCACGGTGTTTGTGTCCACAGGACTACACGTTGACCATGTATTTCCAACAGTACTGGAGGGACAAGCGTCTCGCCTACACAGGAATCCCCTTCAACTTGACCCTGGATAACAGGGTCGCCGACCATCTCTGGGTCCCCGACACCTACTTCCTCAACGACAAGAAGTCTTTCGTCCACGGAGTCACCGTCAAAAACCGAATGATCCGCCTGCACCCAGACGGAACCATTCTCTACGGCCTCAGGTGGGTTTTTCCGAATTTAGATTTGGAGAGATGCACGCGGAAGGGTCAACGATACATCGTCAACGAGTCCTAAGACCAACACCGACAATGAACTGCTCCCTCCATGAAGTATCGTCTGTGGAGCCGTATTCCTCTGTCCTACAGAGCTCCATTGTTGGAATGCGTGTTACGCAACACATTTGAAGATTCTCCAAAGTACCGTACAGTACCTCAAAGATACAGTACCCGGGCTGTTTTAGCACATTACTGAACCCTTTTAACAAACTAAAACTTTATACTGTTACTATACACAATAAGAAACTACCTGATTCGACATGCAACGATTTGTTGCATTTTTCAGTATCGTGCAAGGAACTTTTAAAACGATACCGGTGCCTAAATGGTGCCTGAACCGATACTTAAAAAACACACAAAGCAACGATTGACAATGACGACATTAAAAACCTCTTCGGCCATATTCCCTGTAAAAGCCGTTCTCACGGAGCACTGACAACAAACTGTCGCGCTCGTAGCTCGCAGCTATCTTAAACATGGTTATAATGGCTAATTTATTATTTGTTGGCCTACTTTTATGAATGCAAGACTTGCAATCAACGTTACGATACTAACCTGAGTTTTGCCATATTGGCACCGGTTTTTGGTACCCAACCCTAGCAAGGAGTGTTCTCTTATAATCTATAATCTATAATGTGCAATTTATGAGCCACGCAATCGAGCAAAGATCGGGCTTAAAAAACGTTCCCCGATGTTTCCCAGCGATGTGTTTAAATTTAAAGCCTTGTTACGGCACCACCCTTTTGAGAACTCGGCAGTTTTCTGCTGCTGGCCGATGAGCAGCCCGAGGATTACGCGTCGTGCTCAAGGGCACCCCGGCATTGCATTTTTAAGGGAGTGAGGGAGGGCGCAGGTTAGAAAGCACACTAATGCAATGTGAAGCTTGCAGCTGCTGTTTGATATTTGTTTCATAAAGCCCTTGTTTTGAATTTCCACTGATCTTTTCGACAGGCGGGTTCAGACGAGTTGGCGTGACCTATGAATATGGATGCACGCTTTGAATTATTCGAGTGCAGGGAGAAAAAAGTGTGTGTGTTTGTGTGTGTGTTTGTTTGCACACATACTTGCGTTTGCATGCTTGATTATGCAAGTGGAGTTCATAGAACTTAGCCCGGTGGGTTACTTATAGGCCTCGCAATGATTTTATGAGCTGCTCAAAAAATGTGTGTCAGGTGAGTAACGTGCCGAAATACAGATTCACATCATGGTATCGAAGATTTAATACTGATTATTAGCATTCGGTTAATCAGAAAAGAATGGATAAATGCCAGAGCCAAGGTTTTACTATTGACAGTACATTACTTTTATGTGTTGCATTGATATGATCTTTACTTGCACAAATATATATCATGATTACTTAATCACTGTACGGAGGATAGACAGTTTGATTGGGGGATATGGGCGGATTTAAAAAACAAGTGTGAGGACTGCTTTCCTGTCTGCGATCTATAGCCTCATCATGTGTGCAGTTACACAGTGAGCATTCTACCTTGGAGGCGGTGCCATAATCTTATTTTAAGAGGACAATGGCAATACTCGCCAGTAATACGACGCCAACGCAGGAACTTAAGTGTTAAGACAAACGGACATTTGGTTTCATTTAAATATGACAGGACAAAGTCAAGTGCTATCACCTTCACGCTTTAATCTATTTACATCCCCACAGTCCCGCATGCTTCCTTGTTAAGATACTTGCCTGATTTGCTATTTTTATAATTATTCAAATGGGAAATAAAATGCGATAGTGATCCCTTCCTTCTTTATTCCTTCACATCCGCCTTCCTTTCAAAACAATTTGTGTGTATCGCGTACAGTATCTAATTTATTCTCTCCTGCGTCCTCTCCTGTGTCTCTTTGTTCAGGATCACTACAACAGCAGCGTGCATGATGGATCTCAGGAGGTATCCGCTGGACGAGCAGAACTGCACTCTGGAGATAGAGAGCTGTGAGTAGAAAGACCGAATACTGTATGCAGGCTGAGGAGAAACCCAACACAGTGTCTGTATTTGCTGTAAATCCTCCTCGGGATGGGGTTTACCCGATAGGGTAATTGTGACCGGTGGCAGAATTCAAAAGCTCACCCGAAATGATTTTTTTAGCACATGTAATATTGCAAGTTTTCAGATACAGTTTAGAAGAAATAATCTGAAATTGAAGCAGCACATCCCAAATCTGTACTTTCATCTGTCAAGCAAAAAACACTTTTTTTCTTTTCTTGAATCTGTGGACCCAGACAAATCTATCCATATGAGCTCAATTATCATTGAGATCTTTGTTTTCTACTTCATACTTGGCAGGTGTGGAGGACTCAAGGGTGTGTCGTGGTGAAGTCGGTGCCATGGGGTATTGCAATGTTTAGGAAACACTAGATTAGGATAATAGGAGGATTCTTGCAGGTTAAATTGAACTAAAGCCAGTTTCTCAAATACAGTTTTAAGATTCAAGCACATTGGTTTTTATTTTTTATTTGTTGCTAATATTGTCTGTATTATCATTTAAAAAAAAGAGAAAAGACAAGAAATGTCAGCTATTTTTGTAAGTCTTTTGACATTTTTGTGAACTCAAGTGAAAATATAATCTCACTTGCTTTCAAAGCAACATCTGGCAACAACTTCAAACATGCTTCTTCCCACATGACAGCCCAGTTGGAGCATCAGCAGCACTGAATATCTTGGTCTCCTGTGATGGTTTGACAGATGGTTACACCTTGGTGCATGTTTGTGTGTCTGTGTGCGTTTCTACTTGTGCAGATGGCTACACCACAGACGACATCGAGTTCTACTGGAAAGGAGGCGAGGCGGCCGTAACCGGGGTGATGCGGGTCGAGTTGCCTCAGTTCTCCATCGTCGATTACAAGTTGGTGTCCAGAAACGTCGTCTTTTCCACAGGTAAATATGCTCCACGGCGAAGTGTTGTGCACACACGGAATATCCGAACGCACGACAAGTGTACAATACGTTTAATATATACGCAACCAAAAAATGAAACATGGATGCCCGGGAAAAAATATATGGCAACGCCTGAGAGAGCTTTACACGGCGTATAAATCTCTCGCCGTCATCATCAACTGGTGTTGTGGAACCAGCGTTATTTATGGGTCCGCCACGGCCATTTTCTTCAGAGATTTTTCGTCTCCCGGAGCAATTAATCGAAAAGACGGGCCGACGCGTCGAAGCAATTCGTCAGGTTTGAAAATAATTCGCAATATCGTTGTTCATGGGGTTCATTTGAGCTGCGAACTTGGAGAAAAGTACAGAAGAGGAATTCAACAGTCCTCACGAGGGTATGATGTCCCGGCACATCGCGGACGTTGGATTTCATTTGTCGCGCGCCGAAGCTCCTTAATCTGTTTTTTATTTGTACATAAAGTCCCACACACAGAACTTTATTGACGCTCCCTAACCAACTGCCATATAATCCGGTCAGCGGAGACTCATTCAGGGGATGCGGCTTCTCCACGGCGGCAGCGGGGGGAACAAAAGCCGTTTGACGGTTTATTAATAACAGAATTTCTCACAGAAGTCATGCGACCCAAAGAGTAGATCATCTCTTTGTTTGCTTTTTTTTTGGCGGGGTGATTATTTTCAACATCTCTTTCGAGCCTCCGCTTCTTTTTCCTCCGAGTCGGCCTCGTTCTCACCGCGTCGTAGTCCTCGTCTCGCGGGCGTGCCGCATTGCGTTTGCGGACCGTCGACCCCGGCTGCGTGCGCCGAGGCCGGCCCGCCGGAGTGCGCTTGTTTTCGGAGACGTGGCGCATCCCCTGCGGGTGGCGACAATTAAAGTTCAGCGTCTCGTGGTTCTGCTGCCGTGCTCTTGGCAGGATGTGTGAAGCACATCGAAGACTGGCTAATGACCGGGTTCCCTCCATTACACGTGCCGCTGGCCAGCCTTTCACTCCCTCCCACCTTCTCACTCCTCGATCCCCGGGTCTCTGTCCTGTCTTGGCATCTCTCTCACCCTTCTTTTAATTTACCCCCCGTCAGTATATATTCTCCTCACTCTTTTAAGAGGTGTTGTTGGATGCCAATTACCCTGCTCGGGATTCAGGGCATCATACATTCATGTGGAATGCGACCCACAACATCAATTATTCTCCTCCAAGCACACATGTACTGCTTGTTTGTGTGTGTGTGTGTGTGTGTGTGTGCGTGTGCATACAGTGAGCGAGTCCATATGCAAATGCGCGCTCGACTGCTCACGTTGCCGCGTTAGGTGACATTTAATTGCGTTGTACCTCCGTCACTGTCTGCCGTCACCTTCGTCGCCTCCATCCTCCCCGACGTCGACGTTATAACGGCTTTAAATATTCAAAAACATTGATATTTAATGCTTTTTTTGCTGTAAATTGACATTAAAGCCCTTGAATATTCCTTCACACATGTAAATTTCAGCATATATTTCACTTTAAAAACAACAACAAGAAAAAGGCTTCTGGGAGGAGGACGCAGCCTCAGTGAAACATGAAGCTATCGTGGATATGGAGTGGACACTTCACTGAATCCAAGACAAAGTAGGACAGGGGCAAGCTGGAGGAAGTCTATCAGTGGATGATCACTTTTGAACCCTGATTTGACACACGCCGACCACTAGGGGGACAAAAGAGACTCCTCCCATCCAGCCGCCCGCCCACTCTATTGTCCTTCTGTCACCAGCATCTCAACTTCCATATCCATCCCCGCATCCCATCTCCTCTCTTCTCCTTCCTCTCCTCTCCTCTCATCTCTTCCCTCTCCTCTCTTCTTTTCTCCTCTCATCTCCTTCCTCTCCTCTCCTCTCCTTTACTCTCATCTCCTTTCTCTCCTCTCCTCTCTTCTTTTCTCTTCTCCTCTCCTCTCCTTTACTCTCATCTCTCCTCCTCTCTTCTCCTCTCCTCTCTGTCCTCTCCTCTCCCCTCTCCTCTCCTCTATACACTCCTCTCCTCTATACTCTCTTCTCCTCTCCTCTCCTTCCTCTCCTCTCCTTTACTCTCATCTCTCCTCCTCTCTTCTCCTCTCCTCTCCGTCCTCTCCTCTCTTCTCCTCTCCTCTCCTTCCTCTCCTCTACTTTACTCTCATCTCTCCTCCTCTCCTTTCTTCTTTTCTCCTCTCATCTCCTTCCTCTCCTCTCCTTTACTCTCATCTCCGTTCTCTCCTCTCCTCTCTTCTTTTCTCTTCTCCTCTCCTTTACTCTCATCTCTCATCCTCTCCTCTCTCCTCTCTTATACTCTCCTCTCCTCTACTTTACTCTCATCCTCTCCTCTCCTCTCTTCTACTCTCTTCTCCTCTCCTCTCCTTTACTCTCATCTCCTTTCTCTCCTCTCCTCTCTTCTTTTCTCTTCTCCTCTCCTTTACTCTCATCTCTCCTCCTCTCTTCTCCTCTCCTCTCTGTCCTCTCCTCTCCTTCCTCTCCTCTCCTCTACTTTACTCTCATCCTCTCCTCTCTTCTCCTCTCCTCTCCTTCCTCTCCTCTACTCTCATCTCTCCTCCTCTCTTCTCCTCTCCTCTACTCTCATCTCTCCTCCTCTCTTCTCCTCTCCTTCCTCTCCTCTACTTTACTCTCATCTCTCCTCCTCTCCTCTCCTTTACTCTCATCTCCTTTCTCTCCTCTCTTCTTTTCTCTCCTCCTCTCCTCTCCTCTCTTCTACTCTTCTCCTCTCCTCTCATCTCTTCCCTCTCCTCTTCTCCTCTCCTTCCTCTCATCTCCTCTCATCTCTTCTCCTCCCTCTCCTCTCATCTCTTTCCTCTCCTCTTCTCTTCTCCTCTCTTCTTTTCTCCTCTCATCTCCTTCCTCTCCTCTCCTTTACTCTCATCTCCTTTCTCTCCTCTCCTCTCTTCTTTTCTCTTCTCCTCTCCTTTACTCTCATCTCTCCTCCTCTCTTCTCTCCTCTCTGTCCTCTCCTCTCTTCTCCTCTCCTCTCTTCTACTCTCCTCTCCTTCCTCTCCTCTCCTCTACTTTACTCTCATCTTCTCCTCTCCTCTCTTCTACTCTCTTCTCCTCTCCTCTCCTTCCTCTCCTCTCCTTTACTCTCATCTCTTCTCTCCTCTCCGTCCTCTCCTCTCTTCTCCTCTCCTCTCCTTCCTCTCCTTCCTCTCCTCTACTTTACTCTCATCTCTCCTCCTCTCCTCTCTTCTTTTCTCCTCTCATCTCCTTCCTCTCCTCTCCTTTACTCTCATCTCCTTTCTATCCTCTCCTCTCTTCTTTTCTCTTCTCCTCTCCTTCTCATCTCCTCCTCTCCTCTCCTCTCTTCTACTCTCCTCTCCTCTACTTTACTCTCATCCTCTCCTCTCTTCTCCTCTCCTCTCCTTCCTCTCCTCTCCTCTCCTTTACTCTCATCTCTCCTCTCTTCTCCTCTCCTCTCCTTCCTCTCCTCTCTCCTCCTCTCCTCTCCTCCTCGGCCTCACACATGGCGTGCCTCCCACTCGCGGATGTTGTTTGGTGTAGCAGTTACAGCCAGTACAGATCCACACCCACGCGCCACCGAACCTCAGCTCACTCTTTCTATTTATTTATTTCTTTTCTCAAACCACTTCTGCCACCTCGCACTCGGCTCCCGTTGGAGGCCGCGGGAGCCGGCATCGGGCGCTCGTCGAAAGAAGTGGATGGAGTATATTCGGTCCGGTTCCCACAGTCGCACCTTAATGAAGTGCACGTTTAACCACGTGTTAACCACGAGGCAAATACGGGAGGATCGTCACTACCGACCGTTGACGTGCGCGGATAATGGGCCGTGAGGCGACGCAAGAAACACAAACTCAAAGACAGTCGACGGCACGAAGAAAGAAGCGATATAAAGGTGTGTGAGTCACCGCAGCCACGAGAGGTCCTTGAGCACGGAGCCATAAGCCACGATATCAACGCGGCAGCATGCGAGGGCTCAGAAACCCTCTGACACGGGCGACACACGACCCCCACAGAAACACACGGAGCTGCCTTCCAATGTCGATTACGCCGGTCGGCAGCTTCAGATAACAACGATTTGATGGAGGGCCTTTAAAAATGACACGTCGGGATTTTACTGCAATCTAATTTACAGTCGGCACAGAATCTTAATGAGATTGTGCGACTCTCTATCCAACTCCGTCGATTGGACCCACTTGGCTTTGGCTGAAGCCCACGGACTTCAGTTCCCCCCCCCCAGTTCTCCGCCAATAAAAAGAGAACATTAGAAAATAGCAAAAGAATAGTGGGAGTATCGAGCCATATATTCATAAATCCAGAAAGAGATATGCTAGGAGAAAGAAAAGAAAAAAAAACGACAATTAATGACAGAAATGCTCCGTCACAGCAGATCGTGGAGAGGAATATTATTTCCCAGAAAGCTGTTCCCCCTGCAGCGATGCCGAACGCCTCAGAGTCGCCGCACGGACGATGCAGACGGTTCAGAATTGACGAGGCAAAAATGCGGCGAAATCTTTTAGCGCCGTTTTAAATGTTGCGTCGCATCATCGCAAATCAGGGTTACAGTCCTCGTGCGTGCGCGTGTGCGTGAGAGAGTCGGTGCGCGCGCGCGTGTGTGTGTTTGCGCCAGTGGCGGGGATACTTGTTACCATGGCGATGAATCCATCCCATGCTGTCGGGGTTGTCATGGAAACTGAAACCAAAACACATGGTGTCTCTGTGCGCTCCTGTGAATAACGGAGGTTAGATGTGTTGCTAAAATGGAACCGATTGTGTTTCTATAGGTAACATGCATGTACTGCTGCCGGAACATTTGTATTTTAAGATTTTGAAACGCTGCTCCGGCCCTCGCCTCTCGTCCTCAGGTGCCTACCCTCGACTGTCTCTGAGCTTCAAGCTGAAGAGGAACATCGGCTACTTCATCCTGCAGACGTACATGCCATCGATCCTGATCACCATCCTCTCCTGGGTCTCTTTCTGGATAAACTACGACGCGTCAGCAGCCAGAGTGGCTCTAGGTAAGAGGCAGTGGCTGTCACGGAGCAGGTATTTGGATTTCTAAGATGAGCCCAGGGACCAGAATGAGTCAGAACCTCCTTGGCTCAACTCCTCGCACGATGGCGGCATAACTGGAGATCTTAAGGGAGTGGCTTTGTGGATCAAATGCAAATAGTTGGGAAGAACATGTCTATTATGGGGGGGGGGGGGGGGAAGAAGATTTACGGTCCCTGTCTTCTATGGAAATTAGCAAATTGGTTTTACATGCAGCTGAAATAAGCTGGTAAAAACATTGTTTTGTCCACTGCGCCACAGCAGAAATACACAACCTTGACTCCCGGGTCATACCTCGTGTCCGCTGTTGCTGTGGCCGCCGAGAGGCCTCCAGGAGCTATAACCACATAATGTCTCTAATGAGCCTAATTTCACTTTTTGCTTGTGGGGGCGAAGGCTGGAGACTCGGCGGGGCTCCCGCGAGCCGTAAACAAGACGGAGAAGGAAGCGGCGGGCCGCTGGTTTGTAATCACGGCGATCCTTCACAGGCAGCGGGGCACCGTCGGGTCTTTGTGGTTCGAGGTGGCACACGAGGAACCAGGAAATGCAATAAGAAGGTCGTCAAGACTATACTTTAAAAAAGCAATTTTAACAAAGGAATTCTCCCCCAGCTGCGTCATTAGTACCACGGCAAATTGGCAATTGACCATTCGTTAAATGCCTCCCCTGATCAGCAGCAGTCCAATCAGAGCTGAGCAACAGCTATGTGGATTCCACCACCTACTGTTGCTTCTTTCACAAGCCTTTCCGAAAGACAATCACACAAGTCTGAAGGATTAAACAGTTTGTTTATCAGGTCTAATATAATCGTACTACCCACTGTAGTAACATACATCATAACAACGTATCTAATTAACTTATTTCAGTGGATGGCGTCACATTACCCGTTGGTTTTGAAGCCAATTTTGGCCGTCGACATGTTTGTTTCTTTGAATTATTATCATAACGAGGGGTGCAGCTAAGTGAATTACGAAAACGGTACAATTAGCTTTCAATAACGACAAAAACCCTCTGGAAGGGTGAAAGTGTTAAAGCTCCCAGACCAGTGGAGCAACACCTGTCAATCACAAAGTCACCTTCTTGTCTGTTTACCCATCAGTCAAGTGAGAAGTAGGGTCAAGTGCTCGGAGAATTCTATTGCAATCAGACATTTTTTTTGCAATCAGGCAGAGCCATGTGCCACATCAGCATCATGGCCGCCTCTTAAAGGGCCGGTGTAACTGAAGCAGTGTATACACTGCTCCCCAACATATTGTTAAATAACTCTCTTTGCATTTGATTATTCAAGAGTGGAAATATTGTACACAAGAACATTCCTCTAATATTATAACACAAATCCATTTAATTTGTAACCTTCAAAATAAAAGCACAGGATATAAAGGTGATCATATGCCTTTCAAGTCGTCAGGGGCCGCATCAAATGACGTGGTGGGCTGCATTCGGCCCGCGGGCCTTGTGTTTGACTCCTGTGCCTTATTGGAAATAATCCAGTAAAAGTGAAAGTCACCTATAAGAATAATAGTAAAAATCTGATATTTACTGTACTTAAGTATCAAAAGTAATGTTCTTATATTGTATGTACTTAAGAATTGAAAGTACAAGAAAATGCTGTGAATAAAAAAGCAAAGGCTCAGAATTTTGAAGTTTATTCTTTTAAGTGTTGCGGCCACCGTGATGAAGGACAAGGAGTTGTCTTGACAATAATCGGGTCGGTTGTGATCCAACCAGGAGCAACACTGTTCAACATAATATATCGTGCAAAAATATACTTTTTAACTTATCATCGCTATTCTCAGAAAAGCAAAATGACACTATGAAGGAGTTGTGACGTTTAAAGGTATGCTCATTAAGACTGGGGGCGGGGGGGCAGTAGGGGCCCAGCTTTACATCTCTGCCCGGGGCCTCCCACCAGCTCTATCCGGCTCTACCAACTGATGCTGCTGTGGCCCTTAACTCATCTTCATATGGATGTCTAATGGGACAGTAATGACCTGAACACATCATAATGCAACATGCTGTGATCCATTACCTGTTATCCACAGGCAGATGCAGCACATTAGAGATCAGTGTGTGTGTGTGTGTGTGTGTGTGTGTACATACATGTATCTGCTTTATATCCACCGTTATTTGCCAGCTTGAACTGGTTATTGTTGTGATGGCACGCATGCAATATCCGGTCTTTACCATCGTTAATGTGTGCTTTAAATGTGTACGTGTGTGTTCGTGGGGGAGGAGGCCGCGTATGTGTGAAGTCCTGCTGGCTGCAATATCCGGTGTGTGTGTGTGTGTGTGTGCATGTGTGTGTGCATCTGCCCCTTTTCTGTGTGTGCAAACCTGCCAGTAAGAGTAGTGTAATGCTCAAGGAGAAATCAATTCAAGGAGCCAGCAGGCAAACAATTGAATTGTTTGAAGGAGAATCTCATTTTCCTGAGCAATTCCGAAAGGAAGTTAAAGTTGCAGACGACCCGCTCGCTGCGCTAATGCGGTTGCGAGCCATTTCCCGCAGTCGCCCCGCTCACTCGCAATCGCATTACGTGAACAGTCGAGGTGTGGTCCATCGCTGTAATTGGTGCCGGAGCACTTCAAGTGTAATGGTAGACACCAGTGTAAAGGTCCTGCACGCATGCTAACTAGATAGCTGCCGATTTGGGCCGGCTGGACGTGTTCAATTAACGCTTTGATTTGACCCCGTGCCTTCATCCTCGCAGTTGACATTCATTGCCGCGCTTTGCTGCCTCCTACGTGGTACCTTTTTCTCTTCACAACGTTGTGCCATGTTGCTAATTGTTGTTGTTGTTGTGTATTTTATTCAGTCAATCATTGCAATACAATACAATATTATTCTATATAATATACAAAACAGAAAGGTATAGGTATAAGCAAAAAATGCTTATATATTCCTATCCTAAATTATAATCAAATAAATCAGAAAATTAATATAAAAAAGAAAAATAAGAAAATAATATACATATATATATACATATATATGTATATATATATATATACAATTTTATTTTTATTTTCTTTAAATAAAGACAAATAAGAAAATTATATATATATATATGTATATAACTATTTTATTTAACATTAATTTTCTGATTTAAAAAGAATGAGTTGACCATTCTTATATCCATTTTAACATTGTTCCATAATTGGACTCCTACAATAGAAACACATCTTCTTTTAATCCCTTATTTAGCCTTTTGTACAGTAAACTAACAAATATCTCTCAAATCATATTCACACTCATGTATTGAAAACTAACTTTGTACACAGTCTGCTAACCGCCTATCGGCTTGTGATTGGATTGCAGCGTTCCTTTGTGAAGGTGAGAAAGAGACTGTGGGATTTATAACGTGAAAGGGGAGGAGGCGGAGGGGAGTGAAAGCACCACAAAATGATGGCGTGATCATGGGGACACATAAAGGGAGGAGAGAGGTGGAAGCCGAGAAAGGGGTAGCCGACAACGATCGGACGAGACGGAGTGAGAGAGAACCCGTAAAAAACAAACAAATCTCTCCCCGGAGAGCCGTGATGAGAGAGGAGGGAGGCCCATGGGCGCGTGGCCCCTTGATTAAATTGTCCGAAAGAGGGAGCGAGGGAGCAGAAGAGCGCGAGAGAGAAAGAGAGAGAGGGATGTAGGGGAGGGAGGGAGTGAAGGACGTAGAGTAATGGCACAGCTGAGAGAACACCTATAAAGAACAAGGCTGTCATTAAGCAGAGGGAAAAAAGGAAAAGATCAACGAGAGATTGCAGCGTCCAATAAGAGCACGAGACACGAAGCATGTGCACGTGTGAGCTCCTCGCACACACGCGCCTCTCACACCCCCTCTCACGTAACACACACACACACACACACACACACACACGTGAGTTGTGTTAGCCTTGTAATGTGCCAATAAATCACACTCAGTCCGGGTCTCTTCACTGTACTTTATGACACACACACATGCGTACACACACACACACTCCAACACGCCTCGGCCACGCGTGTTCAACGAGCGGCCGGGCCACCGATGGCCTCCATTTATTCCCGGCGTGAGTCGATAAAGTAGTCGAGGTATATCTGCCACACATCGATTATGAGATAAGGCGTCGCGTTATTATTGCATTGCAGGAGGTCAGGGGTCGGGTGATCACGAGTGAGGCGTGTTTGATTTGCTGTGAAAATGTACGGCGGCGCCGGGAGACGAGGGTGTGGCGCCGGGAGAGAAGTAAAAGGCAAAGAACACAGAACGCAATAAATATGAATTACAAGACATCGTAAATCGTTTTCTGTAGTTACGGTACGTTTCTGTGTTTAATTGTTTTCTTTAGTTACGGTACGTTTCTGTGTTTAATTGTTTTCTTTATTTACGGTACGTTTCTGTGTTTAAGAGTTTTCTTTAGTTACGGTACGTTTCTGTGTTGTTTTCTTTAGTTACGGTACGTTTCTGTGTTGTTTTCTTTAGTTACGGTACGTTTCTGTGTTGTTTTCTTTAGTTACGGTACGTTTCTGTGTTTAATTGTTTTCTTTAGTTACGGTACGTTTCTGTGTTTAATTGTTTTCTTTAGTTACGGTACGTTTCTGTGTTTAATTGTTTTCTTTAGTTACGGTACGTTTCTGTGTTGTTTTCTTTAGTTCTGGGTTTCTGTGTTTAATTGTTTTCTTTAGTTACTACGTTTCTGTGTTTAATTGTTTTCTTTAGTTGCGGTACGTTTCTGTGTTTAATTGTTTTCTTTAGTTCCGGTACGTTTCTGTGTTTAATTGTTTTCTTTAGTTACGGTATATTTCTGTATTTGGTTCTTCTTTGTAGTTGCAGTATGTGCTCTCTGTCTCCGTCCTATTTCTCCTCTCTGCATGTGTTTTCATAACTGACAGCACATTGAGCTTTCAGTGCCACTTTAGTAAAGTATCATACCTCAGCCAATTCAATTTCCCCTCATCTATGTGTCTGTAGTTTCATATGAACCTCACTTCGTGTGTCTCTCTCCTTCTCTCAAGGTGTGAGGGTGCCTTTACTAGGACGCACCAACTAGCCTCCACCCTGTATCCCTTTGTGGTTGAGGTTACTAAGAGCTGGAGGCAGATACACGCAGCGCTATTCTCATGAGTTATTCCTGCCCGATGGCCGAGGGCCGGTTGGGGGTTTCGAGGCAGACCTTTTGAATTTCAATGAGGCCGATGTTACGCCCTCACTTACCAGTGTGTGTTCATGCAAGTAGAATAACATCAAACATGAAAGTGATCAGGTGATTCACAAGAGCGCTCGAGAAAAACACTCTACACGTGACTTTTGCTCCCCCCCCAAAGAACCTGTGTGTGTGTGTTTTTTGTGTTTCTTTGACACTTCAGCAAAGCAATTTCAGAGCTTTCTTCATTCCCAGTGGGTTCTAACGAGCAGAGGAAATAGCCACAGATCAACCACGCTTCCTCTCAGATATTCTTGTTTCTATAGTAACACTGAAGATATCCGTCTGAGTTTTTCCCCCCGGCGTGACCTTAAGGTCACCGACGAGATTAAAGCATCTGATTAGAATGACGGGGGCGCTCTCTGAGCTCATGCTCCGACAGGTTTGGACCAATTCGGCATCACTTGTGTGTGTGTCCAGGGGTTTATTTGCGGGATTGGTGATGCAAAAGCCCGGAAGATAAATAAAAAATGGATGCACCTAACTGTCATAAAGGTTCTTTGTGAGGATTAAAATCACAATGTTTGTTCCCCTTCTTCCTCGCCTAAGGGATCACCACGGTGCTGACCATGACCACGATCAACACCCACCTGAGGGAGACGCTGCCCAAGATCCCGTACGTCAAGGCCATCGACATGTACCTGATGGGCTGCTTCGTCATGGTCTTCCTGGCCCTGCTGGAGTACGCCTTCGTCAACTACATCTTCTTCGGGAGGGGCCCCCAGATGCAAAAGAAGCTGGCGGAGAAGGCGGAGCAGGCCAACAACGAGCGGGCGGCCAAATACGACGCCGCGAGGGTGAGCCGAGATTCGATGACGGGAATCGGCGGATGAGCGGATTAAATTAAAGTAGTAGTAAATCTTTAAATGATGTTATTTCCACAGAAAATGCCACGGGAATACACTAGAAAGGTCTGAGTGGACTCTCAGATTCCTTAATGTGTCTTCCTCCTCACAGGACACGCCGGCGATGAGTGTAAAAATGAACCGTTTGGTCGGCTCTCGGTAGCGGAAACATTTTCCTGCATGACATTATCAGCGGCATCTGTACGCCACACGGAGGCTACAAAAATAATGTGTTCCCCCACATGTGGCTGAATATGTTCATCTCCTCAGGAGGCAGGTAGTAGGACCGTGTCCCTAAAGCGGTCCAATCAGGTTCAAGGTCTTCGCCACTCACGCTCGGTGAGTTGCCCGTTCAGCGAGACTCTTCGATCTCCTCGAGTCGACTCCGCCATTGCCATCAGCTGACATGGATGTTATATAATTATAATATCTCCGCATCCATGGAATGAGTCAAGCAGCAACCGGCATCTTTCATGACATCGCCATTATTCTCCGGAGCATTCATTTTTGACTCCGACGTCCTCGCCGCAGTCCTTTTCTCCGTCGAAGTGATGCTCGTTCCTCGATGGCGTTGTACAAATGGTGTATTTTTTTTTCCCGACGTGAAGCCGCTCTTCAGAGGTCACCTTGAACGCATGCTGTCCGTGCATCATTTTTCTCTTCACTGAAATCATCATTAAAAGCCACGTTCATGACCCGCAGTGAAACCAGCGGGTAGTTACTGCAGAGGTCCCCCCAATCGAGCTTCTTTAGTCAGAACAGGATTCTTCTGGGAATGGAAATATTAAATTATGGCTTTTTTTTTTTTTTACAGAATAGTAAAATAGACATTGTAGACATTTAACAATTCAATTCAATTCAGTTTATTTGTATAGCTACAATTCACAACAAATTTTGTTGTCTCTTTAGTACAATACAATCTGTACACACATCCCTGCCCCACCCTCTCGGACCCAGGAAACAAAACAACCCAAATAAGGGGGAAAAAGAAAAAAAAAAAGGAGAGAGCAGGAGAGCAACAGAGGAGAGGATGATGGATGGACAGATGAATGTGTGTAGACAGTGTAGGAACAGTTTAAATGGGAAGCAAACGAAAGACAAGTTCATATCAAGTCAGGGGACGTCTTGATTAGTTAAAAAACATTTATGAATATGAAAACACTGAAATATATAAAGGCAAAAAAAGGGAAAGGTGGGACTTCCACAGTTGCTACATCTGCATGAACGGTCGCCATCGTCCATTCTTGTTGATCTGTTTCTTGTGCACACGTCATAGGCATGGAGTGTGATGCGTGTCCTCTATGCTTGAGTCAAGTGTCGACCGTGATGGTGTCGTACGGCTGTATCATCGATGGAAGCTGCATTAGTAGCGGCCATTAATCGCCACAAATGCGCCATTGGAAGTGAGCGGCGGGCGCATGAGGTTGAGGGGAAAAAAAGCTGCCCCCTCCTTCACTCGATTTCGAGAGGTTTCTTTTTGTGATGCACAAAATGAAATGATGAGAGGTGTACTTAATGTCTCAACGCAGATTGCCCTATACGACTATCGTGATCACGGGATTACGAGAAATTGGGCCCCCACCCCCACTTTTGCATCCCGTTCGAGTCATTGTGCCTGTTCTTGTGGTCATTTTGCATCCCCTTGGAGCCGCCGTGTGTCTCTTTGTAGTTGCCAGTTGCTGTGGTGGTTCGGAGTCTCCGGGCCCCGTTGAGGAACCCTTCCATGACAACATCCACATTTCACGGTCTTGAGGTGGAGTCCTCTCGCGGCGTTGTTAATTTGATTTATTTTTCTCTCCCCAATCGTTTCGCTCTCCGCCCAGGCGGAGCCGCACGGCCACGGGAACATCCTGCTGACCACGCTGGAGATCCACAACGAGGTGGGGGAGGGCGAGATCACCACCAGCTTGGCGGACATCAGGAACTCTCAGTCCATGGTGCAGCTGGACAGCACGGCCTCGTCGCACATCCAGTACCGCAAGCAGAGCGGCGGGATCGGGCCGCGCTCCGCCAACCGGCTCTCCCTGGACCGGGCCGCGCAGATAAAGCGCAGCCGCCTGCGCAGGCGGTCCTCGCAGCTGAAAATCAAAATCCCCGACCTGACGGATGTGAACACCATCGACCGCTGGTCACGGATCATCTTCCCTTCGGTGTTCTCCATGTTCAACCTCATCTACTGGCTCTACTACGTCTGATTGGACTGTGTTGTTGACATGTCCGTTGTTGTTGTTTTTCTTTTTTCTTTCTTCCTTTTTTTGTGTCGCTTTTATATTTAGAGCGTGTCGAGTTAAAGACTTTGAGACGGAAACAAACTCAAAACAACCGACTGCTGCGTTTTGGACCGAGTTCTTGTCAACATTGTTTTTATATTTGCAGTCTTTGAATCCTTCGTACCCTTTTTATTTTCTAACGTACGTACCGTAATTGGGACTCGTGACACGTCATTTCCCAACATTTGCCCTCTCAGTAATGTGTATATAGAGAGACACGAAGCCAGCAAGTAAATAACTAAATAAGTATTTGCGAAAAAATGAAAGCACTCCACAAAATAACAGGTAACGCAATGATTTTTCTAATCAAAAAAAAAGAATTCAGAAACCTTTATACAACACAGGTGGTCAGATAAATGCAGGCAATTCCTAAAAGTCCATTGAACAAACTAATGTATGTTTGACTGGTATCCTATGCACTATTAATGCATGTAATGATCAACCATAATGGAACAAATAACTCCTTTTCTGCCTTGGATTATGCCACAACTTTACAGAAGATGTGTATTTGTTTATAGCATCGTTAATATACAGATTACCATGTCACGCATTGATCTGGTGAACTTTTACCCAAACACAATAATTTAGAGTTGAGGGTTTTCTCCTCTGTTCAGGATGACTGACTCAGGTTCTGAAACTTTTTGCTATTTGACGTCTTGTTCTTGACAAAGAAAAGAGTCGCTGAAATATTCCTCTTTTTTTTGGGTAATTTGATATGGGGAAAAAAAACAAAAGCACAAATATACGAATATATATACGAATAAAACTGCCATTTTTTCAGCAACAGCGCTTTAAACGATAGCATGACAGAATTGCACTCAAATTGATCAAAACTTCCTCTAAAAAAAATAATTATTTCATTTTAAATAGAAGAAAAAACTGCCACGGACCTTTTCGGGCGACACGGTTACGCAACCAATGAAATATGATATTTTTGTACTGTTTGTGTCTTCAGGTATTCATTTGATTTTCCTAACCTGTGTTGTTATTTTATTTCTTTGCTCAACACTATCTCTGTTGTGGTGATAGAGTGGAGGACTAAAACCTATTTGTTGTACATAAGTCCAGTGTGTATATACATACATGTGTACTGTATATACAACCCAAAATGAAAATGATCTACGCATTTCGTGATTGTCATACTGGCTATTAATTGTCAGAAAAAGAGAAGAAAAAAAGTTAACAAACTGACAGGTCATTTACAAGCATCGGTTTAGTTTTTGAGCATGTGTGGGGCACTCTGAATATCTTCTCACGGCCACGTTGGAATCCACTCTAAACACTTGTGGGTGTGCTCAGCCTGCGTTTCAGAGGTACCGCGTGACTCGCCGTGCAGCCGCAGTCTCAGACTCACAAGCACACACTAGCGCTGAATGTACCAGATCCATTCTTTCAGGGAGAGGATAATGAGCCATGGTCATCATTTCTCCATCAGAATGTAGTTCTCACGAGCGGCGAAGAAAATAGAGGCGAGGAAAACAGAGTTTTTAAGAGCGAGCGCATGTGCATGTGTGTGTGTGCGTGTGTGTGTGTGTGAGAGAGAGAGAGCTGGTAAGAGGGCGTGGGCAGACCATTTATTCCACGAAAAATAATAATAGTTTAGTGGATAAAAATAGCTCTGCTCGTCCCACTCTTGAAGAACTGCGGTCCAACCGAAGGTCGCCGAGCAATCTCGCGGTTACGAGTCACGGCCGATGATGTTGTCATGGATGTATACGTGACATATATATATATACGCTGTGCATGTGGGGGTGGGGGTGGGAGGGGGTTCAAAGTTGGGATCAGTTTCAAGAAAAAATAGCAACGTTTTATGTGTACAGACTGATTGACATGTGACTAAGGCCTGAATGTATTCTCCTCGGATTGTTGACCAATGCAATTATCGACCCCCGTTTAATTAGGGCTCTAGTCGATTCCACATTCAAGGGACCCCCCGTTTCTCGGCGGTGTCCTGTTTTCTACTGTGTAGACGGGGCGCAGTGCACATTATGACCCGGGTCCAACGCTCCAGATGGAATATGATCCTCTTTGACATAAGCCAGAGGAAACTCCTTTTCATCTTAACAAAACGTGTTCATTTGTGTGTGTGTTTTTTTCTTCTTTTCTCCCTCGGCCACAAACAGCACCAACGGACACGCTGGTTATTTATGTTACTTCCCTCTTTGTACCTTTATGAAGCGACCAATCAGAGTGGTTTGGCGTCCGGCCCGAGCACGCGGTACAAGAGGATGCTCGGGGTTCAGCACAAAGCGTTGTTTTCGTGGTCTCACGCATTCGAGGTTTGTCCAAAGACGTTTACAGCCGCTTCGTGGAGCTCGAAGGAGGGAAACCCGTATGAAATAAACCTCAAAAGCAGTTTGTGAGGCTTCAGTGGCGTGTAAATAAGATATCGCGAGGCCGATTTCGGGGGAAACTGAAGCGAGAAGAAAAGACTTTGATTCAAACGATTCCTTCCCGGGGTACACGTTTCTTCTTAGTCGGTCATTCTACGAGACCGTATTTTAAATACGAGGTCGTGCGGTTGGAAAGGGAATGAAAGTTGATACTTGTTCATCGTGCATGCGACTACAATTCGTAACTTGGGGTAGATCTTTTTAAAAAGGGAAGGAAAAAAACATATTTTGCAAAACCTCACTCACGGGAGCTGCCGACCGCTGGTTTTAAAGATGACAATATGCCACGTGAGCCTAAAATAAAAGCAACAAAAAAGTTTCAAAAATATATATATATATATATACATTAAAAAAAGAGTCATCAAAGACTTCGGGTGTTGTATGGCCTTGGTCCCATAATGGAATGTGAAATGTTCTGTGCTGCCACACAATGTATTTAGGCTTAGATTTATACTGTATATCTCTGTATGTTTCTCTTCCTTTTTCATTAGATTATCATGTGAAACCATCAAATAAATGATATACATTGTACCGGTGTATTTGGTATTGCGAGCATGCATGACACTCCGTGAGGAATCTGCATACGACGTACATGTAGAGCGAGGTAATGCAACGCAACGCCACTTCGCACACACAATAGAATTTTAAATAAAATGTCGCCTGTGCATATTCTTGTTGGGGGTACCTCCTCTACAACTATCCAAGGTGCCCTTGAGCAAGGCCCTCCATCCCTACCTGTTCCAGTGCAACTACACGGTGACGGTTGAAGACTTTTCATTGCAACTCCCAGTTGGACATCTTTCTGTGTATGAAGGGAACTTTATGAATGTGCGCCAGAGTGTTGGAGAGTAAGAGTACAGTGCATAAATAAAGATGGAAAAAAACCAACTGTGTAGGGTCGGAGGTTATTATTCGGAAATTGTTGTCCACTTTATCAGCCCTCCTCGAGCGCTACAAAGTTCGTGAATAAATCAGTGACTTGTTTCGGTTAACTTTAAGACTTCGGCTTTTAAACTGTCGATCAATCTGAGAGTGTCTTTGTGAGAACTGTGTGTGCAAGTGTTCATTTTGGTGTGAATTCATTCGAAAAACTCTTCATGAATTATTATGAATTATGACCATACTGGAAGAAGGTATGGACACAATCTCAAACGTATAGTCCCGATCCCACGTATCAGATCTGTGGACCAATGACAGGAAGGCTACACCAGATCCCCACCACTATGCAGCGTAATGAACATTTACAACGAGGGATTCCTGCCTTTGAAGCTAATGATGATAATCAGGCCAATAGAAAGAGGCCAGAGCGCCCCAAAGGGGACCCACGCGGAACCATTTCTGATTCCATCAACACACAACAGCAGATTTAAATAACATAATAAGGTGCTCTGATGTAGTTTCTCAACCCTGCCCGCGACAGTGTACCAACCCTGTGTTGACAAGTCACTGTAAATGATGCATTGCACTTCATTAACTGAAAGGACCAGCATGGGTCTACCGGGATGCGTCCGACAGACATCTGGGAGTGACCGCGGTGGGGTGGACTCGAGGCTGTGGCAGCAGTAAAACATGTTTGAGATGTCTCAACAAACTCAAGCGGAGAGTTCAAAGCACGGCCGATGAATCAATCGGTGAATTGCGACGAAGCTGCTGTCGGCGAAGTCCCCCTGACGAGAAGCAGACCCCGACTCGGGTCTGTCGTTGTTCTGGTTGGATGGATGTCCTTTTGAGGAGAAAACCAATGAATCAAAGAGAAGTATTTGCAAATGCAGGCTGGTGTTTGTTTTACAACGATGGGAAGCCAAAAAGCCCCATCCCATAATAGATGCATCGCCTTTCAACCCCGATTCGACTTCAGTTTGGCGTTCTAAGAGTTAGTCCGTTTCTGGAAGAAGCAAAACTGGAAACTCCTCCTCTCCATCGCAGGTAGAGAAACATTATAAATTGGCCTATTCATGCATTATGCCTCAATAAAACGCTGAGCTCGGCTTTTCCGTCCCCGCCCTGCTTCTCCACAGTCGGCTATATGAGCCCCTCGGGGTAGCCGTGATAGATTTTTAATCTCTTCCCTTCTTTAATGTATATGGGGGTTCTAACCCCAAGATATATTGCACAGTTTATCATTAAGCTAATCATTAAAGAATATCATAGTTCAGCAGTTTAAAAGGTGGGCATGTGATTGGAGCTGTTGTTGATAACTCAAGCCCACATGGAGGAGCAACTCATGGAACACGTGGCCAATTATTGTATAATCACTTGCTAGTGGAAGGGTTAGATGACGATGGCGTGCCAGTAGGGTTTGAAATAGTATAGTCAATATATGTGTTTATCCAGCTGTAACTATACCTGCATGACTTCATACTCACAGCATAGTTTTTTACTCTGTTCCAAATTCAAAGACATCAAAATACAGATTTGCTGTCAAACTGTTTCTAGCACATCGGATCCCCAGATCATCTCTGCACTCAGTTTAGAGAGGGGAAAAAACATAAAATACAAACTTATACAGGTTATTTTGCTGTGTTGGAAACAACCTTTACCAGACCTTATTTTAGAACCGGTAAATAATGGTAAATAATAACAAAGGTTTACAGTTATGATCAAAACAAGATGGTCCCGCCTGCCTGTTTCTCTGCTCGTCGAGAGGCTGACAGAGATATTGACAGATGACCTCGTGCAAACAAGATGCCAAGTCGCCAGTAAAAAGCACTCGAGAGGGCCGTAAAGCAAAAGTCAACCAAAGGTTATCGGAACAATGAGACAACAGTATTTTTTACAAGCAGCATCCTCTCTCTCTGCCTTCGCCGTCACTCGTGTTTCATCTCATCGACTCGGTCTGCATCCGTTAAAAGTGAATTCACGGCAAGTGATAACTAGATGGATAAAGTGCCTCACCTCGGGGCTTGACATCAGTGCAAAGGATCTGGAGCTGTTTAACTGCTCAAAGAGTTACGATGAAGCGCACATATTAAGAGTGATGGATATTGTCAAAACTGAACACAAATCACGGTTCTTCACTTGCGGGCAATGAGCCTCATAAGGCTTCATGGGGTTGTTGGTGGGAAGATGCATCGTGAGGAGGCATGACTTGGAGCTCTGTGGTAAACGACTGATCGCTTTCATAAAAGAGCAGCGGAAAGAACGGGAATATTTAATTAGGGTTATTATTTTAGTTTCTTGTCCAGAGATTCGAGAGTCGATACAACTTATATCGCTCCGGAGGGGAAACGGGGTCGCGGCGGCAAGTAATCAAACACAACAAAGACAAACGCAGGACATAAAGAGTCGATTTACATGATGAAATATTCTCATAACAAGCAATAGAAAGCGTGGTTACACTGGACCACAGCGGGCTAACGCACAAGTGGTATTTAAGGGACACGAAAGAAGCTTTTCATGCTCGTTAGCTTATGGCGGTTAACTTTAGCTAACGGCAGCTTTCTTTCGACGGATGCCGCTGTGGCTAACGCTTCTATATCCTCTCTCACGCTACCGTCGATGTTTTCTCATTCCTCATTGTCCTGCCTTTATCGCTGTAGCGAGTTTAGCGAGTGTTTTTAGAGAAACTCGGAAACTTTTGGAACCAGAATCGCTTTTCATAAATCCAGAGACAGGCTGCGTTTAACCTCCTTCACAACCACCACTTGCTCAACGGCGTGCTGCGCGAAGAACATCAACCGCCGCGAGAGGAAAACAAATTCGAAACATTTCAACTTAGCAACTTAGCGGTGCTACGCGGCACTCCAGACAAGCCCTCAGCCGTCGCCTAGCAACAGCAGCATCCAAGCGGCCGGGGATCCTCGCGAGTTTAGTGTGCTCGTTAAAAGCGAGGCCAAGTTGTTCAGATGGGAATCAATGTGTTGGCGCAGTGTGGACGGATCCAGGTAGATCCCCAACCCTGACGGATGACCCACATCGACCCGGTCTCACGAGGCGTTCAGGGTCCTAGCCCGTGTCCTCTTGTTCTGAAACTCACTGAGTGAATTCTTTCTGATGTCTCCTTTCTTTCTCTTCTTCGCTCCCCGCCTGCCAACTGACATACTTTCGTTTAATTCATCAGCAGCAGCATGGCGAGCAACGGTGGGAGAGTAAGAAGGGAGGATGGAGAGAGAGAGAGAGAGAGAGAGAGAGAGAGTGTGTTTGGCATCAAAAGACTGTGTCGGAGACTGGGGGGAATACATCGACTCCTCCACGTGATCTTTGATGATGCCTCTGCTTTATGAACTGATGATGCACAACAGCCCCGGCAGTGTTAGCCTACTTCTGCCTTTACCGTCTCCCTCTTGCTCCCTCTCCGTCGTCATCCCTCATTCTCTCATAGCAATGTGTCTTTTATTTGGTAAGACACACTTCCTCACATCAGCTGGTGAGCAAGGGGCGTACTGTACAAGACGATATTTTGATGCTTCATCCCTCCTGCAGAGAAACCTTCGAGTCCCTCGGCAATAAAGTTTTGAAGAGGGAACTGCATATCCCTGAATCATTAAACATTTAAAAGGGCTATTCCCCAAGTGTTGGATACCACAGAGAATAGCATGTCCTATTATGTATGACCCAGAAACAACTCACTCATATCTGGAGTCACATCTGCTCTCTACAATAATCATTAAGAAACCCTCCACCCACACACAAATAAACAGGCTCGTTGGAGATGGATAAAAGAGAATACTGACCACTGAGAGGAAGGCTCTTGTAGAGTGGTGCTTCATGTTTGCTGCAGTAGCGGAACAACTTAAAAGTTGATGTTTAACAGTTGCTCAGCTGTCTCCCGCTCGGTGGGGAATACAGGAGTCTCGGGCTATTTCATTTACTCGACGACGTCGTCCGATGGAAGGGAAATGTGTTAATTGGCTGTTGTATTGACAGGAGGCCAGACGCTGATTATCCCACAGGAGCCATCGGGAAAAACTATTTTCGAATGTCAGTGGGGGCCAGTCAGATCACACTGCATTTGTGTTTTGGTTTCCATGATCAAGTTTGAATTCCTGGCTACAAATATAGCTCTCTATTGTATTTACAAAGCCAGCTGGTAATATAGTGCGAGTTAAAGTGCTGTTGGCTAACATGTCAGCCATATGAGCTTTTATTTTGACATCTCATATGATCTGGTAAATGAGTGATTCATTGTTTATAGATCAGGCGATGCTTTAGCCGGAAAACACACCGAGGACACCTAGTGGGCAGGTATGGCATTGCGGGCTCCACTGAAGGCTTTTAAAATTATTACGATTATTAAACCATATTTTGTCTATGAATGCGTTTAGCTCCTGGCCTAGAGGTTTAGCTGTAGGGTTGTTTGGGGTGGCGGTGCTACAGTCAGCCTCATTTATTCCAAAGTCAAACTGAAGTTCCTCAACATTAAATGTAATCAGTGCACTTCACCACAGTTTCTTCCACTCCATCATTAGGACGATACTAACTTTGAACTTCTACGAAAATGACCGTCTTTAAAAAGAAGATGCCAGATGTGGTGGAATAATTTAACATGAGAACATGAAATACATGAGAATACTTGTTTTTACATAAGCGTGAGTGATATATATATATATATATATATTTATATTTCACTCACTCGTGTAAATGTATATATATATATATATATATGGTATATACGGTAAATATATATACACATATATATATATATATATATATGTATATTACATAATGTTAGATGTGTGTTTTCAAAGCTTGGTGATAAATAAAAAAGAATAAAAAATACATCACCATTAAAGAATAACCGTGTATTTTCTGCCCTCTGCTGGCCACTTTAAGTGTCTACACTCTACAGCATGCATGCACTGAATGCTGCACCCCCCCCCCTCCCCTCCTCCCCCCATCCCAGATTCACACGCCCACTCACTCGTCTGCAGACACGGAGAGGCGTGTACGTGTGATTAATGTTCTCCCTTTTCGCATCTCTTGCTAATTAGCAGCTGCTTGCATCTCGGTACCTCTACAGACATTTTATTAAGTAATTACACGTTGAATTACTTTTGTAGTTTGCACTGTGCAGGGGCCAATTTCAGAGACAGAGTTCCTGCTTATTTACACTTTTCAATTACTGCCCTATATATATATATATATAGCATGCTTTTTGCGGTTTATGCAGTATTCTTTGAAACAATGTCGATGTATCTCGTCTAACGGCTGCTTGCCTGTGCATATTTAATGATTTTATGATGAAAAAAGTGCATGCGTTTATTAAATAATGCATCCAAAGTCATAAAGTCTTGTCCGAGGCGTTTAAAATGATTTAATTTAACACATTTTAAAGTCAGAAAACTATTATGGGGTTCTTAGTCGCACCACTTATCAAATGTACGCATCTGCACTTATATGAAAATGCTTTCCTTTAGCTCCCGCTCGGCCCAGCGTCACCTTTCTCTGACCGGGAGTCAAAGTGAGTCATGTACAGGAAAAAGAAAGAAAATCTGCTCAATGGACCTTTTTTTTTAATGGACCCCCTTTTTTAAATCCACCCTCTCTCCACCCTGACGAACTACCATACAGTCCCTGACAAACGGCACACTAGTGTGTACGCTGTGGGGCCTGATTTATGATCCTTTTTTAATACACGCAGCATTTTGTAAATGCACTCAAGTCCCACGAAACAAAATGTAAATCGACTTAAAAATACGCCTCGGCGAGGCAATTAAATGGCGAAAACAAAACAGATGCCTCATCCTGTAAATGCACGATCCCGTCGGCCCCTAACGAAACCCTCGCCTCCAGTCAGATGTAGCAAAGGCCACAAGGAAAGGAGTCACGCCTTCGCCCGTAGAGCTGCAGCATCTGACACCCACTGTTTCTTTATATAACACCTTTTTTTTGTTTTTTGCAGCACCTATTTCACCTTGAAATGATGTTGCCAAGTAACAACATCCTGGCTGTGTGTGTGTGAGTGTGTGTCAGCGATGGATGTGTTTCAGGGCTCTCAAAGTGAGGCTCTAATCGCAACTGGGAAAATTACTTCAAGTCCTCTTTCCTCCCGAGCACATCTGACGCTTTAAAAATAATAAAAAAAGAGGACAAATAGTGACTCTTTGTGTGGTAGAGTCTTCCTGCATCTGCTTCATGTTGCATCACACCTCACACCTTTTTCTTTTTGTTTGGTTCTATAACCTCCCTCCCTCTGCGTCTCGGCGTGAGCTGCCTAACTGATACGTGTACGACAGTAATCCCCTTCTTAGCCAGCGGGATTAATATTTAATTCAAGAAGAGCCTTTTATCAATGCCTCGATGTGTTCCCCCTCCTGTTTCTGGGAGGTGGCTTTACTCGGCTTTGGCCCAATCGAAGGGATGTTTAAGTGAGTTAATGCGATGGATCGGGCCTGATAGGAGTGGAGCAGCATCGCCCGGTCGCTTCGAATGAGGTACCCGCGTTCCTTTGGTTCCAGAGTAATCATTGGCATCTTAATGCCTCTTGGTTGTAAGTCATATGTGTGAAATACACCTGAGGCAACGTCGGCCTACAGACCTGCTCCAGGTCAGGTCCCTCTAACCCCGACTGTCCCTTTAAAGTCGGTCCGCGTCTGGACCTCTTTGTGTTCCGCTCTCGAAACTCCCAGCGCTCGCATTCATCCACGTACCAAGAGCCCATTGTTCTCTGATCCACTGCCCTGCTGATGCAGGATTAGCCCAGAGGCTAGAACACATGACGGAGTGAACTTTCACAAGAGATAAAGACACCGACCTGCTTCAAATTCACCTTTGAAGAAATGTGTGTGCAATAATGTGCAGAATTGTTGTTGCATGAGAAGCGCGTGCATCTCCCAAAAGCAAACAGGAGCTGTTTGTCCCTATGACTGCTGGTCTGTGTTGGTAAAAATAATGCAAAAGTCAAACTTGATAAAGACCGTGTGATGCTTTTTTGTCTCGTTTAAATAATTGTTATTTTTGAATTATCACTTGTCTTTCATCCGAGGCCAGATTTATATTCATCTGTGTTACAGCATGAGTTATAGCTGGGAAGTCTCCTTGGCCTATTTCTACATGACACCTTTAATATGGACTTTTTTTTTTTTTAAAGGGAGACCTACCTGCTGTAAAATTTAATCTAATGTGTCTTTGAATATAGGTTATATATATATATATATATATAACGTATATGTTACGCTACACACAGGGGCTCTGTATTTACAATTCTCAAAGGCATTTGCGTCATCACGCTCTCAATTAGTGGAATCACACTAAAATACCGAATAATTCGCCCTTTAAAATAAAACTGTAATTTTTTCCCACATATATGGGAACACCAAACTATTAAACCTAAGAATTATGCAGAGAACATCCAACACGCTAAGTAAGAGCTACACAATAAGCAGTGGTAGAAAGTACTAAAGTACATTTACTCAATTACTGTAAGTGGTACATGTACCTCACTTAAGTGTTTCCATTTTTTACTTTACCACATTTTAGAGATACATATAATGGTATGTATAGTAAAGTGTCATTTAAGATATATAATTACCTACTCATTTTGCAAATTAAAGTTCTTTTATTCAGGACAGATTATGATGCAATATTATGCAATACATTTACAGAGAGTAATGCATATTAATTAGTTAAAAATGGCACTACACTGACTAAGTGAGGCGTTAAAAGGACACAGTAATTATATATAGCAAATATCATAATAACACAACACTGTTAAAGCAGCCATTCTGCCAAATAAGTATTTTTATGTGATATGAAAATACATTTTCAATACTGCTTGACTCAAGGTTTGAAGGCACAGCTCCTGATGTTATTACGAATTGATTATTACTGTTTTTTTAACGTCTTTTATTTTGAAATATCCGAAAGGAAGTTATATAACCCGAGCAGCTCGACTCTGGTGATGCACAGCGGTGTTTTTCCGGAAGCGAGTGCGCTGTAGATTGCAGCCATTTCTGTCATCGCACCGCGTTAGTCGACGTTGTTGAAGTGTCAACAACAACAACAACAGGTCGGATCTTCCTCTCGTTCGCTCGGCTGGCTCGCCAGCTGAATCTCTCCGGGATGGACCCAGCAAGCCGCTACCTGGCGGTGAGTGCGCGGCCAAAACACCGCTTCACAGCCTGACCCGGGAAACGGGGCCTAGCGAGAACTAGTCCGCCGTTATGTTTCATTACAATTAAAACAACAACGCGCTATAATAAGTCGACACGACCGCGGACGCTGCTAATATTCACGCCCCTGGCCCGTTGTGTTTGGGTTTAATCCCTTTGAATTTGTGTTGTTGTTGTTGTTGTTGTTGTGACGGCTGGCCTCTCGCGCGCTTCCGCATCGGCTACCCGTCAAGCTAGAAAGACGGCCGGAGAGTTTATCGCGGAGGCCGTGGAAGTTGACCTCCTTTTGGGACACGTCACCCCCCCCCCCCCCAGCGGAGACCGCCTCGCGGGCGCATTGATCTGCTTTTACGTGACCGTTAACGAGCTAACGCGAGTTAACAGGGGACGTGTTGACTTAAAGGGACTTCAAGAGCCACTCGTCCAAAGTGCGAGTATTGTGACACGTATTGGACGATACCAACTAACTAAGTCACCGATAACAGGGGTGTGACTGCGTTGCGCATCTCACACTGCCTATGAATCATTCCAGGAAGTTATTCATGACGAGACGTACTTCAGCTGCAGTTGCTGGGACATTTAGGAAGCACTTTTTTTGGGGGGGTAAACGTTTGCTTCGTGCCCCCTGATGCTCGTGGTAGTGGTACCCCCCACACCCCCCTCAGCCTGAGTTTAGTAGAGTCCAAAGCAAACCTCTCAATCGCAAACAAAGTGCAGATCTCAACCACAATCCACTTTAACTCAAGGTTTTTGTCACTTGAGCTCTGCTGGTATTAGTGAAGTGACACGTGTCTTTTCTTAAGTTATCGGTACAATTTAAGCTGTTGTTACAAAGGGCGTGGTGGTGTTTCGTGGAAAAAATGTTGTTTGCTGATCTGAAATGAATACCAAAAGGCTTCGGGTGATGACGTTCGGTATATCATGATCCTTTTTCATCCCGACTCAGACATTGTGTTCTAGGAATTGACCCGTAACAACCGACACTTATCTGTTTGTGGTTGGAAAATTAGTTCCCCCCCCCCCCCGGATCTCCGCCCACCACCCTCCTGGTCCCATCGCCCCTCTGTAATTTCAGACTGTTGAAGAAATAAACGCACCCAGGACTGCTGCTGTCGCCCGGGACGCTCACAAACTGATTACGCGTGTGTCAGTTCCAGCTCGGAAATGAAAAGGGAAGAAAAAAAAACAACCCTGACCCACATTTAATGCTGACGAACAAAAATTGTGCAATCTCCTCTCGTTACGCAACAACTGCTGCGGTCAGAAAACCGATAACGTCCCGCGACGGCCGTGTTTTACGCTCTTCTTGACATCGTTGACACGGCGATGAACACGCAGCTGCTCTGCTCTTCCTCTCCTCCAGCTGCACAATGAGGAAGACTCCTCGGAGGCCTCCGCCAGCGGGCAGCAGCCGTGCACCTCCGGCCAGGCGGCCGGCGCGTCCGGCCAGGACCGGAGCCGGGCCGAGCGCGGCCAGGCGTCCGCGGGCGAAGCGTCGGGGTCGGACGCCCCCCCGCCTCCTTACGCCTCCATCGACCTGGGAGCGACCGCCGCGCCAGGTGTGTGCTCTTTGCGCTCGACTTTTCCAAAGTGTGGGGTTTGCGAGCTTCGCCGACGTAGCCGCGGCTGTAGTGTTGCGGCCTTGTAACCTCCCCTCCCCCCCCCACAGAGACGAGCTACCGATGCGACTTCCCGGTCCCTCCGCCCTACAGCGTCGCCACCTCGCTGCCCACGTACGACGAGGCGGAGAAGGCCAAGGCGGCCTCCCTGGCGACCTCCGCCGTGGAGGTGACGCCGCGGGTGAGCAGACAAAGCGCTCGCGCGCCTCATCGGCTGCTTTCTCTCTCTTCTTGTTTTCTGTCACTCCCTTGAAGGATCCTAGGTTCAGACCCGAGTCGCATCAGTCGATGACGTTTGACTCGCGCGGTTCGTTTGTGTCCAGGATGACGAGTTCCCCCCCAGAGAGGATTGCAGCGACGCCGATCAGCTCCGAGTCGGCAACGACGGCATCTTCATGCTGGCCTTCTTCAGTGAGTCCTGATGAAACGAGAGGGTTGTTGAACACGTGTTCCTGAATGCATCAGACTGACAAAGTGTGTGTGCCCCCCCCCCCCCCTAGTGGCCTTCCTCTTCAACTGGATCGGGTTCTGCCTCTCCTTCTGTCTGACCAATACCATCGCGGGTCGCTACGGCGCCATCTGCGGCTTCGGCCTCTCCCTCGTCAAGTGGATTCTGATCGTCAGGGTACGTCCGCAGCACTTTAGAAAAATATATCTTTTAATATCTGGTTGGAAAATGAAATGCTAAAAGAGCTCGCCCTCCGTCCCCAGTTCTCCGACTACTTCACGGGATACTTCAACGGGCAGTACTGGCTCTGGTGGATCTTCCTGTTGCTCGGTGAGTCGGCGTTGAGCGCCTCCTCCCTCCGGAGCGCCGCTCGGGCGGAGGTCGGTTGTTGAGCTTCGCTTTTCCCTCCGCAGGCATCCTGCTGTTCTTCCGGGGCTTAGTGAACTATCTCAAGGTCCGCAACATGTCCGAGAACCTGGCCACGGCCCACCGGACACGCCTCTTCTTCTTCTTCTGAACGGTACGGCGGACTCTCCCTTTTTTGAAGGAACTACGAATGAACCGCCGTGGCGCCGCTCGCTCTGACGATGGTTTTTCCCGCAGGTTTCCGAGCAATCGCCATTTCTTACCGACGTCCGCCGCCCTCCTCTCCCCTTCCGCCCTCACCCCCCACCTCTCTAATGACCTGAGTGACCAGCCTGGCAGCGAAGAGGAGACGGGGGGGGGGGGGGGGGAAGAATGAAGGAAAGGCGTCCGGGAGAACGTGTTAACAGTCTCATTCAAAAGCAAAACGCGGCTCCCTCTCGACTTCTAAACGGCGGCGTGAAAAAAAGAAAAAGAAAGAAAATGAGTCTTTGACGATCAGATCCGTCCTTCCTGTCTTTTGGTTTTTGTAAAAAAAGGAAATTGACCTGTTTTGCATTTTCCGGTCCCGTGGTACACGTCACGTCTCTGAATGAGTTAGCTAACTCCGCCCCCTTTTCTCCAAGTCACCGGGTGTTTTGAACAACAAGTCTTAACTTTAACCACGATATAGCATTTTTTATTTTTTTTGCATCCACAGCCTCTCTCCCACCGCCCCTTTTAGTCCGGAGGCCGAGGGGGAAAGATGGCCGACGTGTTTATATATCACGGGCCCCGATGCTTTTAGTGTTTCTCCACCAAACACGCCTCCCGGGACTCGCATCCAGACAAAATATGATGACGGACCAAAAAAAAGCCGTTATTGGAAACTCTTTTCTTCATGTCCAATTCTTTGTTTTTTTAAAGTCAACCGATACTTTAAAAAGGAACGGTGACCTTTTGACCCTTGGGGACTTTTTAAAAAACTTGCCGAAACAACACCTTTTTCTATCTGAGACTCGGTAAAAGGCCAAAAATAAAAAGCGTTAGAATACCAAAATCAAAACGTAACTCGCCACACGCTCCGGTGAAACACACGTGTCACCTTCATCACAACAGATCTGTGAAACATGATATACACCTGCTCTTTTTTTCTTTCTTTTTCGCTACACAAACTCCACTCTGTTTGCCAAATTACGTCTGGGCGCCTCCACCGGCCACATCGGTAGAAACCGGCCACATCGGTAGAAACCGGCCACATCGGTAGAAACCGGTCACATCGATAGAAACCGGCCCCGGGACTCGGACCGACGTGCGAGGCGAGTGAAACTCTTTGGAGGAAAAGAGTTGTCTGAAGTGTCGTTCTTTGTGATAAACCTACAACAGTCATGCAGTCCTGCCATCATGGATCAGGTTCATCCTAGAGGTGCTCATTGGACAAACTGCACTGCGTGTGTGTGTGTGTGTGTAACGTCACACGTGCCAACAAAATTATTTTAAATCGGATGAAAATGCAATAAAATAGCTCCTGAAATGTGACGGGGTCTGCAAGTCGGGCATGATTTAGAGAACGCGGTGATCCTTATCCTTGGGGGGGGGGGGGGGGCAGCAGCAGCCAATGAGCTGGTCCGACTGGTCAATTTAAAACAGGCTTGGATTAATTCTTCTTTCTTTCTCTTTTTTGTTGTCATCCATGAAATGTACATACCAGTTTATGCCAATTCATAATATTTGCACTTTGAAGAATTTCTGTACAGTACGATTTGTGAATCTGCTCAACTCGATGTGTTGGGCAGAGAAGAAGATAAAGAAAAAATTTATCAAATCTACAACTGGAATTCCTAATCATCCCAAATGGACAATTTGCCTATTTATTTCAATTTTTCAACAATGGTAATGTTCTTACTGCGTGTGTCTTGTGTTATTGCTGAAACCAGCATAAACTGTGACGGCTTGTTGCTCAGCTTTTGCTCTTCTTTCTTTTGCCTCTGCTCATATCCAACTAAAGCCTCTGTCGGCAATATCACGGCGTGTCAATGAATTAGAGCTCAGCTGCATGATTTATCCACACGACCGCGTGGGCTAATATTAGGATTAATCTAGTACGATGACATTTCTTTGTTTGTAAATAAATGAAGAAGAAAAAACGAGACGGCATCTAAACTGTTTTTGTTGTTTTTGGTCCAACATGATCCTTGTAACGTCTTTTGAAAAAAAAAAACAGCGGTTATGACTGGAATTAAATGATTTCTTGCAAAAATGCCAATAAAGGTAAATAAAGTTTTAGGTTGGATTCTTCTTTCTTTCAGGTGATTATAAACTCTAGAAAACATGCTCGAGTACAGTGGTTCTCAACCTTTTTAGAGTTGTAAGATGTAATACGCACCATTTTGCATATAGTATATACAATCCAGTTTAGGAATTTACACTTATATTTTATTGAATATTTATTAAATAACAATGGCTTTTTTTAATGAATGCTTATTTGAAATATATTTAAAACAAATTTCACGTACCCCCTCGAGGGCCTTCGTGACCCCCATTTGAGGACTGCTCTAGTAGATAGAACATACAATATAATAATAATAATATATATAATGTTCAGATGACGAAAACTCTAGAAAAATAAATTGTAGAAAATAAACTAGAAAATAAATGCCAGCAAATGGCATCATGCTAACATGCTAAACTGAAGATGGTGACCATGGCAACACTAGCTGCTAAACAGCAGCACCGTGGGCAGAGTCAGTGCGAGTGAGGTTTGGCTGCAGTGACCCATTCCGTCCACCAGGTGGAGCCAAACGCTGCTGGTTGCGTCCCAGTGGGTTATATAAGGGTTCTACAGCTCAGCAGCACACTTTCTTCATTTGGGTCAAGGCCCTTGGGGGGAAAACCTCAGTCCACCTTCCACCAAAAAGATCCTTTATGTTGTATTATTTGCTTTTTTAATGACTTGGCGTTTGTCATCTGAACAAAGTCTTTCCAATTTAAGTTTTTATGGGTTTTGTGCAGGGCCAGTGTGAGATCATTCAAGTTGAACGACTCGTACGTCTTTGATGACATCTTCATTATTATTATTACGTGTGTAAAATGTATAAAACATTGATTTAACGCCTCTTCTCTCATTGCATGAGATATAGCTCATGTTCCATTGAGGATTGGACTTTTATCAGTATTTTTATGATCCAGTCTCTCCAGAAGCCAGCTGTGATTTGTGACCCCTTTTAAATTGTCGAGCTCCGTTGAAGTTTAAATGGCGCCGCGGCCTAACCACTGATCCGAAATCAGCGGCCCCGCTCTGAAGGGTTTGACAAATAGAAGCCAGAGGCTCTTTAGCGCTGCTCGGGGAGAGCTTCTCCCTCCCTGCTAGATCAACGTGTCCACACACCTGGGTGCCTCCGGCTATCAACTCGGGCCCTCTCCGCTTCCACGGGCAACTTCCAAAAGCTTTTGGCTTTTCATGTGAGGAAGGGAAGAAATCAAGAGGCTCCCCGTCACCTCGAGACTGCGCCAAACATTTAGGTGGCAGAAGATCCGATATGAAACATAGCATCCTTTATCAGGATCAGCAAACATGTATCTGAAACATGCCTTCTCATCGTCGTCACAAATAAATATTGCAATTGCGTGTTTCCCCCACAGGGCGGCGCCAGGTGCCCGCGGTCCCCTCCCCTCGAGGAGCTGCTGAGTGAGAACCTTCAGGTTGAGGTTTGGCTCCAGACTCCTGTGGTCCTCGTGCTCCTGCGGGCACCCGTCTTTATTATCGAAAATATATATATATATATATATATACAGGACTGTCTCAGAAAATTAGAATATTGTGATAAAGTTCTTTATTTTCTGTAATGCAATTAAAAAATTATTAAATATTAAAAGAATAAAAGGCTTGCAATATTTCAGTTGATTTGTAATGAATCCAGAATGCATGACATTTTTGTTTTTTAAATTGCATTACAGAAAATAAAGAACTTTATCACAATATTCTAATTTTCTGAGACAGTCCTGTATATATATATATATATATTAATCCAGGCTTTCAAGATCCAAGTCCCCTCCTCGGCCTCTGCGCCTCGGCGCGACGGACGACTTCGACATCTCCCTTTTGAAAGCGACCTTCACCTTCCCTTACCTGAATTATACAACAGGATGTTGACTGACCCCCCCCCCCCCCCCCTCTCTCTCTCTTCTTCACGGCAGCCCCAAGGCCAAACATGTGCTGCATTCTATGTCTTGGCATCGTGGCTGTCGACGACTGTAATGACGAGCGTTAAGAAAACGTTGGGAAGTGGACACCAATCGCTGCTTTTAGCCATTAATTGATAAGGAAAAGAGAAAAGAGAAAAAAAGGATAGAGGAAAAAAGAACGAGGAGCCTTGGCCGAACAGAGGGGCCCATTCACATAATGGGGTTATGTTCCCTGCTCGCCTATACCCGCCTGCCCCTGGCCCCAATCTGGCCTCCTCTCTCTTTTAGAAGGCTTTAATGACTGACCCATTTACATAACTCCCTTCCGGTCGGCAAAAAAAAAAGGTCCCCCCCCCCCGTTTTTATGAGGCCCTCTCCCGTCTCCGAACTCATTCTCCTCATCCTCCGTGTCGGACCAGGTGGAGCCCGGTCGGGGTCGAGTCCGAGCCCAGAGCAAACTCTGTCACACGCGGGGAGGGAGAGAAAGGCAGCCGGGGGGAACTGTGCTGATAATCTCTGTCAACAGCATGTCTGAGGGCCTCGGCTGCCTAGCTACTGCCCAGTGTGTGTGTGTGTGTGTGTGTGTGTGTCTGCGTTACCGTGCCCATCCAGCAGCCTTCAAGTGTGTGTGTGCGAGTGGGTTTTTCTATTGATAGCCGACGGCTCGCCTTGGCCACAGAAAGACGGAAAGAAAAAAGCATGCGTGCCAAGTTGAATAGGTTCAGAACAAAAAAGACGAAACAGTGATCAAATGACTTTAAAGTAACACGTTAGGCCTGACGATGTGTCGGACCGCGAGGTCAAGACCGTCAAACAAATATACGTAAACATTTAGGAAAATATGCGCGTTGGCTTTCTATGCTGAAGAATCAGAGGAGAAGATTGATGTGCTTTAAGTAGCTTAGTTTAGGATTGATTGGAGGAAGACTCACTAGCGGCTCTAAATTTGACTAGTTAACACATAATATCTTGTATGTTTAATCCGTACACATATCACAACGCACAAAAGGACATGTTTTTTATATTCATTGCTTGACGACCGGCGGCCAGGTTCAACGACTTCCTGGAGAAGAATATGTTTTTGGTCCGATAGCCACCCCATCACACGGAAATGAACCACATTTAAATACAGCCGGTCAGCGTTCAGATGTGATGACTCGCTCCATGTACAGATGCTCGTGTGTTTGAGTTTCGACGATGCAATAAATGTGATTATGTTCTCGAAGCTCCGGCTTGGTATTTCATACGCAGTTCAGATCACAAAGCCCCAAAATGTTGAACTGTTGCTTTTAACGTTTCTGCTGCTTTGTTTCTTTGATTTCTCAAAGACACATAATTGTGATGAACATTTCCCACACATGTGAAACCTCCAATGGGGCCTGAAGGTTATTTTTTTTTGAAGAAAGGAATTTATCAATGGGATGGTTTCCGAGAATTGTCTAAACTTAATTTGTATAACCCGATGAGGAAAACTCCACCCACCTGAACTAAAATAAACTAAACAAATGACTAAAAAAACGATGTATCTAAAGACAGTTAAACAGGTTTCAAGTTCAAGTTAATTGTTTATTTTGCTCTTGTTAATACGTCCATAAAGTACTTTTTATATCATCCCTCTCTTTCTCATTGACCTGAATTTATCCGATCAAGTCCATATTTGACCTCCGTTAGCTACCAGAGTGACGTTACATGAAGAAGTGGTCTTAAAAGATCTTACGGTGCTAATAAATACACCAGCTAAAAAAGATGTGTTCTGTCAAGGCATGGTTGAGTCATGTCTACCTGAGCGGAGAATGAAATGTGCACCGTTAGCAAAGAAAGCACCGTTAGCACAAAAAACACGTTAGCTCAGAACCCACCGTAAGCACCGTTAGCACACAAAGCACAGAAAGCCCCGTTAGCTAAGAAAGCACTGTTAGCTCAGAAAGCACTGTTAGCATAGAAAGCACCGTTAGCAAAGAAAGCACATGAGCACAAAAACCCCGTTAACTCAGAAACTACCGTAAGCACAGAAAGCACCGTTAGCACAGAACGCACCATTAGCACAGAAAGCACCGTAAGCACAAAAAACACGTTAGCTCAGAGAGCACCGTTAGCACAGAAAGCACCGTTAGCACAAAAAACACGTCAGCTCAGAAAGCACCATTAGCACAGAAAGCCCCGTAAGCACAAAAACACGTTAGCTCAGAGAGCACGTTAGCACAGAAAGCCCCGTTAGCAGCGAGCCACCGGCTCAGCTGCCACCTTACGCCGAGGGGCGAATCTCAAACCGGTTGTTGGACCGCTGCATCATTTATCTCTTGTTGCCACTGAGTATCACAAGCTCAACGTTAGCAAATATTGACATCCTCCTGCGGATGCCAGCTGGTCCGTGTCAGTTGAGGAATAACATTATCACGATACTAATGCAACGCTCTGCCCTCTGTGAACCTTCTGGAGTCGTGCGCCCGAGGAGTTGACAATCAGGATCATGAAGTTCGCCATCACGGAACTTAATCTCGCTGCTTATTTTCAGTGTGCAGTCATTTCCCTCATCGAGTGCTCGGCTCTCATTTTGTTCCTCCGTGCTCAAGCATGTCATTAGTTTCTACTCTGACAATAGAGAGCAATATGAAACTGACGATAGAGCGTATTCGGAGCCAAACTACAGTGAGTCGTTTCAGTTTACATGTACACCGGCGTAATCGACTTCCTTTTTTTCCCTCCGATACATCGTAAAAAAAATGAAATGTCGGAAGACGGGGCAACAAAAAAAATGCTCCGATATAATTTACACGATTGACGTGAATAAGAGTTGAAGCCTCTCGGCGTGAATGGCGTGAGGTGGCCAGTTGGTGACAACAATGGTTTGTTGTGTTCGCCAGCAAGGGCTGGACGGGGATGGAGAGGGGTTGGATGGGAGTGTGTGTGTGTGTGTGTGTGTGTGGGGGTGCACTGAGGGTAAAGAGTGCGGCCTATGTGCTTGGCAAACAGAGATGTTAAGAAACCTCCTCGCACGTCCGAACATGATCGCCCTCCGATACGCCGATCGGAGAACCGTCCGTTCGCTCTCCGCCCGGAGCGGCTCGCTTCGGAGCCGACGACATTTCGGAGCCTCCAGTCCGAGCCCTCTGGTTTCCGGAGAGACCCGCATTCCCTTTAACTCCGTCATGTGCGGAGAGCCTTGACACGTGGCGGCGCGGGACTCCTGCAGAGCGACCTCCTCGTATTTTCACAGTAAACAGCCCCTCCGAAGAAAAAATAAAAAAGGCTCCCCTCTTCCCCCCCCTGAACAGTGGCCTCCTTTCAGGGCCGTCACTTAAGGGCCCTATTAATAATTTGACAAGTTTTCCCAGAGATTAATTACGGGCCAGTTTTTTATTTTGAGGCTGCAATTATGCGGGGTGAAGAGAGACCGCGTAGACCTTCTCCGGCTCCATTTCCAGGCCCAATTCTCCACTTATCGGGACGTCGATGGGGAAGGGGGAGGCGGCCTGACGGCTCCCCGATATAAACCGCCCTTTTTTTTTTTTGCGATCAAATGTTTTTATTTAGCAAAACCGCACTTTTAATACGTCAGGACGCGTCAATAGGACCCGGTTGCACGAGAGTTAGGGAATAATAACGCCGTGATTAGTGTTGCCGGCTGAGCAGGAAGTGTAACACGTGTCTGTGTGTGGCAGGTGTGATGTTCACCCTGTTTCTCATCGAGCCGCTGAAAGCCAGAGCACAGCTGCTGCTGATGGGAGCATCGTTAGTTTGACCCGACGATGACATCAAGGGATCATCTAATTCATCATGATTCACCCTCTGGGGATAATAAATACAAATCCATCAAAACCCCAACGCCAGGGCATCACCAACGTCTTTAGTTTTCATGCTAATAAATCCCCTAAATATATATATCTATTCATCCAAAGATGTGCCCCGAAAACCAGCAACCAGGGGAAGAAAAGCGCCTCAAGACGCAGGGGGAGCACACATGTTCAAGGTCGTTTCCCCCGTGAAGGGCAGAGTCTCGTTGCCCTGGGACACTCAAAGCAATCTGCAGGAGTTTGACCCACTTCTGCCCCGATATGATGAAGTGTTGAACTTGTGACTGCCGGGCGAGGTGGCGAGCAGCAGCCAGACACCATACATCACCGCTGAAGAGTGGAAGGCTCCTGTCCCCCCCCCCCCTGAAGCAGATGGTTGGTACCGAGCCAGCCGGCCTGCGCTCGAGTGTGTGTGTGTGTGTGTGTGTGTGAGAGAGGGAGAATACAATGCAGCGAGTGTCCCCTGCTGCGGCCTGCCAGAGATAAGAGCCACCTGCCTGTCCCCTTCTCCCCTCGGCCGAGTTCAAACAGAGCCCTCAGTCTCAAAGAAACGCGTGCACACAGTCAGCCATCGACGCTCACGTTCAAGTACGAGTCGTTTTTGTCGATAATGCACACAAAAAAAGAGTTTAAAATATATATATATAATCTTTTTTTTTATCGTGCAGGGTTAGAATAAACAAACTATTCCCCGCTACTCTCTGAGATGGGCATCGTTTCCTGTGTGTGTCGCATGCTCAAGCGTTTTCATCTCTGCATGCACTCGAGGAGGAGGAGGAGGAGGAAGAGGGGGGGGGGGGAGAGGTGGCCGCGGAGCACAAAGCCCGGATTGTTCCTCCTCGCTGTCTGTCCGTGGTAACAATGAGGCATTCATGTGCTCCGCGATGGGCCCTAATTCCAACTTTACATTCTGACCTACCATCTCCCCCCGGCTCGTCCCCTGTACCCCACCCCCCCTCGATGACTTCACCCCTCCGTCTACTCTCCTTCACTTCTACGCTGTTTTTCTTTCTCTTTGCCAACCAAAAAAAAAAGACAAATCGCGTCCGTTGTAGAGCTGAGGTGGGAAATCATTTCCTGTAGGTTCGTTTCAGCCCTCGGAGGAATTGTGAATACAAAAATATTGCATGAGTGCAGCTTTAAGTTTGAGAAACAACACTTTCCCTGGAGCTTTGACCCGTTTCTCAGAGGTCAGCATCCCCTCGGCCCTCCTATCCATCCTGGAGCTGTTTGTTGTGTCTGTTTAAATCATTTTTTATTGTAATGTGGTATATTTCAGCTTACACCAACCTTTCCTGATGTTCTACCTCAACAGGGGAAGCCCCTCCTACACCCTCCCGTGGAGAAGGAATCTGTAGCGCTCCGTTGGGCTTCAGAGTTACGGTCCACGTCAATCAGTGAGATCTTTTTTCACAGTATATTTCTTTGCCTCCTGTTTGGAGATGGAGGCGCCCTCACACACCTCACTGTCTTCAGGCCCTGCAGGTATCTGGAAGGCCTCGTAAAGTAGATCCTCCCTGTAGCTCCGCCTGTGTGAGGCAACGTCGAATCCCTCCCCTTCATCTACGCCCACACGCCACTCGAGTCACCACGCAGCTATAGACACGTGTATATATATATATATACATATATATATACACTACCGTTCAAAAGTTTGGGGTCATCCAGACAATTTCGTGTCTTCCATGAAAACTCACTTTTATTTATCAAATGAATTGATTATTGAATAGAAAATATAGTCAAGACATTGACAAGGTTAGAAATAATGATTAATATTTGAAGTATTAATTTTGCTCTTCAAACTTCAAGCTCAAAGGAAGGCCAGTTGTATAGCTTATATCACCAGCATAACTGTTTTCAGCTGTGCTAACATAATTGCACAAGGGTTTTCTAATCAGACATTAGTCTTCTAAGGCGATTAGCAAACACAATGTACCATTAGAACACTGGAGTGATAGTTGATGGAAATGGGCCTCTATACACCTATGGAGATATTTCATTAGAAACCAGACATTTCCACCTAGAATAGTCATTTACCACATTAACAATGTATAGAGTGTATTTATGATTAATGTTATCTTTATTGAAAAAACAGTGCTTTTCTTTGAAAAATAAAGACATTTCTAAGTGACCCCAAACTTTTGAACGCTAGTGTATATATGTATATATATATATATGTATATATATATACATATATATATACATGTACACACACACATGCATATCAAAATGGTCCCTTTGCCGCAGTCTCGGCCCCCTGCTCTCCCGCTGACAGACAGAGATTGGCGCTGTTTCCTTTTTCCTGCCCTACATCCGAAATGAGAGGAGGAGGAGGAGGAGGAGAGGAGGAGGAGGAGGAGCGAGCTGAATGAAGAGAGCGAAGGGAGAAAGAGAAAGAGAGAGAGAGAGAGGATGGAGCATGGTGAAAGGAGGGGGGAGCGGTGAACAGAGAGACAGAAAAAGAGAGGCGAGAGAGGGGATGCAGGAGTGAGAAGGCATGAAATGTGTGGGAGGAAGAGGGGAGGAAGAGGAGGAGGAGGGGGAAGGCGTCTGTGGTGGTGGTGAGGCACAAAATGAAGAACACAGGCTGCTTTGTCGATAGGAACAGCGAACTTTACGACGATCATTTGCTGCTTTCGCTACGCGGCCTCAGAGAGTTGCAGTCTGTTTGTGATGGGAGTGTGTGTGTGTGTGTGTGTGTGTGAGAGTGAGAGTGTGCGGTTGTGTGAATATGTGCCAGAGTGTGTCTGCTACGGCGTGTGTGTGTCTGTTTGAGGCTAAACACGAAGGAGCTGCTGTCCACCTCTTTCCAAGAAACACACACACACACACACACACACACACACACACACACACACAGGAATACAAAGCTGAGCTTGGCAGGTAGACCAGATTCTTGATAAGTAACTTCCTCTTTTGGGGATTCTGGGGAGGCCAACCCAAATATTACAGACACAATGTCTCCGGCTGTAAAGAATCGGCCGTGACATTATTATTTGGGCTCGTTATAAAAAAAAGAATATTCAGAGGATCATGCCAACAAATGTTTGTCGCGGGTCACGCCAATAATATTAAAAACATTGCAGATCCAAAATGTCACTCAAATATCTGCTCGCTGTTTCTTCTGGAGCATTGAAGGAGAGAGACGGGACGGGTGTCACAGCTGCGATCTGATTGGTCCGCTGTTTTCACCGCGTGGTCAAAATCAACCACTTTTATGTCTCTTTAGTTTGAGAGGGAAAAAAAGGAGGAGGGGGGGGGGAGATAAGAGACCGGGTCATGGTCTCACTCTTTACATTGCAACTCCCCCCCACCCACCCACACACACACACACACACCCCGGTGCTCTGTCCCTCTTTGGCCCATCGGCACGTCAACAATCCTCGCCGTTGTCGACAGCCGGCGATCTGCACTCGTGAATCTGTCGGAGACGTTTTTCGGGCATCTTGTTCTCTCTTACCGGCACATGGACGCCGAATGAATAGCGGTCGATTGTGTGGCGGGCGAGCGAGGCGGCGGGGGAGGGGGGGGGGGGGGAGGAAGCTGAAACCAAGGCTACACACAGTGGTTCTCTACACGTGTCCATTTCGAACACGACACCGCGCTCCGACTCGCCGCAAGTAAACGAGTAAAGTGGCTAACAGATTTTTAAGTATCTATATTTTCACATCTCGGTTGGAAGGAGGAACATTTAAAAGGCTGACGATTAATAAACGGCCTCGATAAGGCGGCGCACTGTTCGGCACGCCTGGACGCAGTTAGCGCGCAAATAGTTGAAATAGTTCGTGAAAAGTAGACACATCATATAACAAGAGGTTAAAAACATAGCCGAGCAGAATGAATGGAAACAAAAAGACAATATCCACCTGAATGTGAGCGGTTTTAAATTAAAGTCGAAGACAAGTGATGTCAAATGTTATAAATGTGCAAGTTCAGCTCCAGTTTGAGTCGCTTTAAGCTCACAGGGTCGTGTTATTTAGACTCCTGCTCCTCCTGTTGAATGCAGAATTCATCACACGACCCGCTTCGGCCCCTGAACCTGCCCTCAGGCGGGGACACCTAATCGTCCACCCCGGGGTGCTAAATAAGCAAAAGTCAAGTAGGCGTGATGATTTCATTGGCTGCGCCCAAAACCGGAGACTTATGCAATCTGACTCAAGCAGATTTCAGTCAATGGAATCCAGTTACTGGGGCTTCTCATTCATTATCGACCTATCAACCGACATATATATATTTTCTTTATATTCTAAAGTGAAAAATAAATGCTTGTTTGAAGATGTCAGTGAGATTTAAAGGATTGCTGCACGGGGGGAATAATTTCTTCGCAGCGTTGCCTCCCTCCTCTCGCCCCGACACACCGGAGGCCTCTCTGAGGGCCCCATTCATCCTCTCCCTGCCCTGTGTGTCACAGCCACGGCTGAGTGGTACAGTGTGTGTGTGAGAGAGAGAGAGAGAGAGAGAGACAGTGAGTTTGGGTTTGTAAGGGTCTCTTTCTTCAGGGTCATTGAGCGCAGGTGACCACAGGAAGTTGCTTTCCACAGCTTTTCCAGTAGCGTGTGTGTGTGTTCAGCTTAGGGCCGTCCCACCACAGGAACTTCCTCTTTGGGCAAACACACACACACACACACACACACACACACAAACACAACACATGCATGCATACACAGTCACCTGCGCACACAACATTCCTCGAGGGGCAAGCCCTCCCATGTGTGTTATTCATCCAGAGTGCACGGAGGCAAAAAAAAAAAATCAATGTTAATGGCGGTGTGTTCATGAGACCTCGGAGACGACGGCGTTTGGCTTTGACACAACGTCGATGCAGCGATTCATCCGGCGCGTCTCTCTTTGGCCTCAAAGCGCTCCGATATCGGCAAATATCTAAAAGCCCGATGACGCCGCGTCGGGGCCCCTAATGGCCCTCCTCCCGGCTGAGGCGCCTCCTTATTTTGATAGGCGACTTAACGAGCAGGAAAGGGCCACACTTCTCCACCGAAGCCGCTCAAGCGAGACCCTGTTTTCTATATTAATCAAGCCGGCATTCCAGGCTGAAGGAATTCTGTTGTTCCTGGCCGGGCGCCAGCCGCAGCTTCTGAAGACGCCTCCCGGAGAAGTGACATGTTAAGTGTGCGCCATGTTTTCCCCGGCGGCGGGGGGGCCTGCAATGAGGCAATCTCTGTCTGGAGGTGGAGCGCACACACACGGCGAGCTCTGCAAACACAACGGCTGCATCGGGACAACGCGCTCTTGAGCATCACAAGAGAGTCATTATGGAGCCTCTTTCAGACGGATGCTCCGCGTTCAAGTCAGACTGAAGTGTAAATTACAGTTAAAACTACACGGCAGATATTATTCCGATTCACAGAAGAGGTTAAAACTCTTTGTGCCGACGTATTCGTGTCAATAACGTCGACGCTTAAAGGGTCCGGGTGGATGTTTTCCATGGCTTCTGTTGAGGGACATCTGAGGACCGGCGTTGCTAGGAGACGCCCTGATGATGGCTCAGAACAGTGAGGCCGATGGGATTATTGGGATTGAGAAAATGATTTTATGATTGTCACTTGATTGATCATAATGTCAGTCACTGAGGAACATAAAGAGTCACTGAGGAGCTAAATGAGTCACTGAGGAACATAAAGAGTCACTGAGGAACATAAAGAGTCACCGAGGAACATAAAGAGTCACCGAGGAACATAAAGAGTCACAGAGGAGCTAAATGAGTCACTGAGGAACATAAAGAGTCACTGAGGAACATAAAGAGTCACTGAGGAACATAAAGAGTCACTGAGGAACATAAAGAGTCACTGAGGAACATAAAGAGTCACCGAGGAACATAAAGAGTCACTGAGGAACATAAAGAGTCACCGAGGAACATAAAGAGTCACTGAGGAGCTAAATGAGTCACTGAGGAACATAAAGAGTCACTGAGGAACATAAAGAGTCACCGAGGAACATAAAGAGTCACTGAGGAGCTAAATGAGTCACTGAGGAACATAAAGAGTCACTGAGGAACATAAAGAGTCACCGAGGAACATAAAGAGTCACTGAGGAGCTAAATGAGTCACTGAGGAACATAAAGAGTCACTGAGGAACATAGTCACTGAGGAGCTAAATGAGTCACTGAGGAACATAAAGAGTCACTGAGGAACATAAAGAGTCACTAAGGAGATAAAAGAGTCACTGAGGAACATAAAGAGTCACTGAGGAACATAAAGAGTCACTGAGGAGCTAAAGGAGTTACTGAGGAACATAAAGAGTCACTGAGGAATAAAGGAGTCACTGAGGAACATAAAGAGTCACTGAGGAATAAAGGAGTCACTGAGGAACATAAAGAGTCACTGAGGAACATAAGGAGTCACTGAGGAACGTAAAGAGTCACTGAGGAATAAAGGAGTCACTGAGGAATAAAGGAGTCACTGAGGAACATAAGGAGTCACTGAGGAATAAAGGAGTCACTGAGGAACATAAGGAGTCACTGAGGAACATAAGGAGTCACTGAGGAATAAAGGAGTCACTGAGGAACATAAGGAGTCACTGAGGAACATAAGGAGTCACTGAGGAATCTAAAGAGTCACTGAGGAACGTAAGGAGTCACTGAGGAACATAAGGAGTCACTGAGGAATCTAAAGAGTCACTGAGGAACGTAAGGAGTCACTGAGGAACGTAAGGAGTCACTGAGGAACATAAGGAGTCACTGAGGAACATAAGGAGTCACTGAGGAACTGAGGTCACTGAGGAACATAAGGAGTCACTGAGGAATCTAAAGAGTCACTGAGGAACGTAAGGAGTCACTGAGGAACATAAGGAGTCACTGAGGAATCTAAAGAGTCACTGAGGAGCATAAGGAGTCACTGAGGAATCTAAAGAGTCACTGAGGAGCATAAGGAGTCACTGAGGAATGTAAGGAGTCACTGAGGAATCTAAAGAGTCACTGAGGAACATAAGGAGTCACTGAGGAATCTAAAGAGTCACTGAGGAGCATAAGGAGTCACTGAGGAATGTAAGGAGTCACTGAGGAATGTAAGGAGTCACTGAGGAATCTAAAGAGTCACTGAGGAACATAAGGAGTCACTGAGGAATCTAAAGAGTCACTGAGGAACATAAAGAGTCACTGAGGAACATAAAGAGTCACAGTATGGAGTCATTGAGTATTGTTTAGTCACAACGGTAGTTTTTGAGAGTCTTTCATGTTAGAGGTCTCCCGATGTCCTCATATAGGCGTCCTGCTCATGAAGCCTCCTCCTGCTCCCTGTGGCGGTGAATTGACACTCTTCCGTTTCTTCTCCTCTTCCTCCGGCGCCATCCTTCCTCCCGTTGTCCTCTGTGCTCGCCAGCCTCCCGAAGCTGCCTCCGAGTGCACCGTGGCCCCAGCGCCGCAGACAGAGGGGCCTCTCTCAGGTGAAGCGTTGCACCTGTGCCGCCGCTCCGGCACGCCCACGCCTCGCCGGCACGTCGCTGGACGCGTGGAATCCGGAGGAATCCTCGGAACGCCACAATCTCTGCAGCCATTGACAAATCTCTGTCTTCAGGCGCCCTCATGGGCACATTATACACACACACACACACACACAGCTTGTCAGCGTGCCGCACCTGTGAGCGGTAACAGGACCCCGAGGCTCGCGGCCGTCTCTCGGCCGCCTGACAGACTCAAGAGATCAATTTCCCGCGCCGGAGGGAGAGCGTCGGGAATGCACCAGGTCGGCCACTTTGGATGTTGGGAAAGAAGCACACCGTGACAAACTCTCCCGTCATCGGCTTTGATGTGCGATACAAATAAATAAATGAAAAGACACAAGCAGCAGGTTTTAAACAGGGCAGGGGAGCCTGGGCCACGTGTGCATGCAAGGATGGGGTCTATTCAGATTTCCTGGAGTTATTCTTTCACGTTTGTTGAATGTATAACTTGAAAAATACCACGTTGAGATTAAGAAAAATCTTCTTTCACAGAGTCCTGGCCCACCTATTCAACGTCACATGACCTGCAGGTCATATTCAGGCCAGAACACGAGCAGCAAATCATCGCGTACTCAACGAAATCATCATTTTTTGTTTTTTAATTAGACTTATTGACGATGTAAAAAAAAAACAGCTGGAGGTCTGGAGTGCGTCTTAGTTCCAGTTTTTAAACTTCCACGACACGCCCCAACGCATCATTAGGCCCGGTAGCATTGTGCAACTTCCTTTTCCTTCAGTGCGATCGGATTTCAAGTGTGTGTGTGTGTGTGTGTGTGTGTGTGTGTGTGTGTGTAGACTGTCATCACGGCTCCAGTTATGCCCGCGTAGATTTGACTTCCAAATGTCCTCACCCTCCTCTCCTGATGCGAGGATTTGAATAACTCCATCCGTGTCTCAATGGCGGCATTCAGCCCGAGGTTTACGGACGTCGGCCAGGTGAATGGGGCACCTGGAAAAAGGAGAAGCCGGCTTGCAAATGCGGGCCGGAATAAGACGAGGAATACCGAGTTATGGAAATATGTATTTGCCTGTTGCGTGTTCGCGCGTGTCAACGGAGGAGCGAGGCGGCCGGCTGAAGCTGTCGCGTCGATTATTTAACCGCGAGCTCTCGACCTTTTCGGTCAATCGATTCATTTCAAGTGGAACGTAGGAAAAAGATGAAGAATAAAATAAAATGTGCAAAACACACACACACACACACACACACACTCAATGCGATGGTGGTATAGTGAGCTGTCAGACCGCACTAATTCCCTTTTTATGTGCGTCTGTCCCACTGTGTAGCAGAGGGATCAGGGCTGCCTTTCAGGATAACAACTGCAGCTCTAAGCTCTCGGTGTGTGTGTGTGTGTGTGTGTGCGTGTGTGTGTGTGTAGTTGGGGGAACAACAATTGGCCCCTAAGCTGCAAAGAGCCTCGCAGCCACGGCGTCGCCAACGAATATCCCCTTGCTGTCAGCGGCGGACCGACTCTGTGCGTGTGTGTGTGTGTGTGTGTGTGTAGTGCAGATGAGCCAACTTCCTGTGGTGGATTGGAGTTAAGTGCTGCTATTAGACTTAGGCCTCCAATCGGAGGGAGTGTGTGTGTGTGTGTGGGGGGGGGGCTTGATCACGCCAACAGAAACACACACGTGTGCAGAAACACACACACATGCATACGTGAACATTAACACACACATGCATACGTGAACATTAACACACGCGCACACGTGAACATTTACTCACACACATGAATACGTGAACATTAACTCACACACAAGCATACGTGAACATTAACACACACACGCGAACATTAACACACACACACACGTGAACATTAACACACACACACACGTGAACATTAACACACACACACACGTGAACATTAACACACACACACACACGTGAACATTAACACACACACACATGAACATTTACTCACACACATGAATACGTGAACATTAACACACACACAAGCATACGTGAACATTAACACACACACACACACGTGAACATTAACACACACACGTGAACATTTACACACACATGCGTACGTGAACATCAACTCACACACATGCACACGTGAACATTAACACACACATGCACACGTGAACATTAACTCACACACATGCACATTAACACACACATGCACACGTGAACATTAACTCACACACATGCACACGTGAACATTAACACACACACATGCACACGTGAACATTAACACACATGCATACGTGAACATTAACTCACACACATGCAAGCCCACAGGTCCACTTTAAAAAAAGGTTTTAACATGTGCAAAGGCTTATCTGCGGCCTTTATATGCCGCACACACACACACACACACACACACGGGAGTCTCCTCACACACACACTAAACCTTGACGACAGACTCTGTAATCGTCCTCCTTGAAGGCCGAACAGTAGTTCAGCCGAGGCTGAACCCTCGTTCCCCGCGTCGCCTCCCTGCTCTGTAGGAAGTGTGTGAAACTGGAAAAAAGGGTCAAAGGTCGTAATATAAGAATATTTTGGACGTGTGGTCTGGTTGTGCGGGTCTATGCAGCCGCGTGGGGCGTCGCTGTTATACCATATTCTGGAATACAAGAGCCGTGTTTCATAATGGGAGAGCAGCGGAGTGGAAAGTACAACCAGTCAGGTGGGTGGGGGTGTTGGGGGGGGGGGGGGGTGCACTCCAGCTTCGAGCTCACACGTGTGCATCTCTTGTCGCCCACGTCGGAAAAAAAACGGAATGAAAAGTTTTCCACCGGTAGAGACGAGTCAGGTGTGTGTGTGTGTGTTTATTCTTCCGTCCCTTCTTTTAAACCAATGTTCTGTGCCCCCCTCCCTATGTCGACGTGTTCAACCGATTGGAGAAGCCTGAGAGTCAGATGGAGTCTCTCGGGGACAGCGCTGTCATGGCGATGGAGGCCGTGTGACTCGCTGGGAGACGACTTCCCGGCAATGAGAGGAGATTTACTCGCTTTCTGATGACTTTGAAACATGAATATTTTTCTTTGGGTGAAGTCAAATGAGAGTGAAGCCCTTTTCAAGAACTGAATTTTATAGTATCAGTGGAGAAAGTCCCTGTTATCTCCACTGTAAAGCAGCTGTGTGCACACTTTCAACATTTCTTTCTTTTCTTTCATCAAACTACAAATGTACTACAAATGAAAAGGAAAGTAGGGGGAAAACAAACAAACTTGTTACTATTATTTCTATTATTAAGTTTAACCAAATAATATACAAATACAATACAAAAACAGTATAAATACTGCTTTTTTCCTCTTAGGTATTTCAAAATAAAAGACTTTTATTCTAACTCAGGACTACATTGTCCAGACGGTTTGTATTATGATGCAACAGGGGACCAGCTGTACGTAGCGTGTCTGAGTTTGTGCTGCATATTTCATTCCTTTATAATCTGTACCTTTTCTAACTGTTGTCATGCTTTCACAGGGTGCCCCCCCCCCCTTCCAGTTTTGTTTGATAGCTTAAGCCCGGCCGTCAGACGGACAGACAATGCGTCCGTGAAGAATGGCCCCGCTTCCTTCCTGTCTTCCTGTGCCGCGTTCCGCTTCGCTGAGCAGGGTGAATGGGCCGCCGTGCCCCGCGGCCGCCATGAGCCGCGGGGGCCACGGCGGCTAAAACCAACAAAGAGACGTTCTGGGGGCCTCTTCCCCCCCCACCCACCCACATCCCCTTCTCCTCCTCCTGCTGCTGCTGGGGAAACAATATCGCCCCATGTATCTCGTTTGTGTCCTTTTCCTGCACAAAGTCTCACATTCCCTTTGTCAGTTTATTGGTCAAATAGAACGAGTACGCGTTAAAGATTCAGGATTAGAAGTTGCACGTTTCCACTGAACTGTGGAAGAGATCAATGAGACACGGTGAGCTCGGTGGTGACGGACATTTATTAAATACGCTTCTTTTCTTCTTCCAACACGTCCGACCGGTCGCCCTCCCCACCTCCCGCAAGACGACCGCGTCCCTGTGGGAATACCAAGTAGGAGCAGGTAGCCGAGAGCAGCGCCGGGGAGCCAGAATGACCCCCCCCCACCCCCTCCCGACTATTGAGAACAGGATGAATGCATGCCGGGCTGAATACGGGGGTAAACTGTTCGGTCTTTGTCATTTAAAGTGATGCTTTTAACCCTTCGCGGTCCCTCTTCCTAACAACCGACCTCCTCCACACCCACCCCCTTCCCTCTTCATTCACAGCTGAGACAATGGAGGGCGAGAGGAGGCCTGCGACCGGAGCGGAAGAGAAGAACAAATTAAATTAAAACACCAGATCAACTCTCCTCTTTCTGACCCTAATGGGATTTCCCCCCTTTTTTCTTCTTCAAAACAGGTGAAAGTTGATAATTATGTAACCCCCCCCCCGTCAGTCAAAGGCTGGCGGTGAATAACAAACAAGTGAGCGCAGGTTGGGCCTCTGAATGCAGACCGCGCCGCAAACACGTCCGTATGCTGTCAACAAGTGTCAGGGGCTTATGTTCCGGGCTTATGTTCCGCCTGCAGGGACATTCAAGACCCAGGAATGTCGGAACAATCCTTTGATACCGAAAATAAAAAAAAGGCCGTGTATCGGCAGGAGACCGAGGAACGCCGAGCCCGAGCGTAGAAATAAATGGCTGCTTTGCTGGATTGAGAAGAGGAATAATAAGATACGAGTAGAAGTGATTTCCTGGACGTCCAGCTGTGCCAGATGTTTGGCTGTGAGCAGCGCGCCAGGTGACGGGTGACGCGTCCCCGTGGCGATGGCGCCGCGGGGCGGGTTTGATGCTCCGCATCTGGGGAAGTGTTGCGACACACGTTCAGATGGATTAAGACGCCACATCTGGAGAGAGAACGCGACGCGGGAATAAAAACAGGAACAAATACTCAGTCAGACTTCAAGGTTGTTTAATTTCAAACGTTAATATAGTTGTTTTTCTAATTCATAGTGAACTATTCATCCAGCTGTGACACTCCTACAGGTCGCCCCCCCCCCCCCGCAGGAGGTGACGCATGAACAATGCTTCCTCAAAATAAATATGTTTTTCATTATAAAATAATAAACCTTCAAATAAATATATATTTTTTTTAACTTTACACTAAGCAATGCTGGAATTAGAAAATAAATTTATCATATATGGTTCACTGTACAATTTACAAGCAGAAGGGATAAGATTTTTTTCTTTGTAAATGACATGAAATGATTGATATACATTCGACTGAATGTACAAAAGTATCGTGTGAATGAAGTCGACTGATTCATATGAACGTGGATTCATCGAGGCGCCTCTGGGACGGCAGCAACACTTTTCACAGTTGAAGTATTATTATATGTACAAAAATAAAACATCTGTCAAACTCATTTTCTAATGTACATACACTTTGCATTCACTACTTTACATATAGTTAGTAATAGGAGTCTGTTCTTAGCATATAAGTTGTATTAAAGGTTAAACAAAAAAGAAAAGAGAAGGCTATCCATTTGGACTCGAGGCTACAGCACGATCTCTGGGTGAGTGAGGAGCGTTATTGGTCGGGAGCGAACCAGAATTGAATGTGTCTTCATACTTTGAGGCACGCGAAGCGCTAATTTTGGTTTACCGTCCAACTGAAGCGGGTAACGCGAGTGTGAAGTGACCGCACCTCCTTCTGTGGTTCAGCCAGCCTGAAGGCAAACGGGGACGGCGTCTCCGCATCATTAGCGATCTAATAGAACCAACAACTACACAACTACAGGGCCGTCTCTCAGTTTCGGTCACCGGGGAGTCTTCCGATCCCCGGGGAGTCTTCCGGTCACCGAGGAGTCTTCCGATCCCCGGGGAGTCTTCCGGTCACCGAGGAGTCTTCCGATCCCCGGGGAGTCTTCCGATCCCCGGGGAGTCTTCCGGTCACCGGGGAGTCTTCCGGTCACCGGGGAGTCTTCCGGTCACCGTGGAGTCTTCCGGTCACCGGGGAGTCTTCCGATCCCCGGGGAGTCTTCCGGTCACCGTGGAGTCTTCCGATCCCCGAGGAGTCTTCCGGTCACCGAGGAGTCTTCCGGTCACCGTAGAATCTTCCGATCCCCGGGGAGTCTTCCGGTCACCGAGGAGTCTTCCGATCCCCGGGGAGTCTTCCGGTCACCGAGGAGTCTTCCGGTCACCGTGGAGTCTTCCGGTCACCGTGGAGTCTTCCGGTCCCCGTAGAATCTTCCGATCCCCGGGGAGTCTTCCGGTAACCGAGGAGTCTTCCGGTCACCGTGGAGTCTTCCGGTCACCGTGGAGTCTTCCGGTCCCCGGGGAGTCTTCCGGTCACCGTGGAGTCTTCCGGTCCCCGGGGAGTCTTCCGGTCCCCGGGGAATCTTCCGATACCCGGGGAGTCTTCCGGTCACCGAGGAGTCTTCCGGTCCCCGTTGAGTCTTCCGGTCCCCGGGGAGTCTTGCGGTCACCGGGGAGTCTTCCGGTCCCCGAGGAGTCTTCCGGTCCCCGTAGAATCTTCCGGTCACCGGGGAGTCTTCCGGTCACCGAGGAGTCTTCCGGTCCCCGTAGAATCTTCCGGTCACCGGGGAGTCTTCCGGTCACCGTGGAGTCTTCCGGTCACCGTGGAGTCTTCCGATCCCCGGGGAGTCTTCCCATCCCTCCGGCGCCTTCAACGTCCACCGCCGCCTCGTCTACGTCAGCTTGCCGGCGTCCTCGCGGCGGCCCGGGCTCGCGCCCTCGCACCGGCAGCCGGGCCTCGCGACTCGGTCGTAGCAGCTCTGGCAGGCGGCGACGCACCCTTTAGCCGGCAGGTAGCACAGGAGGCAGGGGAAGAGCAGGGCGAGCAGCGACACGGCGGCCCAGCGGACGCAGCAGTGCGACTGCGCGCACGAGAACGGCTTGTCGGCGCACGTGTCCTCATCGTCGCTGGAGCAGTGGTAGAAGAGGCCCTTGACGCAGCAGACGCACGTGCCGTACTCCACCGCGCTCTGCACCGAGCACACGCAGCGCCGGCCGCACGTCCAGCAGGACGGCAGCACCCGCGGGCGGCTGCACTCCGGGCAGCGGCAGCGGCCGCAGCCTTCGCACTTGTCGCCGTGTCCGCCGGGGGTCCTGTGGCTCCCGCTGCCGGGCGCGGCCGACACGGCCCTGGACTCGCGGTTCAGGGGCTTCAGCTCTTCCGAGCTTAGCTCCGCCCGTTTCGGCTGGGTTCTGATTATCTGGCTGCCGCCGGCGAGCCTCTGGCCCGAGGAAGCGCTCCCCGCGCCGGTCCTGGTGCCGCCGCTCTGGGGGTCTTCGGCGCCGGGTGACCGCGCCGCGCCCTCCCTGGAGGAGATGGAAGTACTCGTGTTCCCATATGGAGTCAATGAATTCAGGTTACGGAGGTTGTTCGGACCCTCTTCTGGAGTCTCGTGATGCCCGCCGGTCCTAGAACCCGGTGGCGGAACCAAGTCACTCTTCTGTTGCCGGTACGGAGCCGCCGGAGACCTTTGGGCGACTGTGGGCCCTTCCGTGTACTCATTGCTGCTCCCGCTTATCCTGATCTGGTCCAGAGATAGCACCGCTGGAGTATGGGCCAGCTGCCTGGCGGTCGACCCGGGATCCGGTGGACCGTCCAGCGTAGACCGTGGTTGCGGTCTCCCTTCGTCATGCGACGAGCCGGCCGGCTGCGGCAACCGCCCGTGGCGTCCTCCTCCCCCGTCGCTGTCGTTCTGACTTGTGGAATCCATCTCGGGCCTGAAGGGTCACTCTGGCTGGCATGGGACACATCTGAAGTCCTGTAACGGAAAAACACACCGTTTATATATCCGTCCGTGGCGACGCATGCAAATGACGGCATGCAAATCATAACCGATATCCACGCACCGATATCTGAACACCACGATGGAAATATCTATGGAAATAAGGCACGCGGGACAGTGTCAGGCGGGAGAGGTGGTAGTGTTTGGTTACGTGGCTGATGGAAGAGAGAACGACAGTTATGTCTGCTCAGATGTGGACGTGCGTTACGTTTCTTCACGAAAAGCAGATTCAAGCTGCAGAGCCAGGCCTCAAACCGACGCCGTCGCTGCATTTAGATGCTTTCCTGCCGGGGCTTTGCGTAAACTTCCTGTTTCCCCGCACACCGGTGACACAACAATGACCGCGGAAAATAGAAATGGGCTCGGGAAATGAGGGAGAGAAGTGACCGACGGCTCTAAAATGACTCGATGCTTTTTAAACTAGAAAAAGAAAATGGAGCCTTTTAACTATTTAGATGATTGAATAACGACCAAATAGTCACAACTATTATAAAAAAGTGATATCTTTAGGTTCGTCTGTGGATCAAAGGGAATATGTCATGAATCAAACAGCTCGAAGGAAATGTTAAACTTTTGATAATCTTTTTGCTAACTTCTTAAAGCAACAGTGTCACAAATGTAAGACGGAGACGGAGAGGCGTTTCCACCTCATACCTGATGGAGAATTGAACAAACAGCCCAAAAGCAAATATCATATTTATATATTTGTTTTTACATAGGACATTTGAGTTATCAACGGGGAACATTTTATCATACAATAAATGTAAACACAAAGTGTCAAACGGTAATAAGTACTTACAATATCTATATTTATATCTACATTGTTACATTTTGTAGCTTTTGTACGTTTTCTTGCGTCTCTAAGCTAGAATAAAAAAGGCAAACGTTGGTGTCTCGGTGCTCGCGGCCCCAGATGAGTTAGAACCCCCCCCCCCCACACACACACACTTCATTGTATGGAGAGTAAGTATTAGACAAATGCAGAGTGACAGGGCAATATGCAAACATATTCAAATGCACAGTCTTGTTTTCGCCAACATATCACACCAAAGTAAAGAAACTGACAGCGCTGGCCTTAATTCTCCTTCCTTGTGCTAATTAGCTTTCAAACGGCATCTTTTGGGGTTGTGAGCACCCCCCCCCCCCCACACACACACACACCCACCCTCTCCTTCCCTTTCAATGACAATACAGGAAGGGCTTTTGTTTGTTGCATGACAAATGGCCCGCAGCAACCTTCCCCTTTCGGACGCGTTTTACATTGTGGCCCTCTTCAAAAGAAGATGAGTGACAAGATAAAAAAAAGTTCGAGGGAGGGGGGGATGAAAGAGTCCTTGTGAGTGATGCGTTCAAGGGCGGTGGGGTGGAGAGTGAAGCAGCAGGCATGAGGGTTCTTAAGGATTTGGGAGCATTTTGTTTTATTTTGTTGTGTTGCTCCCAAATGAAGGGCTTTGCAGACGCACTCAAATGTTAACCTGTTGGTGGGTGGGACGTGGAGGGGGCCCCTCATCCACTCACAGGGGCCATGTTGGCCACAGTGGGAGGGTGATGGGAGGGGCGGAAGTTGGCCGGAGCGAACTGGTCTTAAAATATGACAGGTTAGGAATATTAAACGTGAAGTCGAAACGGACTAATGGTGTGTTGGAGGCACATTCAGAAACCACAGGAGTCGCATCTGATAATTAAGGCTTTGGATTCATACAAGTATCCGACGAGCTCGCGGGGCGCGTGCACGCACGTATGAGCAAACACATGGACACGACTATGTCCTCGTGTGTCACACGGACAATACCGACATTAAAACTCAAGTAAAGTCAAAAAACTACATTTAAAAATGCACGGAAACTAAAGTTGTAAACCCCCTTTCCTTCTATTGAAACTACAACGTGGTGCTCTGAAGGAAAGAGGCGCTACTTTAAGAACTACGTCAAACATTAAGACAACTTCCACCCCAGAACATGCGTAAAGTTTCACAATTTGAATTTTAAAAAGGAGGGTGAACTCACCGTGCTTTCGACACTTTAGCCCCCGTTTAGGTGAAATAAATCCAATTCTCGGGTGAGTTTATTCCTCTCTTCTCAGTCCGGAGAGCAGTCGGTAAAATCCATCGAGACAAGTTTCCAACCGGGGCGCGTTTTCATTGAAAAGACTAACACGTAAATCCCATGTTTTTTTTAAAGTTTTTTTTTTTTTTTTTAGCTCAAGAGCACGAGGCAGTAAAAAAAAAAGCGAACACTTCAGAGAGTCGCCGCCGGAGAGGAAACTTCGCTTCACTCCGCTTTTCCTGCAGAAGAAGAGCAAGAGGGAGGAGGAGAAGAGAGAAAAGGAGCGACACAATTCGGTGTGTTTTATCCCGCAAGTCGCTGAGGGGGTTTGAGAAGACTTTTCTCTTTTTTTCTCTCTCTCTCTCTCTCTCGTGTGTGAATGTTTTTTTTTGTTTTTTGTGCTCTTTCCGGAGAGGAGGTCGGGATTTGGGCTGTAAATGGCGTCAAGCTGAAGGGGGAACAGAGCGCTTGTTGTTGCAGCGGATATCTCGCATCCGGTGCTCAGCCATTGGCTGCCAGAGAGCGGCCATTCACACCCATTCTTATCAATTATACCTCGGGGGCCCAAACACTGGTCCTCCACGCGGGGCCCCCGGGGGGGCCGCTGACCCGGTGTTGGAGCAGCACGTCACGAACCTGAAGTTAGTTCATAGGATAGTTTAGAAAAATATAACAATCTACAATATAACAGTCTTTTGCAATGGCACTAGATAGGCCTATATAGAATATGAAGTACCATACTAATAGAATAGAATAGAATCAGCTTTAATGGCCATGTAGGTTTGCACATCAATGGAATTTGACTCCGGTTTCACTTTGCTCTTCCGTACTTATACACACACACAATATACAACACATTAATACAATAACACTGTTTCCTAAGAAAACTGTTAATTTAAAATATATAAGTCTAATAAAATATATCTGGTTGTATAACTTTATCTAGTGGGCAGTACAAAGTCCAACGTTGAGGTGCTTTTACTTTACTTTTTCCAGTTTATTTAAAGTTATACTTATACTTCACTACATTTCACAGGACATATTTGTACTGTATATGCAATACATGTTGTGGAGTAATAGTTACTTCATACTTATATATATATATATATAAAACATATAACACAGTATAAAGTACTTACAAGTGATTGTCCAATAATATGCTGCATACTTTATTTATTCATGTAACAATAATAATGCAATATATTATATTATAGATCTCTTTAAAATGGGTCCTATTGCATAATGAGTAGTGCAACTTTTTAAACTTTGTTCACATTTGGATACGTCTGTACTTTGTAGATGCTGTGCACCTTAAAATGCAAGGACAGTAATGTAACATTTAAATTATCTCATTCCAACTAAACTTTGAGATCATAGTGGTTGAAAGTTTTTTTTCTCCAGTATATTTATGTAAACAATGTACTTGAGTAACTTTTTAAGTGACTTTAAAGTTACTCAAGTACATTGTTTACATAAATATACTGCCTATATATGACAAATTAAAAGTGGCTTTACACCGGTTTGGTAGCAATAGGTGCATTAAGAGCTTGCCCTGGACCTACTGGTCAGGGCGTCCTTCATCCGGGACACTCGGCTTCATCCATTTGAGGCTCTTTGCCAGGCTGCAGTGGATCCAAGAGTATAATAAAAGCAATCCATGGCAGCTGATGCAACGAAGCAAGGTAATATATTAGGTTTACTCTCAGCTGTTGGGAATAATAGGGTAGCAGCACCCCCTTGTGGATTCCCTCTGCTACTGCATGCTGCAATGAATGAGAATCAAGCCAAAATAAACCACCAGAGCTGTTTCGATGTCCTCTAAAAGCATGTAGGAAGTTTCATAACAACCCTGAACAAGGAGTGTGTGTTATTGAGACACAGATTCCTCCCGCGCACACAATTCGATGTGCTAAGCAGTGACGCACATGTATGTGAATGCATTAAAAACACAGTGAACGTGAAACCGTCACATGCTGAGAACAAACATGAGAAGAATGAGATGGGGAATCAGTGAGTTAGATATTAATATCAACGCAGGAATAGTCAGTGTACTCTATTGATAAATCACACACACACACACACACAAGCACACACACACAAGCACACGCACAAACAGGAAACCTTTTCTAACAAAGTGATAAAAAGGCAAATTAGCCCATGTTCAGTCAGAATGGTGCAGGCACAGAAAGAGCAGCCCTTCAATGAAAACAACGTCAACGCAGACATTCCACCCCCCCCCCCTCCCCTCTCTGTTTTAGTAATATAGTGTGATATAACACAGAAAAAGCAATAATGAAGTTGTGAGTCACTTTAATAAACTCTAGAGTATGACTTTGGATCATGGTCAGGAAGCTTTCCTCGTTCTTTAAACTATTAATCCGATAAAAGTCCTAACCCTATTGAAACCTAGCGTGTCCCTGTGTGATCCTCGTGGCGGTGAGGTTGTGAGCAGGATGCATGGAAACAGACAACAACTTTTCTTTTGCTTTAAAGAGTAGTTCTGGGGTCCGACCGGGGCCTCAGGAGCAGCTCCCTTTGGCTCCTGATTGGCGGCTAGAGTTTAAAGTACGAGCTGACGGGTGATTTTAGGAAGACTTTTGCCCGCAGTCACACAACAATATCTCTGAAAACAACAACCTCCTGGATCGTGTTCTGACGTATCGGATCTAAAACCGTCAGAAATGGATCTCTCACGTCTCAGGACTCTTACGTTCACCGACTGAGCACATCATCAATAAACCTCCCACTTCTGCCCTCCTCGTGTCCAATATTGCACCACTCTGTATTTCGCTCTGCGCTAATGTGAATAGCGTGACCCTCTGGAGTTCACGGCTTTGACTCCTCGGCTCCTCTCTCCTTGTTCATGGCGGCGCAGAGAATACATGGGGCACACAAAAGAGTTTTCTTTCTTACAATATCATCCTTTTCGGAAAAGCTCGAGTACATATGTATTCCAAGTTGAACAGAGGAGCGTGTGTGTCTGTGTGTGTGTGTGTGTGGGGGTATGGTCCCCATCTTAGTTTGGGCTGGCTTGAGCTTCTCTCCCCCGATTGAACCGGTACAACGTTGATGGATGAATTAAACAGCACGCGATTGAAGACGTCGAGTTGGATGCACTGAAAAAAAAAAAAAAGGGAGTCTAAATCTCGTCGTCACGGCAACCTCTTTTTTGTTGTTGTTGGCAGCGTGAGCCTTCGCAACGGCGTATTTTTCTTCGCTCTCCGGGGAGTTGGGTGAACTGTGAATATAATAACGTGATAATGCCTCCGACAAACACACGAGAGGAGGTGTGATGCGACGTGTGACCCCCCCCCTCCCCTCCCTCTCTCCCTCCCCCAAACCTTCAACAGTACAACACGTTTCTCTAATTTCCCGACCTTTTGCACGTGGAGGAGAAGGAGCTCCCGGAACACGGCCAACCTCCAGAGGCCGAGAGGTGCTTTACTCAAAGAGGGAAGAGTGGGTGAGTCGATGGATGTTGCTCTCTGGATCCATTAGGGCACGGAAAAAAACCCATCTGCAAATGAATAAACACAGGAGAGTGTTCGCTTCTGCAATATGATAATCATAATGGGGCCTCGGTGCTGTCAAAAAAATATTGATTGCGCAACATGAGAAATGTAACATGAATGGTTTTCGTAGGGATTATTCACTTGGATTCGTGCGATAATTAGGCTCTCCGCATCTCCGCGAGGGCTTTGGGGAACGTAAACAGGACGTGTCTTGTTGCCGTGCACTCGGGCTTCAAGTGGAGCCGTCTTATATTATCTGGCGTTTTGGGACCATTGAGAAAATGCCAAATTAGTCATTAGCACTTCCTGTTTATCTTCTGCCCAAGGAAGCTGACTTTGATACTGAAGAAAAATTGAATTTCTGGAGTCTATGGATGTAGATATTGGAGGTTTAAATCTACGTTCCAGGTCGGAGTCTGAGTGCGATGTTTGGTTCAAATTGCAGCTAACGTCACATTTTTAATGCATTTTTTAATAAAGAACTCAGGACCACACACTACCTCGGCTCCACTTGGCACATAGCGACTTACCAGGACTCAACATGTCCATCTTTTGGTTGGCTGATGCTACCCGTTGGGCTCTTTCATAATATGAGCCTGCAGTGGGATTGAAAAAAGCCAGTTTTTCCGCTATATTGAAATTGCAGCTTTAATATTCACCGGGAGACGCTATAGTAGACATGCAACACATGTGCATTCTCACACACCCTGGCGAGAGCAAGCGCACAACAATTTCCACCACATTACTGTGCAGTCCCACACACCTTTCACCCTCCCTCTCCTCGGAGAGCCACTGGGTGCACAATGTGATTTCCGCCTCATAACTCTCCCCATAATGCGATATCGCCGGCACTAAATTGCCAAGATAACCTTTATCAGAGTAGAGGTGAAAGCCCTGAATCCCTGAGTGGTTATTCCTCTGCCAGGCGAGAAAAACAAGTATGGGTGGATAATAGATATTTCCCCTCGGGCAGAGCCGCGGACACCTCGGCGGCGGCGCTGAGCCATTGGATCAACGCTAGGGGGGTGAGGACATGTTTTTTTGGGGGGGGGGGGGGGAAATGGAGACTGAAACTGAATAATGCTTCCACCAGGTGCCGCTCACAGGGCTGCATCCTTCTGCTCTGTCATTTGCCAAGTGTGTGTGTGTGTGTGTGTGTGTGTGTGTGTATATAATGCATGGGCTGAGAATGATGCTCTTGGAATAAATCTTTGTTTACTCAACCTAAGACAGAGTATCAAAGAGCCGGGCCTCTTGCGGCTCGCTGTCTTGGCCGCGTCTCTGAATACACCCCAATCAAAGAGCGTGTTTTCTCTTTGTTTATTATGTACGTGCCTCGATGGGTTTTCTTTCTTCTGCCGTCATATTAAATGTAATAATTCGCGATGCGTTATCAACACGGGATTTCTGTGAACTGCAAAGGCGTCTATGTTGCCGTCGACGCAACAACAAACTGGATCGCGGTGCTTTTAATCTGGACCCAACTCCAGTGTTTCCATTGAACGCTCCTTCATACTTCTGCTTTCACATGTAAAATGAGTGAATCGTTCCAACTAGAGCAAAAGACGAGAAGAGAAGAAGAGGAACAGAAGTCTTCTTTGTCTTTCTTGAACCACCAGTCAGCCCCTCAGATCTCTGCTGTAGGTAGAGTATCAAGTCGTGCAAGTAGTCATTCAATAACTCTAAATTATAGCGGATTACCGATGCACATTATTCCCTCAATGCTGCCATCTATTGGAATAAATGAAAATGCGGCAAGGGAAAGAAAGTTCAGCCCACAACCACTGGTTTGAAATCAATACAGAAAAATCAATAAAGAAAACTGTTCATGGGAACACACGTGCCTCGATTGGACTTGTAACCGGGGGCAACTCGAGCAGATTTTTTGGAGACCGTGTCGGCGGCTGCACTACGATCCCACGTGTAAATCAGGAATTCCTCACGTCCGCTCGGTAAGAGGCGGGACTTGTTATTCATCTGTAATCTGAACTACGGCGTGGATTACCAGGAGATTATTCGTCCAATACTTTACCATCGTGAGAATGTGGTCATAAACCACGGGCAGTCCCACGAGCCTCGAGTCTGCTTTGTCTGAGCACATATTGAATGTTTTATTAAATTAAGTTGGTTAAGGGCACAAAATGTGGCAAAAAAACATCCACATATTTGGAATATGATTGGTTAAAGATGCTCATGCTGCCTTAAAAAGAGAGAAGGCGGATCCTGATGGTTTTTTTTTTTTTTTAGTAACCGCTCACAACCTCCAGGAGATGATATTTAAAAGTGAGAAAAAAATAAAAGCCAAAGTGAGATCTCACTTTGAGACGGGGTTCTTAATAGCCGCCGCTTCATGAGCCTCAGTCACACTTTCAGTTTCATGACCACCGCTCGAATACAAATGGGGTTGAAACCAGGGCCACATATGAAAATCTTACTCTACACGTGTGTGTGTGTGTGTGTGAGTGTGAGAGAGAGAGAGAGAGAGTTGGAGGCAAAGTTCCTCTTCCGAGTCCCCGACCAGCTTTTGCTGCCAATCCACTCGGGCAAATTATCAATAATGTCTCGCTGTAATTTAGAATTGCATAATTATTTTTGAGCAACACTTCAACATTGGCTCCGGCAGCTAATTATGAAATAGGAATAATTGAAAAAAAGAAAAAAAGAAAAGGGCATTAAAATGAGCCTTATTGCATAAGAATAGAACATTAGGATGAAGGGATACTTAGTGTAGGCTGAGGAATGGACTTGGTACCGGAGGTCTAATACGCATCAGGGTTCTTCGCAGACAAATAGAAACACAGTTAGGGTTCCACGTTGAGCTAATGGGCTGATAAACAGGGGAATGGAGCATCTTCCACGAGGGGCGGTGTAGAAGCTGGTGCACCGCGTTCCCGCCACACTGGTGATGGATGAGGTGGATCTGCAACCCACAACTCTCCCAGAAACCTCGGAGCCATCGGCGTTAACGGCGAAGTCTACATCGAAGTCTACATCGAAGTCTACATCATAGTCTATATCGAAGTCTACATCGAAGTCTACATCGAAGTCCATATCAAAGTCCATATCAAAGTCCACATCGAAGTCTACATCGAAGTCTACATCGAAGTCCATATCAAAGTCCATATCAACGTCCACATCGAAGTCTACATCGAAGTCTACATCGAAGTCCATATCAAAGTCCATATCAAAGTTCACATCGAAGTCTACATCGAAGTCTACATCGAAGTCCATATCAAAGTCTACATCGAAGTCTACATCAAAGTCTACATCGAAGTCTATATCAAAGTCCATATCAAAGTTCACATCGAAGTCTACATCGAAGTCTACATCGAAGTCCATATCAAAGTCCATATCAAAGTTCACATCGAAGTCTACATCGAAGTCTACATCGAAGTCCATATCAAAGTCCACATCGAAGTCTACATCGAAGTCTACATCGAAGTCTACATCAAAGTCTACATCAAAGTCTACATCGAAGTCTATATCAAAGTCCATATCAAAGTCCATATCAAAGTCTACATCGAAGTCTACATCGAAGTCTACATCGAAGTCTATATCAAAGTCCATATCAAAGTTCACATCGAAGTCTACATCGAAGTCTACATCAAAGTCCATATCAAAGTTCACATCGAAGTCTACATCGAAGTCTACATCGAAGTCCATATCAAAGTCCATATCAAAGTTCACATCGAAGTCTACATCGAAGTCTACATCGAAGTCCATATCAAAGTCCATATCAAAGTCCACATCGAAGTCTACATCGAACTCTACATCGAAGTCTACATAAAAGTCTACATCGAAGTCTACATAAAAGTCTACATCGAAGTCTATATCGAAGTCTACATCGAACTCTACATCGAAGTCTACATCAAAGTCTACATCAAAGTCTACATCGAAGTCTATATCGAAGTCTACATCGAAGTCTACATCGAAGTCTATATCGAAGTCTACATCGAAGTTTACATCAAAGTCTATATCGAAGTCTACATCGAAGTCTACATCGCGGCCTCGTCCGTTTAAACGCTGAGGCTCACGGCCATAAATATCAAATGTTCACGTTCAAACTCGGAGTGCAGCGGCAGCAGAGCGCCGCCCGGAGAGCGCTCACGACTCCAGGACTTAAATCACGAGCCCGCCGCGGCCCCCTCGTCTTCATCGAGTCTGAATACGTCTGCGTTTAGGAAAAAGATGAAGTTGTTGTGGCGCTGGCATCCGGGGTTAAGGTCACAAGAGCTCATTCTGAGGATGTGTACTACGGCAAAAAGGCGAGTTGATTCCTAGCTAACGCATCCCAGATAGCATCTTTTCTCCGTCTAAAAAAAATCTATTAGTTCCGGGTCACATGAGGGTAAAGATGTGATTTTCTGTTCCCGGTGTGAATAAAGCCCCGAGACACCCGGCGCATACGAATCTCAAAGCTCCACCCCCCCCCCCCCGCCCTTCCTCAAAGAAAAGCTCTTTGGCTCAGACTATATATCTATCAATGAGAATTATGCGAGCACCAGTTGGCTTCTTCCTCCGTCAATGCGTCGCCGCTTCCCTCCTCTTCCTCCCTGCTTTTCAACCCGTCCTCGTTTTCTTTCTCCGCCGGCACAAAAGCGTCTATAGCTGGGGGGGGGGGGACGGCAAGAAAATAAAAAAAGGCCCTAATGTTTTCAGGAAGCCGACGATGCCTCGGACATACCCGATGTGCCCGCGAGCCAATGGCATCGCTGCGTTGGAGCGGGCAGGGCGATCTGCTGTCGGGCCCCGACGTGAGCGGACTGGGGAGCAGACGCCTCCGATGGCGTCGAATGGCCGGAGTCAGACGAGTGTAACGGAAACACACGGAGCTGTTATTGTGGAATACATTGTCTTTGATTAGAGATTATTTCACCCTTTGATGACAGACCAAAAACAGCCTCAATAAAAACTGGAGAAATTAAGGTGTTCTAAAGCTTTAGAACACCTTAATTTCTCAAGTTTTTATTGCAATGTACACGATTACATTTTTCAACGGACTCAATAAATAAACAATTGGAGATCAAATAAATAAATCATAGAATTGTTTTGTTTAACGAAATGTAATCTACATTTTTTTACTCCTCCAAGTATAGTCACCTCTTTGCAGATATAACAGCCGAACACACCCGTGGCTTCTTTCTACAATGAAAATCTAATATTTTTTTGAAATTTCTTCCCAACACTGTTGCAGAACATTATTCTTTTCAGTTTTTGGTAACCTACATTTTTTTGTTTAACCTCTGGCAGTTTGCTGCTGACCGCTGTACCATTTCAGATTATTGACTTGACTTGAACTGCTTAAATGTCCATAAAAACTGGAAAAATGGGGGTGTATATATATATTATATACAGGACTGTCTCAGAAAATTAGAATATTGTGATAAAGTTCTTTATTTTCTGTAATGCAATTAAAAAAACAAAAATGTCATGCATTCTGGATTCATTACAAATCAACTGAAATATTGCAAGCCTTTTATTCTTTTAATATTGCTGATTATGGCTTACAGCTTAAGAAAACTCTAAAATCCTATCTCATAAAATTTGAATATTTCCTCAGACCAAGTAAAAAAAAAGATTTATAACAGCAAAACAAAATCAAACATTTGAAAATGTGTTTCCAGGTGTTTCGAGTTAATTAGACGAACTATATATAGAACCATCCAGTAGCTCTGTGTCATTTTTAATAGACAAGAAAAACGTTTGCTACAAATTGAAAGCGTGTGTTCGGATGATGTCACTCCTTCTCTTTGTTGTTTCTCATGCGACGGGATGTATTCTGAGATTCTGCCACCGACGTTCTCCCGACATGCTTTGGGGTGTTGTGAACAACACGTGGGCCCGAACCCGTTTTTCATTTGTTTGTTCGGCCGAGCACCTTTTCGAGCACTCGAGAGTCTTTTCAAAGGCGCTTCGAGGCAAAAACAAACATTTAAAAAGCAGAACAATAAAAATAGAACACAATGTGATAGAGATAAGAAGATAGAAATACAGTCAGAGTAAACAGTTGCCCAGTTGCCCAGAATTCAGGAAGTAAAAGGAAAGCCATGACATTAACGGCTCAGCCTCTATTTTACCCTATTTTATCATTCATCAGCGGTATATAAACACTTAATAAATGGTTTAAAACACAATCATAATGCAGTTGCTACAATATAGGCTGGCATTTGTCCCTACTGACAAATACTGTAGATCAAAAACACTTAATAATGTCCTTCAACACTACATTATGGTTTCTTAGATGCTGAATCGTGGGACTAAAAAGTAAAGAGTAACCTTTATATTTGTTAAGTCACAGCAACCACGCATGTACAGACAGCTACTTTAAAGGCTTTGAACGTCTCAGTGACAATTTTGACTCCTGAATTTAAGGCTTTCACATGTTTTGCTGGCAGATTGATGGCAATTTATATAAGTGAGCTTTCCGCACCACACAGGAGGAGGGAACATTCAGAGTTACTTGCAGCAGGAGATTAAAAGTTGGCGAAAAACTAAAATCCTCTTCTCGGAAATCTCGAGTTTTGTGGCAAAATGAGGGAGCCAAAATATTACTTGGCATGATTCAAAATAACACCTCGCAAGAACAGAGAACCTCCGGGTTGTGACAGCTCGTCACACTCGAGGTGACATCCCGAGCGCCGCTTTGAGAGTTCGGATGCCCTGCAGGCAGCCGGAGGTGCGAGAAGTGACCCGAAATCCACCCGAAAAAAGATTGTGAGACTTTTTAAATGTGAAGGCAGAGAAGTTCTTACAGCTGGACGAGTGCGAGGGGCTAATTGGAGCCAGAAGTCAATGGAGACTGGTCCACCGGTTGAACCTGAGGCCTTTGTTGACCCCCTCATGAAAGGAGATGAAAAACATCACTCCATCTCATCTCCTGCCATGAAAAGAATAGTTCTGCTGGTCTGATTCCCACATATAAACCTGTGTTTTTGAAAGCAGCAGTAATCCTGGTGGTGAGTCACCGGAGTTGAACTGTCAAGGTAAAATATTTTGTTAAACATCCACAGACTCCCACGCGACCTCTTCACTCACACAATTAAAACTGACTTGCATTCGGCTCGGCGAGTTTATTAAACTGCGTGGGAGGGGTGCATCCAACAACATCATCCATTGTTCTCATGCAGGTTTGAGCTACTTTGTTTGTTTTCATTTTTAAATACTTTATGTCAAAATATACCACATACAGTATACGTGAGGTGCACCCAAAAACGACTGATTCCACTGTTATGAGGCTCTCGGCATTGCAGCACTGGATTCTGGAAACGGGGTGAGGGAGAGATAAATGCCGGATAAAATGAAAATGACTGCTAATTTTGAACATGTTAGGATTGGGAGAAGGGTGTCACAGGATCAATAGATAGGCAGGATTCATTCACTCACTCGGAGTGACTCTTTAACAAGCAGCAGCGAGTGCCTTATGGGTTTTTTTCGCCCCGGGTTTCGCCTGACAACATATGTGCTGATGTAACTTCCCGGTGGGTGGGTGTAAACCCTGAAAGTTGGGCTGCAGGCACCACTCGGGGCTCAAAACCTGCCCGCGCCTCGGTTTGGCTCACCTGTTCCGAGTCCTGAACGCATAACGAATAACAGAAATGACAAAAAGATATCTTAAAAAGAAAAGATGAAATTTAAAAGATGACATCAATCAAAAGCAAAGCAGCGGAGGCCAGGGGGCTGTCTGCCTTCGTTGTGGCCGGCAGACCTTTCAAATGAACTCACTCGGCTCATCTCACTTCAATCGTTTTTATTGCAGCAAAAGTGGTTTGTCAGTCAAGTAGCCCATAACTCACATTATATTAGTTTTGACCAACTTCCTGCCGGTTCCGCTGACTTGACCCTAGCTGCAGTATATATATATATATATAGACAATTATTGTTATTATTATTATATTTATTTATATATATAAATATATATTCACCCCCAGTTTCCAGTTTTTATGTAAATTTAAGACCCTAGCTGCAGTATATATATATATATACAATTATTTTTATTATTATTATTATTATTATTATATGTATATAAAAAAAATATATATATATATATATATAAATACACCCCCATTTATCCAGTTTTTATGGAAATTTGAAATATTAAAATAAAATTTAAGAACTTTATCACAATATTCTAATTTTCTGAGACAGTCCTATATATATATATATATAGAACAATGAAAATGCCATTTCCCAAATAGACTGATATTTCTGAATCACGTCAGACCAGCTTACACACAGTTTATCTACACAGCTGATAGGATAAGGAAGTGATTAAATATGAAGGGGGAGATGCAGCCTTTGTAAAACATCGCTTGCATCGCTCCTTCGGTGAACATTATCTTTTCATTTGGTCCTAAATTGGCTCCGCGGAGGCCCGCTTCCACACGATCTCTGCGAACGAATCGTGAATCATCCGCCCGACCTTTAAGTAATGATGACTGAGATATCCCCGCCGTGGCGGTTCGCCGATACGCGTGATGAATTAGCGGCGCGGGCGCCCTGCGGTCGGCTGGAGAACGTCGGCGAGGTTGCGCTCCTCGTCCGCCGGTCTAACGAGATGCGGATGGATGTGCAAGTGGATGTTGAAGGGCCGTCCCTCTCCCCACCTGTGGGTCAGGAGAGGGACGGCACACCAGCGCCGATAGTTCCACAATGATTGGGATTCATAAATCACGTCTACGTGCAGCTTTAGAAATCTGACGTGAAGGAGGGCCCTCGACGCCGTGCACGGCGCCCTCTGAGAACTACATCCACTTCCTGTCTGACCTCTTTGCACTGCGGCCGGTACATCGGCCTCAGCAGCCCGCTCACTGCGCAAGCGGGTGAGCCGACGGCTAACGATAACCACGCGCGCCCAACACGTGCGCAACTTTCGCGAGCTAAAGCAAACCTGGCGATAACCCTTTTCTTCCTTTCTTCGCCTGATTATCCGTCTTCCAAACTGAAACTCTCTCTCTTTCTCTCTCTCTCTCTCCTTCCAGTTTGTCATTGACCCACTTTGCCGTATTGAAGTTCCTGCCTGTCATCGTCAGATGAGGAAGGGGAGTGAAGGTGGTGGTTAAGGGGGGGGGGGGGCAAAATGACTCGGTGAAGGAGAAAAGTTCTGCTTCTATAAGGAGCGTGGGGGGGGGGGGGAGATCTCAGGGACATCTTTTGATTAGAGCGGTAATGAACCTCTCTCTCTCTCTCTCTCTCTCTCTCTCTCTCTCTCTCTCTCTCTCTCGCTCTCTCTCCCGCTCTCTCTCTCTCCCGCTCTCTCCCGCTCTTTCTCCCGCTCTCTCTCTCTCTCTCTCTCTCTCTCTCTCTCTCGCTCTCTCCCGCTCTCTCTCTCCCGCTCTCTCTCTCCCGCTTTCTCTCTCTCTTGCTCTCTCCCGCTCTCTCTCGCTCTCTCGCTCTCTCCCGCTCTCCCGCTCTCTCTCTCTCGCTCTTGCTCTCTCTCTCCCGCTCTCTCTCTCTCGCTCTCTCTCTCTCCCGCTCTCTCTCTCGCTCTCTCTCTCTCTCTCTCTCTCTCTCGCTCTCTCTCTCTCTCTCTCGCTCTCTCTCTCTCTCTCTCATAAACTGCCATTTACAGAGATGGTATGCCGGCATCTGCTCACTTCGGAGACCATCCTCCACACTTATCTTGTCGTTTTCTATCTGTAAACAGGGGGGGGGGGGGAGAGAATATTTTGGAACACAGGCTGCATCCTATAGAGAGCAAGCGAGAGGAGGAGAAGGAGGAGGAGGAGGAGGAGGGAGACCCGCAGTGATGGAAGGAAGCAAAAGGGATGTGTATCATAGCAACTGGTGTCTACACCCTGCTCACGGCTTTAAGAGATGCAGTGGATTATTCCCCCCAAAATACTGGATCGCTGACCTCAATACGACGTGTGACTGACTCGCGTGGCACACCGCGGTGTTTACAACATGCTTCATCGCTTGCTTGAATTAAAGCTGCTCTTTTATCAGTTTTTTTAAACATTTGGATGCATTTATTTTCTTTTAAAATGGCCGCCCAAATACCGTACCGTTTGCTTCACTGGTCTCGTCACACCGAGTCTGATCCAGACCTGGACGGGAACCAGAACTGTGCCACGAGGAAAGACTTGGGATCGGACCGGCCCGGTGTTCTCGTACAGATCACCTCTGCTGAAGGATTCTGCACCTCGTGATTCATGTCCAATCAGAGTTACCCCCCTTTGAAGAATGGTCCAATATTAACAGCCTTGCCTGCTGATTGGTTGGGGTCCTGAAGGCCTGGGAACGGGCCAGGTTCTGGTCTCGACCCGGGCAGAGTGCAATAAAGTTTAAAAAGTTGTGAAGAAGACTTGGCATCCGGCACTTCATGCTTAATGTGCTCCTGAAGGACGGCCCGCCTGTTGGATGCTGATAACGGTGTTCATCATGCGGAGCGGGACTGAAACACGCTCAACGTGAGTAAACTCCTCAATAAATAGAAATAAGAAATGACCCGCTTTAAAAATATGATATTCAATCGTTGTTAGAATAAGAGAGTGCGCTTGTAAGATGCTGGATGAGGATGATTTCCATTCATGAACTGAACTTATTGCAGTATTGTGTTCAGACATGCACAATATGTATTATTATAATTGTATAACGGTTATTACTTTATTTCTTTACCAATCAGATTAGTTGATTACTGTAATTACTAACTCAGATTTTCTAAAGAGGATTTTGTTAAATTTATTTATATATATATTTCGGAATATCTATTATAAATACACTAAAGTTTGGGTTCACATCTCACCAAATGTATATTAAATATTTTTTTCGTCAACAGAATAAATGATTACAACGTACCTTTGTGACCAATCTTTCCCCGAAATACCCTCCGACAAGAAAGTGTTCTCCATGAAAGCTTAACCCTTGTGTTGCCTTAGGGTCATTTTGACCCGAATCAATATTACACCCTCCCCCCGCCTTAGGATTAATTTGACCCCATTCAATGTTTAATGTCGGTGTTCTTTCGGTCGTCAACAAACAAACATAAAGTGCCTCACACTTAAACTTGGAAAACAATATTAATTCTAATAATTTTCTGGAGGTTTTAATTGCTGGCGTCAAATTGAACCCAAAGGGTAAAATATGTTAGTAAATATAAAGGTAACAGGAGGGTGTAATATTGATTCGGGTCAAAATGACCCTAAGGCAACACAAGGGTTAATCAACCTCGGATAATTACAGAAACACAATGGTGCATTTCGGCGACAGATATTTTCGGGGAGCCGTTTTTCTTTGAGTCCTCTATCTGGTTGATAATGTGAAGAAAATTGTATAAAAAACCCTCCGTACCAAATGATTCGTATATTAAAGAGGACTCTCGACAGCCTGAAAGCACCGGAGAGTGATATTCAGCCGACTCCAGTACAATGATTCATTTCACTACTGTGGGCTTTTCTCATTTCCCAGTTTGGACATCCCCGGTTCCTTTCCTCCTCGCGAGGAGTCGAGGCGACAGGCAACTAGCATCTGTTGATTATTATACTTCATTTACAGTCAATTTACTCAGTCTGTATGAAAAGTATCACGCAAATAAAGAGTGACACAGGATTGATTATATATATATATATAAATATCTATACGACAACATGAAATACAGTAACTGAGCGCTGGCGTGGTCCTCCATTCAGTAGAAAAAGTAGAAAAAAAAGAAAGTTTGATCGACTCAAGTCATTTGAACTTCTGAAAACCGATTATAAAGACATTATTCCATCCGGCCCCCACACCGGTGTTTGATCGTGTATTGCTCCTCCGGCGTATTGCTCCTCCTCCCTCGCTCCTTCAAGATGGAGCGCCGAGATCAATTTCCCCGAGTCGCGAGCCGGAGGACGGAGAGGCGAGGAGACGAGGAGACGGGACACTGGGGGGGGGGGGGGAGCGAGGAAGTCACAGCGGTTCTTTCCCTGCACCGAAGAACCTGTAACAACTCGGCTCAAAACGTAACGCCGAGGCCCTGTAATGCAAATCAACAAATACTTTAGTAATCATCCAAGAATCATTTTTACTCGTAACAGCACTGGAAAAGGTGGCCTTCAGGAAAGTGGTTGAACTAAACCAGCGCATGACTAATTATTGTGGAAATAACATCTGAAACACCCCGGCGCGGTTTCGTGGCAATTATGATCTGCTTATTATTCCCTCGGAGTAGAGCGCCGATTTCACAGCGGCGTTTTGCAAAAGAGTAAAACGGCGCAACGGTATTTATTTAACGACAAGCCGAGACTCCCGCCGTTGTTTTGACGTCACGGTTCGCTGTCGGCCATTTCCCCCTCTCGGCTTCGCGCCGTCCTCCGTAGAATTTCCTCCGAAATTAGTTTCAAATAAATACAATAAACTGACCTTTCAATGTTTTTAAGACAATCAGCCCGATCCACGTTGGGAGGGAAGGTCATGTAAAATTCAGCCACGATGTCCGTGTGTGTGTGTTGCGTTTCGATGCACCCGACCCTGAACTGTCATTTCCCGTGTTGCTGCTTTCACTGCAGGCGTGAATAAGTCTGTTATGATATGGTTATCTCTCTCTCTACACCTTTTGCATTGACACGAGCGCAACGCCACCCCGGCTTCCCCTCATGGTGTGTTTGACATTGGCGAAGTTTAACGAGCAGAACTTCCTCTGCAAGTAAACTTGACTTTACCGTCGCTCCTGCTGTATTTTTGGCTCACTGACAGATTCTAAAAGCTGAGAAACCTTTGACTGAACAGTGTCCTTTCCTCTCTTAGTTAATCACGCCCAGACCCGCCAAGGTCGCACGCCGCCGCCGGGTTTAAAATCGCATATTAACACTCAAGCGAGCCTTTTACAGCCGGCTCAAGATGACCTCAGATGATTGGCAGAGGCCAGGCTCCGTTTAGGCAAACAGAATCGGGGGAACAGTTCTCCCAAAACACATGTACGCGATTAGCAGAGCGATGTCGTTGTAGTTACGGTTTCTTTTTTCTTTCTCTGGTGTTTTTCGATTGTCAAGTTCAGTCAATCAACGGAGTGCTCCTCGAACATTTTACCCACACAGACATTTATGTAAAATGAAGCGAGGATAAAAGTAGTCGGAGGGGAACTCGTTTAATCAGCGAGATGCGTCGGCTTCTAAACCTTTTAATCGTGTCGCTATTAACTGAAGCCGGCCTCTTCGTCTTTTAGCTTTTTGGCCCAGCACTACTTCTTCTTCTTCTTCTTTCCCTCTTTCAGATATTGTTTGCTTTATGCCATTTCAAATTATTCAACGCTCGCCCTTGTTCAATTATGAGGCGAGTCAAGGACAAATAAAATCTCATCAACTTCAATGCCCCTGGATAAATGCCAGGGGACACAAAAAATATTTTGAAGGATTTTAAATCTCCGCAGGGTTCTTCCTGAACCGGGGAGCCCAGTGGAGCCCAGTGGACCCCTATGACCCCTGTGACCCCGCAATAATGTCTCTCCTGGAGCCCGGAGCGAATTAACTCTCTTGAGGTCAGAGCAAAAATAACAAACTATGTTTTGTCCATATTTCTGCGGCTGCTTATTAATTCTGCATGTCCCGACCGGTGGCGGCCCTCCTTTGGGGCGATTAGCGATCATTAAGATTTCCATTCGGCCAAGGGCTTAACATCTTAACCGTCTAATGAGGCACATTCATTTGTACACCTGGTCCGGGGTTCATGTAAATGAGATTCTTTTATTTGTTCTCCGCCCTTCAGCGTGGACCCAAAGTGAATCAACGCCTCCGTGGGAATTCGGCTATTACTGATGGAAATGTCACTCTTGCCTGTCTTCAAAACTTGAGAGCCCGGTGACACTATTTTTGTTCCTATTGTCCCACCTGCTAAGTTGAACGCTAACACAAGCTAAACGCTAACACAAGCTAAACACTAACACAAGCTAAACACTAACACAAGCTAAACACTAACAAGAGCTAAATGCTAACACAAGCTAAAACATAGTTAAACTAACACAAGCACTAACGCATGCTGGCATATCAGGCAACATTGGGCTTTTCTATACAGCCAGAGCATTGGTAGGAATATTAATAATTTCATATTCAGCAGCTAAAAATATTCACTCATGCATTTACCATATCAAAAAAGAAATGTTCTAATTGTGTGCTCAATTCGAGCTCGGGCTCATGTCTCCATCTGTCCCCTTTCCTCCATCCCGCCATCCACATCGTGGTCTTTGATCGTGGGGAAGCTGCAGTAAGCTGCAGCCAGGATGAGCCAGAGGGATCGATCGATGCTCGCGCCCTGTCACGGGTTCACAGGTTCTTACCGGGACAGTCGAAACATCTGCGAAACCATCTCGAATAATGATCAGAGTAAGGCTGGTCGAATAATTCTTTGCACATTTAAAAAATGTATTTCAACGAGCAAACTATGGATTTCTACTCCGTACTGGAGATATTTGGTGACTAAAGCAAAAGCTGAAATTCAGAGTTTAATATTAAAACTCAACAATTCATGTTTTTTGTTTGGCTGGCACTATTCCATCAACTAGACGTGTTCTTTGTCTTTTCCAATTCGGACGATTTCTACAGTTCTTTACAGCTGACATTCTTTTCCATGCACTGAAAAAAGTTTCACGACTTGGGACAACATTTCCCTTGAATTAATTAGTCCAAACATATGCATGGAATAATATATGATGCACTTTAATTACCTCCAATTCCCCCAAAACGCCATAGAATCAGCTCTGTAATGTGAAACCCTCGGCACAGATGACGCCACGGCCCGCTGAGCGAGAGTAAAACTGAACGTTGAGTTTTGTGGGATTTCTTTAAACTGCGGCTCCTTCATTTTCAAAACCTGACAGCAATAAAATTATAACATCTGCTGTGCAGGCGTTTCATTTTCTGCTCGGGTGGATGCAAGAGAAAAAAAACACATACCTGCAACCTTGTCACCTTTCGGTGAAATTCGCCCTATTTGAAATCAAAATAGATCATCCACGTGAATCGTGTAGATCCGAAAAGTTTTTGTTTTGGGGTAGGTCCTCCCACATCCGGCTGACATGTTCATGCGGACATCCACAAACACCAGGAGTATATACTATACAGGACTGTCTCAGAAAATTAGAATATTGTGATAAAGTTCTTTATTTTCTGTAATGCAATTAAAAAAACAAAAATGTCATGCATTCTGGATTCATTACAAATCAACTGAAATATTGCAAGCCTTTCATTCTTTTAATATTGCTGATTATGGCTTACAGCTTAAGAAAACTCTAAAATCCTATCTCATAAAATTTGAATATTTCCTCAGACCAAGTAAAAAAAGATTTATAACAGCAAAACAAATCAAACATTTGAAAATGTGTTTCCAGGTGTTTCGAGTTAATTAGGCGATTCAAGTGATTTGTTTAATACCCTACTAGTATACTTTTCATGATATTCTAATATTTAGAGATAGGATATTTGAGTTTTCTTAAGCTGTAAAATAATCAGCAATATTAAAAGAATAAAAGGCAATATTCAGTTGATTTGTAATCAGAATTTTGTTTTCGAGCGTACAAAATAAAGAACTTTATCACAATATTCTAATTTTCTGAGACAGTCCTGTATATATATATATAAATTTATTTATTTGTTTTTTATTCTAGACTCGAGTCCATAAATCAACAAACACAAATACAACACTATATAAAATACAATCTAATACGGGGACACAGGTACAATCACTGCAGTAAAAAAGTCACAAAATACAAACACAGGTTTGTGTCACGCCGATAAGCTTCCCCAAATTCAGCCGCCCTCCATCTGATCCCATGCTTATCCTCGCCCTTTGTCTGCCTCCTCTCTTTCTCTCTCTCTCTTTCACTCTTTTTTTCTGAAGCCCAGGTATAAGCCCAAATAGGACGGCGTGAGGAGTTGAATAAACCCCAGGAATTAATTTTTTAGACCCCTCTCCTCTCTCTCTCTCTCTCTCTCGCCTTCTGGCTTCCTTTTTTCTCTTCCCATACTTTCTCCTTGAGCAATTTGATTAGTATGGCTTAAACTATTTAATCCACCATTCAAAACATAGTTAAACTAGAACGAGCACTCTGTAGAGCGCATACCTTCGCATATCACAAGATTGGGCATTGAATTATGAACATTTTGGCATTAGTTGCATGCCAATTAGACAAAAATGTATCGTGCTATGGTAATTTTTTTGTTTGTTGACCTTTCCATGACCTTGACCTTTGACCCGATTGATCCCAAAATCGAATCAAATGGTCCCCGGATAATAACCAATCATCCCACCAAATTTCATGCGTTTCGGTTCAATACTTTTTGAGTTCTGCGAAAGATTTTGACCTGTTCATGACCTTTGACCTTGAGCTTTGACCCGATCGATCCCAAAATCTAATCAACTGGTCCCCGGATAATAAACAATCATCCCACCAAATTTCATGCGATTCGGTTCAATACTTTTTGAGTTTTGCGAATAACACGCATAAAAAAAATAAAAAAAAATAAAAAAATACACGGCGATCAAAACATAACCTTCCGGCATTTCCAATGCGAAGGTAATTAGAGGCCTGGCCTCATGTTTTAAAATCCTCTACCGCTGTCTTTCTGAAAAAAAGCAAGGCCTACCTGTATTGATCGGCTTGTAAAACCAGATATTCCCAAGCGGTTTATTTTAGCCTCCGCAGAACCGAACGATCAGGGATCAGAGCCTGGTTTCAGGATTTCAGTTGCAGGCGAAGAAGTTGCACTTGAACTAATATTAGACTTCCCTCCACTCCGTCGTCACCAGGTGGCTCCTGAGGCAGAGGCGGAACCTGACGAGCGGGAAGCGTCATCCCCCGCATCCCCATGGGAGAGTTACATAAGGACACAAGTATCACCGTGGGGTGTTATTGTTGTTGCTGTCTGGGGGAAACCACTAAAACATGAATATATTGTGGGAAAACTTTCTTCTTCTGTAGACTGAAGACATGCTCAGGCACATTGCGTGGCGCCTCCACCCTGGGGGATGTTTTCAATTTGTGCATCTGTAGAATAATAATAGTTTAAAGAGGTTTTTTATTGTGTTACAGATAAAGATGATTAATTTTCTTCATGACACGAGGAACCAGACCAAGTGGGGATTCCCATAGAACGTTTACCGTGTTCCCATTCATCATCTTTAAATATAATTTTTATTGTATCTTAATCCATTTTAAATATGTTTTTATACGTTTTATATGCGTGTAAAAGGACAAAATATATAACGCTTGTCATCTTGTCAGCCTGCTAACATGTAGCTAATTAGCACTAAAAACAGAGTACAGCAGAGGCTGTTAAAATATTCATAGTTAAACCAACATAGTTAAAAGAAAATTTAATTTTGACCTGATGGAGCTCGATGGAAAGTTAAAGGACCTCCGCAGTAATTACAGGTGCCCCTGTGAGAGACATGAGACATGTGGCGCGCGATTAGAAGTCAGGGGAGCCCCAAAAATCTTAAATATATTCTGGCTGTATAACAAATGTCATGGCAACCAAATACAGTCAGACACATCGACGAAACCAACGATGTCAAACACGTGAAAAGTCCACAAAATCACCAAAAATCTGAAGGATTCAGCATCTGGAGACAATGAAAAATCATCCAATAGGATACAGATAATCTTTGTAATTATTTGCTCAGCTGTGGTTTTCGGATAAAGCACCCGAAAAACAGGCAGGATGGAGATATGCGGGCGGACAATGACGCAACGTCCAACACCGGATGGTTATGTCACAGTGAACACCAGAGGAACACAGAGGAGGAGCACACATTGAGTGAGGAACACTGAGCAAATAAACATGGATTTAAAATCTCAATTCACATGCCTTATACATAACTCACTGCTGTGACACAAAACATAGCCCCTCCCCCACCCCACACACACACAACCTGTTCGAGTCAGAGAGTTCTTATTGGTGGCATTGAATTTTCCCCCTTTGTTTCATTGCAGCCATTTGTTAAAAATCAAAAAAGTTCATTTCATTTCTCATTAATGTTCACTCAGCACCCCATCTTGACAGAAAAAAACAAAAATCTAGAAATGTTCGCAAATTTATTGAAAAAAGAAAAACTGAACAGTGAAACATTTAATGGAGTCTGAATACTTTTCGTACCCTCCGTATTTTTGAGCTTGTACTTTGTGAGAACGTTCCCTTTTGTTCACGCCTCTGTGTCGGCGTGGAGGACGCACTACGCCGGCAGACGTACATCTGTTCCCACAATGCAACACAACAGTCTGATCATCTTGGTTATCTTGTTTTTTTTTCTTCCTTCAGGTCGGAGGCAAACTGGCGAGCTCACTCAGAGACGGGAGGGACACGACTCATCACCGGCTCTCCCACTTTGTTGACCTCTGGCCATGCAGAGGTCAAGTGCAGATGACATCAGTGACCTCCCACTTAGAATGGATTGCCGTTTGGATTTATTCACTGGACACACTGGCACCAAAAGGGACTTAATGAGGGCTTTGACATTTGCTCCCCTCTCTAATAATTGTGCCGTTAGAGAATCTTTGGCTTCGCCATAACCTTCCTATAACGGAACTGGAGGCTCTATGAAACTGCAAGATAGACAGGGAACAGTTCCAGAAGGACCAAAGGTCAAGACAAACCCTGGCTCGTTTATTTCTTCTCGCCTGGATGAAGTTACTCCAGATCTGAAAGGAAAGACTAACTCCCATGCGGCCCAGATAACGCCGATTGACCGGTCTCCCACTTCGAGCGAGAAGAGAAACAACGTGACGGCACATCCATCAGCGAGAGCCGAACACACCTTTAACCCGCTGACCTTTGGACGGGCGTCTGAACCCCTGCGTTTTGTCTTCCGGGGATGACGGAGCGCGCTCTCTTCCACGTTACAGGAGCTGCACGAAAGGTACGCAACACATCGTGCGGACACAGTGTGTGTGTGTGTGCTGCTACGCGGGCGGCAGACCTGTGTCTTTACCATTGTGACCGTCGCATTGTAAATACATTCTCTCATGCCCCCCCCCCCATTTTGTGTTTCTTCCTCTCAGACTAATGTACATAAACAACACAAGACAAATCACCGGAGAGGCTGAAAGAAAATTGAAGCAGCGGTTCTTGCACTAATGTTGCTTGGCAACCGGTCCAAGGTGATTTAGGAATTGAATGCATTCATATTTGTCTTGAAAGCCACGTGTCCAACGTTGAACGTCTGAGAAAAATCCCTCAGGCGAGCCTTTGGTTTTCTCCCAATTATTAAAGGTACACAAGCTCGGAGATGCACGTTTGTTGGTCGTCGACTGCAACTTTACATCCTCGGGCCGACTGTTTATTTAATCCCGGCGAGGGAGGTTAATGAGTAATGCACCTCTCTTCCAACCCGTGTGTGTGCCCTTTAAGATGAACCCCCCGACACCTCCAGGGGAAACCGAATGGAAGGCCAGCAGCACGAAAAAAAGCTCTGGTATCGGGCCGGGCTGTGGTTTAAATGGGCTATATGTCTGCATCAACTCGAAGGCCGTTCATTAATGATTACAAACATTTCCGAGTACGTTTAAAGTCTGAGAGCCGCACAGAGAGGACCTGCAGGAGAGGAGTGGGCAGCCTCATTAATGGAGCGCGGACGATTCATCTCGTCTTCTGTCTCGCAGTCTTAAAGCCGTAGTCCGTCTTCGGGCCTGCTGGGCATTTATTTAACATAAATGTTTGGGAGCCACAGTCACTTCCATTTCACCAGAAAAGACATATGAAGGAAGTGATTCAGCAGAGATTAGAAACCACATTTAACAAGTATGAACTCTAACCTCTATGAGCCAATGGTGTGTTTCAACGCATTGCACCATCCTTCAATCAGGAAGCCGCCTTTAATCCACTCTGTCTTGTGTGATCGTTGCCCTCGGAGGGTTTGCCTGAAAATGACACGCTACGGCAATTTCTCCTCACATTTATCCTTAAGTTTATCAAAACTTAGCAATAAGGTGGCAACGAGACACAAAGGAGTTTTTCCCCCCACACACAGACTGTTGCAAAGCACTCACGAGGCTATACAAACATTTGTGTTTGCTTTCATCATAAAGACGAGTAGAAACAAAACCCTCACAAGTCTCACAGTAATTGGTGAGATGTAATTTACTCGACAGTGAGAGACGCTGCACACGGCGCCTTCGAGTTTACGGGGCTAGAGGTTGGAAATCCATACGATCCATAGAGAGTCCTCACAAACGGGTATAAACATGAGGGATAATAACTTTGACTATTAACCAGGATGCAGAATAATACGAAGAACAAGTGAGTACAGTGAGCCAGACTGACAGCAATAAATAAGGAATTTAAAATGTCCCTTTCGTGAATATGATTCTGCTGCTGTCGTCTACCACCAGGTGTCACTGTGAACTCACATCAGTCTCTCTCTCCCTCCTCCTTCCCTCTAAAACAAAGTAATTGCCTGCAGCACAGTTCAGTCTCCTACTCTGTCTGACGCAGATCAGGCTTCAGCCAGTCAATCATTGCTCTCCAGCACAACAGTGAATACCCCGTGTGGTTTAAGGAGTCACTGATACCTGTGTGTGTGTGTGTGTGTGTGTACTTAACCCGCACTTTTAGTCATCACAGAGAGCAGCGCTGGGGATCATACCCACGCGTCGGGCGCACAAGGGTGTGTGTGTGTGTGTGTGTGTGGGGGGGGGGGGGGAGCGTCAGACATCAATCTCCCACGAGCCGCCCGTCACTCAGGCATGTGTAATTCAAAAAGGTCTTGGCGGGGTCTACTTGCAGAGAGAGACGGATTTGTGATTAATATTGATCCGTTTATTTGTCTAATTGGTTTCGTCTGTCTTGCGTGCGCATGTGCGAGAGAGAGAGAGAGAGAGAGAGAGAGAGAGAGAGAGAGAGAGAGAGAGAGAGAGAGAGAGAGAGAGAGAGAGAGAGAGAGTCCTCCTCTCCTGGTTTTCTAATATCTGCCGGTCGGACCAAAGTGCCGTATGGATGTTATTGCTCTGCAAAGACTTTGTGCTGACGGAGAGAGAAAGAGCGCTGGGCGGAAAAAGAAAAGGGTGTGAAAGTGACAGTTAGACGTCAGTTCAGCCATTTATTCAAAGACGACGTCTTCTTCAAGGTAAGGAGTAGCCGAATGAAAACCGAGGTGCTAAATCCTCCCAGTATCCTAAAGGGGGCCGTTACGCTAACGTAAATCCAAGTGAAAACCGCAATCTCTTATGGATTTCCTCAATATAATCTGGTTTCAATCGCGGCCCGGAGGGGCAGATGTAAAGAAAAGGTCCGAGTGCTCCCGAGTTAACGATAAAAGTTTGACTGAGAGGGAACAGGGTGTGAATACCATCTAGAGTGTCCCGGAGGTTACCGGCGACGATGGTCGCAGTGCGTTGCAATGGCGTACGTTGGGCCCTCAACCACAACAACCTTGTTGGGCCCTTCAACCACAACAACCTCTCGGCTAACTGGTAATCGAACAAAGTCTTCAAATGTCTTCTTTTTTCAATTTTGTCCTCGTCGCCCGGCTGGAAACGGCAGACGTGTACCCTCCTGGGTTTGGGAATAACGGCAAGAGGATCAACATGATCTATTGTAGGGGAGAACACAGTGAGGAAGAGAGTGATGTGCGGGAATGACAGGGGGAGTCAGAGTTGTTTTCAGATTTACAGACTTCGCTGCTGTCAGAGAGAGAGAGAGAGGGAGAGAGAGCAGCAGAGGGAGGCCTAATTACCACAGAGAGCACCAGCATCCTCGAACAGAGGGAGATGTTCTGATCCAGCAGCATCATCGCTCTGCCATAACATTGCCAGTCCAACCTGAAACGGCTCCGCTGAGCTGATACGCCTTCTCTCCCCCACACACCCACCCCTGCCTGAATGTACACACAAACATTCCATTTCAGCGAGGGCCCCCACATGGCACATCATCATCACCAGAGTCATTCCTGCAAAATGCATTAAATCCACAGGGGTGCACATTTGCAGGGCCTTCAGCAGATCTATCATCTCCATGATCTCTCCAGGCGACCTGGGAGACATTCATATCCAGTCGGTGCTTTAAGTCGTTTCTCAGGTGCTGCTTTTAATAATAATAATAATACAAATAATAATATCTTTTCATAATGACAAATCCACATAGATTCAAGGCTAATGATATCATGAAGGCGACTCACATCCCTCTCGAGATATGGTGAAGCATTCTAGTACATTTTAAAGATGATAGATAGTGGAAGCACAGCTGAAAAATCATCTATTTGGCTAATCACACACACTGCACATGCACACACATTCTTTCATTTCCATCTGGCATTTTTTTAATACGCGCAACAGGTTCTCAAATAAATATGAGAAACACTTTTAGAGAAGAAGTAAGTGTACCTTGTATGTCAATCCCATTCCATCGATGCGAGAGCGAAAAGGTCTCCGATACAGAGGTGACCACAGGAAGGAAGAGAGGGCCGCCAAAAAAAAGGAAAGAGATTGCGACTAAAAAAATGGCACAGCGAGTGGAAGCTGTTAAATCTGCCATTTGCTGGGCCCTTTCTTTCTCCTCCACTGTGGGCCACATGCTGAGTGCATATTTCTATGTTGGCTCTCAGGGAATCGTTTTGCTTCCAGAGGCCTGAGGAAGTACCTCAATACTTCTGCCTCCTGTCCGGGCCGCGAGAAAGGTTCTTTCACTCCTGTCGGATCAGAATAGTCAAAAAAAGAAAGCAAAATGAATGGCAGTGAACTGGATGTGGGCATTTCCCCCAGATTTTGAGTGTGGGATTAAGCTCATGTTGTGGCATGTAGGCCACAAAGTGGACATTTTAAACCTTTGCACATGTCTGCCAGGTGTTTGGGTGACGGAGGATCAGCCAGCAGCTGGCCGACAAGCGGGACCTCAAACACGGCCGCCGCGTCCCCCCCCCCCCCCCCCCGCTTCTGGGCATCGGCGCCACCTTGGACCGCTCGCCGGCCAAAAAATACGAAACCGTTCCCCCCTGTTTTCCTGTGATTGGGCCCTGCACCGAGCGCTCATTAGCATTTCTTCCTCTTCCCCATAACTGGCTCGCAGTGCACCCATCTGTTGACTGCATCTGTGGAGCCAGGTGTACATGTAGTCGTTTGTTTGCTCCATTTATTTGGAATCAAATTGCGTTATTAATGCTAATTTGCATTGTGATGTTGGCCACAGTCGCGGGGGCTTGTAATCGCTCAGCCACACACACACACACACACACACACACACACACACACACGTGCATGCGCACACTGGAAACCCGCTATGGCACCACAACCAGCTCACATTGTAAAGAGTAGGTGGCAGTATTATTATTTTTTTTTTTAAGTGGCAGGTATCTCATTTTGAGCCTCTCTCCGATAAAGTTCACTACCTAGTGAGCCGGGTTAAGACTCAGTGCAGCTGGTTTTATGGCCGTGCGTTGAGAGCAAGAGGGCAGCTTTTAGCCATTTTAGGAATAAAGAATGGGTTTGACATTGAGCCATATCGGCCCAGCCGCAATATCGCCTCCCTAACTCGTGAGATTCGACCCATCTCTCACTTTTTTTGGCGACCGCTGAGATTATAAGAGCAGCGAATGTCAACAAATAGCACAACGTCTTGCCAATTACTGCCGTTCGATAACGTGAGCCCGTGGAGATCACGTCTCCCACCCACGGCAAACAATGAGCGTAAATCAATGCTGGGTTTCTTCTGGATGGCGGTCGCCACCTGCCCGCGTGGTGCCGTTTAGTTGCCTATTAGAAAAGGAGAGCATATTGTGTCACTCGCACTTACGCGGCGAGAGAGAGGCGTATCGAGTATGTGTGTGGAGATGTTCAGAACCTTCCAGCAAGCACAGGTTGAATACTCGTAATCTATTAACGCAGGGGTGTCGCATTATGAGGGGATTTGGCATTTATTAAAGGACGGTAGTGGTGTTGTTGGTGGTACTAGTGTACTTGCTCCACAGAAAGAAATGGCCCCTAACTAATATGTTACTATATGTGTAATTCAAGAATCAAGTTTTTATTTGCCATTCATGCCGAGCCCAACAGTCCAGACCCGTTGGAAATCTAGTGCAGGGCTCTCTGAGTCAACAGTTTAGAAATAACACTGTAAAAAGGAAGAGAAAATACAAAATATAAAAGAATACAGAAGGTGGTAGTATGTACAAGAACACGAAAGGTGCTAATATGAACAGTTTGGATACAGTGTAAGCATTTCATTGTTTTAGCTGCACCAGGTGGCTCTAGCGTTAAATACTGTTCACTAGGTCACGGTAGCTAGGGGTCGAAAGATAAACCTGAGGGGTCATGATGTTGTTAATTGGAGAGGAGAGAAGAAAAAACGCAGTTCTGCTGCACAAATGTATAATGCATGTATTTGCTTCTCTCGTATTTGTATCTTTGCCAAACGTTGGATCATTAATAAGCTAATGTAATAAACTCCTCCGAGGAGATTATGTCTTCTTTGGCGGAGGTCTGCGTTCCTTAAATTCCCGTCTGGGCAATAAATTAATGCATTCATCTTCGACAAGGACATTTTTAAGTTCATCTTGTATGTACAAATCGTAATCTGTAAAATGAAACGTCTGTAAACGGGGAAATATTCTACTTAAGTACAAATTCAAAAGTTCAAATATATGCACAAGTACAGTTATGTACTTTCCAGCATGGATTTTTAAGGAATAAACTAATCCTACATCAATCTGGCCTGATGGAAGACGCACAGATATGTGCTCCTTGGGGAGAGTACATGCACACTGAATTAAATGCTTATTGATTTTTCTTGTTTGGTAGCTTTTGGACCGCAGATAAATCTATTTTCCTGAAATAGAAAAAAAAACACGAGTGGAGCCCGGCTCCAGAACCTGTGAAATCTATTTAATGTGCAAATCAATCGCACACAAACACAACACACCCGAGGTCCTGGTTTTGAATATTAAATTCCCATGCGATTACTTCACTGATAGAATCCTCTGGTGACACGACTTTACAAACTTTAAAAAAATACATTCACAACCACTCTACCAGACCCCCCCCCTCACACACACACACACTCTCAACCACTCTCCCTGATTAATTCTCAGAGGCACGTCCTCTCTTGCATCACTCAAGTTCATAACCCCGCTCGCACGCACAGCAGCCACTTCCCAAAACACATGCAAATACAAGTGAGTGTACACTCTCACCGGAGTGTGCACTCACTTGTACATATCTGCACACACACACACACACACACGTAGGTACGCACTTAAAAGCTTCTTGCGACCTCCACAACATGTTCTACCAGTTTGGGGCGATGACCTGGTTGACCTCCCAACACACATTCTGTGACATATTGTGCAGCTCGGCTCTTTCAACGATAACAAAGCCGCATTTAGACAATTCTTCAATATAATATTCATATATCCATCTCTCTCTCTTACATAACAATAACACAACTGCAATATAATGATGAATAATTGACTGCATGATAACTGCGTGGGGCTCGTCTAGAACCTGTTTTGAAGCTCGTGGGAGAGGTCGGCTGTTGGGGACCTCATTTTTGGTCCCCATGGGTCTGTGTGCGCTCAGGTAAAAGTCCCCACCGGGATAGACGTACAAGAAGACACACACACACACACACACTCGCATACTGTCGTCATCCATATGCTCATCTTTATTCCCCACGGCTGTCCAGTCTCGTCCAGTCTGGTCATCTGGAGAGTGGAGGCATGCTGAACCTGTCGGCTCCGCTTACTATCATCGCCTGGCAGCAAACCTACAGGGTCAAAGACAACTTCACTTCCTCTCAGATGCCTCGGCGGGGCTTGATTGATCCCGCTTGGCACCACGGAGGCCGGTGGAACGGAGACGGTACGACTGCAATCCTCCGCAGACCCGGCCCTAGATTGGGGTCAGATCTCGATCGCGAAGGGATCGAGTTAGAGCCACCGATTGATGGATGGTTTGGGATTCGGGGGATGTAACAATTACGAGGTGCCTCATAGCTCTCCAAGTGCAGGCACATGTCCAACATGCGTGTGCTGCCTCAAAAAATATTATATTACAGCTGCCAAAAGAATCAAAAAGTAGTTGGCGGCGCGTTTACAGCGTAGGTTGAAATTGCGAGATGAGAGAATATCGTTCAGCGGCTTGGAACTCGAGAGAGAGAAAAATATTGTTGGCCGTTGGCGATATAATTCAGCCAACAATGGCGTTCAAATTCCCGAACCTCCTGCTTCATGCCTCCGATTAGTCCTGGCAGCACGTCTCAGTGAAACGCCTAATGAGTGGGATCAGTCCACGGCGGCTGGCAGCCGGTCACCACTCGGGCACAGTGGCAGTTGTTGGTAAGTGTTCACGCTCCAAATTAGAGAAGTATCTCTGGAAGAGAAACACGAGCGCTCGCTGTGCACATTGATATATTTTGGTGTGATTTCATGTTTGAATATTGGCGTATTGGAGGCAATGACCCATAGACGCGCATGCATTATGGAGCTCAACATGTGATCATATCACATCAAACATCAAAGGAGTTTATACTGTATATGGATGAGATATAAATACAATGGATGTCTATGGGGATTTCGTTTAACCGCTTTTATTGTGAAAAACGAACCATCTGAGAATTTAGCATATTCATCGCAGAGATACAAAACATGGGTGGTTATAAAAATTTGTTTTCCCCATCATACAGCTCAATAAATAGGCATTTCATGCACATTTTATAAAGTTATTAAAAGACGTTATCACTCAATTTGGACCCAAGCGTTGCTATTGTGATATCATCATGAGCCAGAATCTCAACGTCCTGCACACGGCCCCGTGGTCCACGTGCACAGTGACACCTGACGGCGGGATGACGGAGAACGAGGAAACACGTCGACGTACGACATACACGATTCCTCCTCCGATCCCAGAGAGAGAGAGAGAGAGAGAGAGAGGCTTAAGGGCCTTTTTTATGATAGAGAGGGAGCTGGACTGTCTTTTGGGATGAAAGCGGAGAGGCTTCCAGTCACTGAAGTGCTTTCTCCCTCCACAGACGGCAACACATTGGATGTTCTCGACACACTTCGAGGAAGTATCGTGAGCTCAAGATGAGGCTGAGGAACACCAAATTGCACATGTGCCCTGCATTGTTAGAGCTTGTATTGACATATATATATATTAAAAAGGCCCAGATTGGAACTTTGCAGCCCTGTGAATGTGTTTTCTAAATGGCCACCGAGTGCCTCATCATTCCTCACACTCTCCCAGGCTGAAAGAGTGACGGCGGATGCGATGGAGATCACAGGGGAAATAAATGTATGATTTCGATAATAAGTTTTTTTTCTTTTCTTCTTCTAGAGTTCATCCCGCTTGAGACGCGTCGCAATCGTCCGACGCCAACGGTGCTATTTAAAGTCCCGCCCGCGATTACTGCCATCGTCCTCCGTGATGATGATGATGCCAGCTTGAGAGGAGAATGTCGTAAAGAAAATGAAGACAAAAAAAGAAAGAAAAGATGAGTACAGTTACGCACGCCGCATTTGCTTTTATTGCCCGCATGCTTTACATTCGGCCCATTCTCCCCGCCGTGTTAACTCTCAGTCAAAGACACGAGCTAATAAGGTGGCGAGAGACGTTTTAATGACAACTGGTTGGTTCGTCCACTCATCCGGTCCGGACCGGATCTCAACGGTTACCAGATGGAATGCTGGGAAATTTGGGAGAGGCGTTCACGGTTCCCACGGGACCAATTGTACAAAACGCATCGTTTTGTTTTGCAACTTTTGTTTACGGGCAAACATGCGAAAAAATTACGAGCGTGTTTATCGTGCCGATTAGCACGCGGAAGTGACACGACGACCGCGGTGAATAGCAGCGTGTCGTTGCCGTGGAGATAGTGATATTTTTTTTCATGAAAATGAAAATTTATGTGTGTGTGTGTGTCACCCTTTTTATGAATATGTGTGCGTGCACATGTCATGATGTGTGTACATTTATCAAGAGCACGAATGCACCTTCATCTGTGTGCAAATGAGGGCTCCAGCGTGAATGTGTGTTGATGCATAGATGTGTGTGTGTGTGTGTGTGTGTATATGTGTGAGGCCTGTTGCTGGCCATCCATGCAGACAGGTGTCGGGTCGTATCAGCGCGTTGCTCCAGTGACCGGGTGGAAACCTGGAGGAGAAAAGGTGAGTCACCGGGCCACACAACTGCTCGGCTTAGTCCAGCATTACACACACACACACACACGCACCATCTCCGGAGGGGCTGCGAGTGTGTGTTCTGTATTCTGTCACTGCTTGATGAGGAGAATGATCACTCTTCCCTTCTCTATCGCCCATTTTCTCACTCCTAATTAATTTACACACACACTCTACCCACACACACATGTTGTGAAGATAATTGCCGCAGCAGTAATGCTGGCTAATGACAGCAGAGTGGAGCAGAAAAAACAGCGGATTTTCCTTTCAACGTATTTGCGCTCCGTCAACCCCCCCTCCCTTTCTATATCTCTCTCACACTCCTCCTCCTCCTCCTCCTCCTCCCATGTCAGAGACAATGGCCCCCTTAGCCGTGGTTGGACAGAGCTAATGTACTCACACACGTATGCATCAATGCACACACACACACACACACACTGAGCACGTCCCACATCGACTTAATGCCTTTTTGCTAATTACCTATACATTTTTACACTTCTGCTTACTCAAGCTTCGTTTCAGGCAACAGCAGGTAATTGATTTCTGTGTGTGTGTGTGTGTGTCTGTGTGTGTGTGCACGCGAGCTAATAGTCGGTCTGTCGGCCGATCTCTCTGTCTCCTGACTGCTATTGAATGGGCATCGTTCTGAAGCACGCATGCCGAGCGCCGCTCAGGTCCGGCACAGCGGACGGGAAATCTGTTCAAATTAGCAGCGTTGTCAAAATAGTTTGTTTCGGGGGCGAGGCGGGAGAAAAATTTCAGGGGAAAGTGTCAGAGTCCCCGAGGAGAGTCCTCCACTGATAGACCTTTACCTGGCTGATCTGGGAGCAGCCATTCACACAAAGTTTGAGCGTTTGATTTGCGGAGTTGAGATCGCTCCATCTCAACGGGGAGCGACACATCGAGGCCTTAACGACAACGTCTCCAATCCCAGTTTGATTACACGTTCCCAACCTCCATCAATACACGCAAACGTAACATTTTCATTATTGATTGGGTCTGTTTGTGCTCTTCTCTCGGTGTACACACAGCGGACCGATTGCAATTTGAAGCGCTGGAAGAAAACTTGGTATTTTTTTGGGGGGGATCTTGCTCTAAATTTAAAGATCAATAGAACATTTGATGAAACATTTCGTTTTTAAACGAGCACATGACCGCCGTCAGGGTTGGTCAACCGTTTCACAGACACAGATAACAGGTTGGACAGCGATGACATTTAAATATTAAGTAATTGAATATAAACCGCGCCGCATTGAAGTCATTACTTGTTAAACCTTCCGATAGTATTTTAGACTAATTAGTCTTACGAAAAAAAACGGAGCACATCTCCAGCATTTAATACCGAGCCGGTCTCATCGGGCTTCCCGTTTGCTGACGTGAGAGCGGGCCTGATGTTGTAACTCAAGGACACAAAACTATCAGATAACAGAGCATCATTATTTAGCCGTCACAGTGTACGACTGTGTTTGAGATTAATTTTGTTCCCCTCCCTCTCCCTCCATCCAAAATGTGTCTCTCGACAAACAGGCTGCGACTCCTTTACATTATAATTTCTTCTCTCCAGAGGTAAGGTCTAACACGCAGTGGAGCTTCAAAGGCCGGTCTCCCCCGAGCTGGAAGATGCAACGGTGTCTCTCCCGTTTGGTGTCGAGGAGGGGATGTATAAAGCAGCAGCAGCTCAGCGGGTCAGTAAAGAACCAGGATGTGGCCCTCACAGGGTCTCTGGCACAACCTTGGAGGAGGTTTGAAGATAGAAAGAAATCCTATTAAAGTAGGTGCTCAACGGTGAGGCGTGCCCCTTTGCACATTTAGCCCGCTATACCACTTCACAGCCACCGGGGACAGCGCAACAAAAGAAACACATCTTTGCAGGAGGCTCCAACTACTGGAGCCCGACAGCATGGGACCTGGATTCTGTCTCTTTCTTCATCACCTCACCGAACTCCTGATGACCCTCACTGCGTCTCTTTCCAGTCAGGTTCGTCACATGAGTTTACTCTATTTATTTTATTCCTGCTAGAAGCGCCGGAGAAGGGGCGTGGCTTATATATATATATATACACAAACATTTCCATTAAATATTATAATATTTACAACTATTTATTATTATACTCGGGCGAGAAATGTGTGTGAGGCTATATAGGCAAAATAAATATATATATGATATTTTTACACTTGAATAAACAATAATTAATTGCAAAGGCAGTTATATAACAATATGTCCGGGAATAGTTACAATTCTACATTATATATATATTTAAAAAAATTGTTACAACCGTCCCTTTAGGGCAACATAATGCTGATGTGGCCCACGGTGAAAATGAGTGACAACACCTGCTTTAGCTTCTATAGGACCTACTAAGGGGGTAATTAATTTGTATTTAAGATGATTTATAACTTAAAAGTATTAACTTTTACATTATGAACTATTTTAATTATAGCTACACAGCCACACCCTTCGAATGCTTTGTTCCCTCCCAACGCAAACTATGTGATCCTTATGAATCAGTCTATTAAGCATCAACATAGATGGCCGCCCCCCCCCCATGTAGGGAGAGGGACTTCCTTCTATGCTCAGGTAGACTTGCTCCACTACACCTAGAATAACGCCGTGAATGTCGAATGCAGAACCGCAATAAAACAAATACTAGAAGTGTTATAAATTTCACCAAATAAAAGATACAGAGAGTTGGAAGCCGTGGAAGTGTTAGCGAGTTATTTGTGTAGTTGTGAATCTCCCCCCTAATCATCCCGTCTTTTAAAGAAACACTTTCAACGGAGAGACACGAAAAAACGCGTCGATCGCGCGTGACCCTCACCGAGTCACGCTGTGATTCTCGTGGCGTTCTCGCCAGCGAGAGAAATAACCTGGTGGGAGCAGCTGCGTGGGAAGGGAGTGTTACAACCAGACAGACCTCGACGGTAACTGTTGAGCGGGAGCACCGTGCGGCGCCTCCGGGTCGCACCGGGTGACATTTTTAAATCACACACCTACGATTTTAAATGTTAACAGCCTCAGCTGCAAAGGGGATATGAAAAAATGAATAACACAAGCAGGGCACTGAGTCAAATGGTGCATTCAGGGTTTTTTTCTCTCGCCACACCGTCATGCACAACAACGACGACGACGACAAGGACCACTCTGATTATTATATCAGCCATTGTGATTCTAATTCTAACCATCTGCGGTTTCCATGGTGAACGCTGTGAGAAGCAGAGCCCACACACACGGGGACTTGTCAGCAGTGTCATGAATATTTGTCATTGAAGCCCGAGAGAGAACAACACATGTAGTGTCCGGCAGCGGTGATCATAGGGAGAGAGCGGACATGAAAAGACGCTTTTATGATTGACTGACAACGTTGGTGAAGTGTTGCATGAATGTTTTGTATTTTGTTTTGTTTCCCTATTTATAATTATTTTCCTGCTTTAACAATTTTATTTTTCGTGTTTCCTTATGGCCCTTCTTAACCAGATGCGTGGTTAATTTTTACTTACTTTTAATGTTTTATTATTATGCATTCTTACTTTTGAAGGTTGTATTTCCGTAAAAATACCGAAATAAAATATCAAGTATGAAATGAAAGGATAAGCCACTTTTACCGGCACTGATTTGAATATATATAAATTTATTCGTGTACAAAATATGTTTTCTTTGACACGAAATAAGTGGTGAATCCCCGAAAGTTTTTTGCCGTAATCTGACAGAAATGTCGCCGCAGACCTGAAAAACAAACGGCGTCCAATCAGATTCGTCCGTGTGCAGCGAGAGTTTTCAAATACTCTTATTGTGTGAATTGTTGTCGCTATGGTAGGAAGTGTGAACCCGGAGATTATAACTACCTTTCATATTCACATCATGAAAATTGGTTTAAATGAGCAGTTTATAGATTTAGATGTTGAAAAATGAACCAAAATAACATTGTGAAAGAAAACTAAATGGGGCTCCTAATGGAGCTCTAAATGGGACTCTAAATGAGGCTCCTAATTGAGCTCTAAATGAGACTCTAAATGGAGCTCTAAATGACTCTAAATGGAGCTCTAAATTGAGCTCTAAATGGAGCTCTAAATGGGACTCTAAATGGAGCTCTAAATGAGGCTCCTAATGGAGCTCTAAATGGGACTCTAAATGGAGCTCTAAATTGAGCTCTAAATGGGGCTCTAAATGAGGCTCCTAATGGAGCTCTAAATGGGACTCTAAATGGAGCTCTAAATGGAGCTCTAAATGAGGCTCTAAATAGGGCTCTAAATGGAGCTCTAAAACAAGAACATTTAACGCATAATCCACTGGACCCGAGACCAACATGTTCTCCTCAACAATAAATTAGCGGGATTGACATGATACAGACAAAAAGAGCGCGAGGAGGCTGTGGCTAATTGCCGGCCGGGGGCCTGTTCAATGGGAACCGTACGGGGTGCACTGACACCGTTTGGCCACCGGGCACGGCTCTACGCCTCAGACTGACTGGAGAGCCGGTGAAGTGAGCGCCAACTTGACATTATGTCTGAGAGCCAGAAGGAGATTGATAACAAGCCCGTTTGATTATTACACCCTTGATGCAATGTGGACACTTGAATTGAAAGCGCTGGATGTTTACTCTGCACCACCTACCCCGTGACTTCACTGCATGCATTGAAAGCCCCGACGCCTTCTAATAGAGGATGCATACTCGGGTACTTATTCTCACGCAGAAATAACCCTTATCCCCCATAAGCTTAGTTTCAAGCGTACCCACTTAACTTTTTTGCCATTGTTGAAAAACGTCTATGGACGTAGTATCTGTGTTCATGAAATCCGCTGAGAGGAAGTCAATAAAGAACCGAGCTGTTGCCTAGCAATGCAATTTCTTGGACACAGTCTCCATGAAAGTCTGGGGAATACTTTATATGTGGCGTCCAGCCGTGTTATGAGATCCTCTCGGAGGCAAAGTCCCTCCAATGCTTCTCGAAGCTTCAAACGAGGCACAAATACAAAACGTGTCAACAAGCGGGTTGAACGTGCAACATTTCCGATATCAATGGAGGCCTGGGAAAGAGGAGAATTCACTGGGACAAGTGTAAAGTGAAGACAGCCAGGAGAACAGGGGATTACTGGTTCATTCAGCCTAGTGTCACTGTGCGTGGATGTAGTACACACAGGTCGGGGATGCGTGTGCAGACATATGCAGCAAAGGTGTCACTGTCGAACAAGCCAAACATATACAGGACTGTCTCAGAAAATTAGAATATTGTGATAAAGTTCTTTATTTTCTGTAATGCAATTAAAAAAACAAAAATAAAAATTTCTGGATTCATTATATTCAAACTGAAATATTGCAAGCCTTTTATTCTTTAATATTGCTGATTATGACACAACAAAAAACAAATCCTATCTCAAAATCTTCTCATAAATAGACAGATTTATAACAGCTGAGTGTTTGTCAAGGCTCAGGAAACCCTTGCAGGTGTTCCAAAGTTAATTAGACAATCAAGTGATTTTTTTTAATACCCTACTAGTATACTTTTTCATGATATTCTAATATTTAGATAGATATTTTTGTTTTTTCTTCTTAAAATCAGCATAAAATCAAAATAAATATAAATAAAAGGCTTTTTGTATTTTGTTGTGTAAAAATGATAAATGAAGTTGTTTTTTTTTTTTTTATTTTTTGCAAAAAAAAAAATAATCACAGAACACACATTTTTAATTTTTTCTGATATATATATATATACATACAGATATATATGTATATATACACATATATGTATACAAATATATATATACACACATATATGTACATATATATATTTATATGTATATATATACACACATATATATATATATTTATTTATATGTATATATATACACACATATATACACTATTATATATACATATATATATGTGTATATATAAATACATATATACAAATTTATATATACACACATATATATATATGTGTATATATAAATACATATATACATATTTATATATGTGTATATATACACACATATATATATATATATGTGTATATATAAATACATATATGTGTATATATATATATATGTGTATATATACACATATATATATATACACACACACACTCAGCCTAGTGCGGGTTCAATCGTCGGGCAGGGATCGGCCTGTGTGTGTGTCACTGTGCGTGGATGTCGTATACAGACGGGGATGCGCGTGCAGACATATGCAGGTGTCACTGTAGAACAAGCCCAGGTCAGGAGTTCTGATGTGTGTATTTCCGTGCTGCTATACAGTTCAAAGCCTCATTTATTTATCCTACCACTAGATCTCTGATCGGGGCATCGGAGGCTAACCCTCACTTGGGTTTATGATCACGGCTTCAGAGAGAACTTCAACAACATATTGCTCAGGGATCCTTTTTGATTACTTCTTACATGCCGGTTGACGTCTCGGGACAGGATGTATATTTAGTATCGTTATTGCCGCTAGCTGCTCTCTTTTTCTCGCTGGGATTCCACGTGTACAATCATCTTGGTCAAACGCGTAGCTATAGCATCCTCTTGCACGCCGCCTGCGACGCTCCGCTGTGGCTTTGTTGAGACGGAGTGAGACGGCGAGTGAGAGTCCTTTTTATGAAATAATGAGTCAGGCAGCAGTTGGTAGGATCCCGGGGACACACATTAGGAGGCAGAGACAGCTTGGGTTACTCAAAACAATCTGTTTATCCACAGTGCTAACCCGGTAACACTAAATTATTCTCTCCCCGAGTCAGATAGCGGTTCTCACAAGAGGATTGAACAAAATGACGGGAATACGAGCGGATAAAGTGCTCGGAGAACAAATCTCCAGCTGTAAACACATTTTCCTTTGCACCGCTGCGCCGTCATACCGACACCAGCAGAAGAAAGGCAGAAAGGCAAAAAAAAAACATGTTTTATCTGGAGATGTCAAGGAAATTGAATCTAGAGCCGGAGATAATGCCACGGACTCTACGCACAGCTGCTCCCAGCGTGCCATGTTGTTTCCACGGTATATGCGACACCTGTCTGGCGTCTGGTAAATGGCCCGATGCTGAAACTAATCAAAGATGTTTACATGCTCTCCTTAATTGACAGACTGCAGAGCCGTTTCGGCGTGATCAACTTGTCACGCTCGCGTGATCGTCTAATCATCGTCGCCGCCTTCGGAAAAAGAAAAACAACAAAAAAAATCACAGAGAAAGGCGACGTGCGCGTATTCAGAAGCTGCGAGCACAAAGTGTTCCCGAACTTGGAGAAGCAGCGAGCCGATGACTCACACGGACCCATTCCGATGCGTCGGTCGCGGATACTTCCCAAGCTGCTCTGACAATCACGTTGCCACTAACCGGGTAACGTGTACTCTGCGCGGGGTTAGGATAGCATCAACATAAACAACGCTGGCATTGCTTTACTCGAGCCCGACCCCTTGCGTGGGGTCCGCCGAACAGGCGAGGCCTGGACCATCTGTTTCCGTCCATCTCCATCCCACCCACCCCCTCTGAGCAGAGGAAAGAAGGGATGAGGAGACGGATGAGAGAGGTAATGGGATCTCGTCTACGGCTGACGGGGGTAATATCTCAGCTGCTGGAGAAGAAGTTTCTGCCCGGTTGTTGTCGGAGTTGCTGCGGAGGCGTTCGGCATCATCGTGCCGGCTGCTTTGAGGGGTTTACGTGCTTGGGATGACGGCGAAACCGGCGTCCGCTGGTCCCGTCGTAGTCCGGGAGTTCGTGGACGAGCCAAAGAGATGCTAGAACGTCTCACGATATATCTTCCAGCAAGTTGGGAGGGAGGTTGATACGTGTGAAAGGACCTCAAAAGCACCTTGATGACCTCTCAAACCCGTCGACCACGACCCACTCAAGATGCTGCTACTGGTAACGGTAGTGGTGCTACATAGTGGCATTACTTCTAATGGCCAGCAGGGGGCGACTCCTCCGGTTACAAAAATAAATCTGATTCGGAGTAAACTTTGGAAACTGCAGTTTTAGGTTTTCAAGTCTTCTTCAACACAGCGTGATGTGCTTTTAGTAAACTATGATGATAAAGGACATGTAGGCTTTAGGGCGGGGCTACCTTGTGATTGACAGGTCGCTACCAAGACGTTGGCCATTCTGGGAGTTGTCTGCGTTTCCACTTTCAGCTCACCGTGTGTTTTCACTTCATGAAAGTTATTTGACACATATCCGGGAGTTTATTCAGAGTTCATTCCTATTATCGTCATCTTTCTGGTGTTGTTGTTGCTTCTATTGTTTGTCTTTACTATGTAGAGTGACTTGAGTACCGTTTAAAGCACAATACAAATTAAATGTATTATTCGTGTCCCAGCGGGTCATTTGAATTGTTTGCATGGTGGTAAGAGGTGATCACAATGATTGCAGTTTTGTAAGGCAGCCTATATCTCTGGAAGTATATGATATTCTTGTAGCGAGCCACACCCATTCAACGTTATATAACATGTAATTTCAACAGTTTATAGTGTTTTTTAAGGGTTGGCTTTTCTTTTATTGAAGCCAAAAGGATGTATTGTTATCAAAATGTGACTCTTTCACAATCATTCCATCATAAAATACATCAAAAGCCCGACTCACGCAGCATAGCTTCTCCAAAGTAGAAATGCGGTTACAATAAAGTCAGAAATCCACTCGCTGGCTAGATATGAGAGACGGGGTGAGTCGTGAGACGGCGGCAAAGTCCCTAAAGTCAGAGGAGCTCAGGGTGTAAATAAAGCTCAGCATGACAGCGGACAAAACATCGCCATGGAGTTTCATCTCAGACGCATAACACCGAGGACACGGCTTCTGCTCCCTCACCCGGGGAACTTGAGAGTTCCTCTGTGAACTTGTCAGGAGGTTGACAGTGAGCGGGTCTGCTTCTTTCTCCCTCCTGATGGGAGCATCGATGTGTCGTCGCCCCCCCCCACACACACACAATTATGTTAGGAAGAAATAACCATGTTTCTGAGATTGTTTTCGCCACGGAAACTTTGTATTGACAAGAATAAAACTCGGTGTGCGCACGCCTCGGCTGAAAGGAACAGAGAGCAAAATGGCAAATGAAAGATGGAAACATCACACTTTTCCATGTTCTCCTCCAGGGGAACCGACGGGAGAAGTGAGTCAGAGAAGTTATTTCACGTCATCAGAATCCTAACACGTTAATTCGCTGCCCAGCGGCGGCGTTAACAAAGAGGAATAGAGCTGGAAGTGGTTTTTAATAACCACAGATATTGTGCCTGCAAACACATTTCTCCTTTTAGAAGATGGGAAACATATAATATCGTGGTTTTCTTGGTTGACGACACTTCGCCCTGAAAGAACTGAGCTTGACGCTGCAGGGCATGGACAAGTAAGTTAAATTAATTTTTGTAAAATGAAGGTTTATTCCCCGCACCCTGCCCGAAAATAGCTTTCTTTGTAGAAGATTTTTTATTTGAAATGAGATGAAAGAAAACATTTTTTTATTATTATTTAGAATTCATCCAGTTCAATTTGAAAACTAAGTAAATATTGTTGAGATATAATGAAATTAAACTTTCTTACATTTTCTAGTCAGTTGTTGGCGTTGATATAACTCGGGTACTTCAATATATATATGTACAAATATATATATATATATACATACATACACATATATATAGTATGGGACCACATCTCCACGTAAGTTTGGACATTATTGTGATGTTCTGGAATACTTTATATTTGTACCATATGATGTTTTTCTTTTTCATTTGGAGAGGAAAGTCTTCCTTTCTTCTGTTCTCTCTTATTTTATAGAAAAAAGCAGAAAGCTGGATCCATTACCACCGTGTACAAACATAAACTCAGTGCACTCAATGGGGGGTGATACACTGGATTTAAGTGTTTTTCACCTCCTGAACTCTATTATTAGAAAAGCAAACTCATGTTGCGAAGCTCAAGAAACATGCAGAAATCCGCTGTATGAGACACATATTTAAATTTGTATGTATGTATCTGGCCCTCTATCCTCATCCGTCTGACTAACAGTAAACACTGTGAAAGAATAGGAAGGCCATGGGTGGGTGAGTCTGTGGGTGGGCGTTTCATTATTCATTATTATTATTATAATTTGTTATTTTGTTTTGCCTTTGTTATTTTTATTTATTCATTTTGCCTGCTTTCTTCTTTACAATTGTAATCCGATTGAAACATACACACACAAAAAGAAAATACTTGTTATTTGACCACTGTATATCATATTGTGCATTATCAATAAAGTATATATATAAAAAAATTATTATAATAAAAATTAAAAAAAACCCGCTGTGATATCGCAATTTCGCCCACGTGATTGTGCCAACGTGTATTTATTCAGCCGAAAAAGTTGCTCAAAGTCATATCACTTGTTTCCTAGATGCAAGACAAGGGTAAGGCAACAGACTCCCTTCAAACCCTTTATGGATTCCAGGTCTGGGGGTAAATGTAGTCGGTAAAAAAGGCCCCGCAGCTCCGCAGCTTTACGCCGCGCAGCAGAACAACAAGCCTCGGCGAACGCTCGGCCGAGTTGGCAGGAGCGAGAGACGGGGGAATCATCTGAGAGGAAGAGAGCCCCGGGGTATTGAGGAGAAAGAGGCGAGCAAAGACGTTTCCTCTGCAAAACCAATTAGCAAACGACTCCCCGCACCCTGGAAAGAGAGAACAGAGAGGTGTAAAGGGAACGAGAAAACGGTAACGTCTCTGTGTGTAGGTGGGCGGTGATGGACGGACTCTAAGTGTACGGCTCATGCTGTCTGGCCATGAAAACACGGCCATATCAACCCGCTATTGGCCGGTACTTCAAATCTCATTATTATTTTGTAAAATAAAGTGTCAGTGCAAACAACCACCAGGCTGGATGTTTAGAATATGAATGGAATTGTGGGTAAATGACAGAAAAATCAATATAGTGTGTGATTTGCTTCTCGCAGGCCGCCGGGGTTCAACGCAGTTTCATTTCACCAAAGGGTGTGTGTGATGAAATTTCCGTCAGACGGTGTAACTCCCGGTGTCGAGCCGACACACCCCGACGACTCCGCCGCTTCGAGGGAGCCGAGTCCGTCGAGTCAAACTGTCTCCGGGGCGGATAACATGGCCGTGACGGGTTTTTCCCGCTAAAATCAGATGACTCACAGGCACAGCAGGCAATCCCAAAAAAAATGGATATGAATCCAGCACACACACACACATCCATCATATCTTGCGGCACTCGGCTGTCTCTGGGAAAAATAAGAAGTAAGTAGAGAGTGAAACATAAAAACTACCAAATTAAATCGGCCTGAAGGAAGGTAACTATGTCACCACGCGACGGAGGTTTGTTTTTGTCGACGTCATGTTGTGTTCTTTTCATTTTTGGTCTCCGCACTTCTGACCCTGGTATATGTGTGAATATTAATGAATTCAATGCAGAATCAGCCTCATTTACTCCATCTCCTCCTATTATGTACTTATCAACATGTGCAAACAAAGAGGAAATTACATTACACACATTGAAGAGTAGATAGAACCACTTCTTTTAGGAAATATAGTACATATGCAGTCACTTCATTACATTATCCATTGATCCTAGTCTCAGTTTCAAGTGTTTATTGCAGCAGATATATATTACTTTACATTGTTATTCTGTCTAACTCTGTGTAAAATATCAAACGTACCCTGCACATCTTTTTTTGAGGACTGAATTCAGGTCACTGCTTTTCATTTGGGCAAAAAGAGAAGAAGTGAAACACGAGTCGCAATCAGACGTTAAGATAAAGAGTAATATATGCAACGGCGGTTGTATGAATTCATGATGACTGTCAGACGTTAAATCTGACAGTCTGAGTCGTGACCAGTGACTACAATCTGCTTCAGATGGCATGTTCTCTTCTGGGGGAGGGAACCACACGAGCAGCACAGCATTTTTATTCATTTATTTATTCAAGCCTTTATTTAGTTCCATTGTATTTTTATTTATTTAAACCTTTATTTAACCCTCCTGTTACCTTTAGGGTCAATTTGACCCCATTGAATGTTTAATGTCGGTGTTCTTTGGGGTCAATTTGATCCCAGGCTGTTTTTCACTGTGTCAAACATATAAGAAATATCAACTTTTTTATATATTTAAAGGGCTATTTAGGTAGTCAACAAACAAACAAACATAAAGTACCTCACACTTAAACTTGGGAAACAATATTCATTCTAATAATTTTCTGGAGGTTTTAATTGCTGGGGTCAAATTGACCCCGAGGGTAAAATATGTTAGTAAATGTAAAGGTAACAAGAGGGTTAACCAGGTGAGTCCCATTGTATTTTTATTTATTTAAACCTTTATTTAACCAGGTGTCACTGCATCGTGACACAGGCGGGTTTGGGCAAAGCGGGTAGCATTAGCACGTTGGCAGATATGGAAGGAAGCCATATCATTTCCCTTTGTCAGATTTAAGCTCCGATAGCATGTGACCTATATTCAGAGTTCACCACGACCCAGCTGTGCTGCATCATCTTTTTTTTCCTTCTTTGTCTGTCTGTTTTTTCGCTATTCCAGAGGACGCTGATGAGTCACACTCTTATTCACCAAGTTTGGGGTATTTTTTTGTGGGAAAATGCAGAGAGGGGGGAGAGAGAGACACAGGAGCAGAGAGAGAGGGGGGTAAAGAGATAAGAGGGAGAGATTGTGAGCCAAGGAGGGAGAATTAGAGGCTATTTTTAGTCTCCAGCTGCATGAGTCACTCCGGTGGAAGTCAGTGCAGAGGGAGATTGCAACACGTCTCTTTGAAGATCCTCCCCGCTACAGACGAGCACGTATAAAATATGAACGGCAGTCTAGCTCGAGACGGAGCGATGGCTTATCATAAAGCTCCGTGGAAAACCATTCCCGATCGAGCCAGCTTTGATCTTGTGTTCCAAAGAGTGTCGAGTGGAACCCAGTTTGCATCTTATACATGCGAAGGCTGTAAAGGAAGTCCACACATCTGTTTCAGTCCACTTAGCGCTCTTTAGGATGAAAACATTGGTGTTTTCAAGTGTGCTACAATATATATATATATATAATGATATATATGTATATTTAATATATATAGAGGAGCAATATTTTTGCAGGTCTGGAGAATTCAAGATGCCACGAGAGGCTGAACAGAGACTTCTTACCCCGCTTAACATGACCATGGGATATTTCAGTTTTTCTTTTTTAATAAATTATAAAAAAATTCTACATCGCTGTTTTTTTCTGTCAAGATGGGGTGCCAAGTGAACATTCATGAGAAATAAAATGAACTTTTTTGATTTTTAGCAAATGGCTGCAATGAAATAAAGAGTGGAAGTTTTAAATGGGTCTGAATACTTTCCGTACCCACTATATTTATATATATTTATATATAAATATAGTATATATATTACATAAATATATACATTGTGATACAATTCCCAGTCATTTATACCCCACAATAGATGATAAAAGCCCCCTTGAAGCACACATTAACTTCCACCCTCAACAGATTTCAGTGGATTGAGCTGATGAAAAGCCTCTTTTTTTTTTCACTCTGTACTTGAACGCAGCACTTTTTTTTCGGAGAAACTTGAATGCAGCACTTTTTTCTGCCACATATTACTCGTTTTAATAGTAATAGTCATGCCGTTAAATACGCTGAAAAGGCAATTCGGAGCGTGCTTCGGTCAGTGTTGGCCGGGAATGCAGGACTTTTACCGTGGGGCATTAACACGTTGATCAATAGTTCACACTGTTATGCCGACGTCAGCACAAAGCCCACAGCAGCTGATCGCACCGCTCTAATGTTTGTCGTGAAAGTGAAAATAACAATGGTTTCAATATGTGGTATGTGCTCCTGTGTGAGCTGGGTTGTGTTGGCTTGAGACTTAGTTTTGGTTTTATTCATGCTGTGATTTAGTTTTTCGTTTTATATATTGTCTGTCACTGTTTTATGTTTTATGTTGTATTGTATAAACTTTGTGTGACGTGCTGCTGCTGCTGTCTTGGCCAGGACACTCTTGTAAAGGAGATTTTTAATCTCAATGAGGCATTTCCTGGTTAAATAAATAAAAAATAAAATAAAATAAAAAAATAAACTTATGGCATTTAGTTTGCACCGAAAACATCACCCAACATTACTTGCTGTATTTAGAAAGCTGGCCACGGCCGGGATTAAAAGCCTAATTGGACTCAAACAGGTGATCTTTGGAGGACAGCAAACTAATTAAGTATAAATAAATAAATAAATAAATGCATGAATAAACACAGGAATAAATTCTTAAAAGAATAAATACAGGAATAAATGAATTAATTCTTAAATAAATAAATGAATACAGGAATAAATTAATACATTCTTAAATAAATGTATACATAAATAATACAGGAATAAATATATAAATGCTTAAATAAATGTATAAATAAATAAATACAGGAATAAATAAATGCTTAAATAAATGTATAAATAAATAAAGGAATACATAAATATGAGTTATACCCAAACAGGACATCATTACATGAATCTATTTCTACATTTCCGTATTTCTTCATTTATTTTTGTCTGACATTTATGTGTCCTTATATGCAAATGAACATTTAAGCATTTCAGCATTTATTCCTGTATGTATTCATGCATTTATTAATTTATCCTTGATCATTTTCTGTCCTCCATAGCAGCGGTCTTTCAAATGTAAATGAAGGACTCGGGGACACAGCGGGTAATGCGAGTGATGCACTGCTGTAAAAAAATTAGCATGAAACACACCATAAAACACAGGATTCCTGTCACTTCAGTGCATGTGGGTTTAATCGCCGACGTGACTCACCAATCACAGAAACTGCAGCGCGTTCTCGTTAAAGTTTCGTTTAAAAAAAAAGAAGAAGAAAAAGAATATTAACATATTTGCCAAACCTTTTATCGCATTACCTCCTGCAATTAAAGCTGTAAACGCTCTGCCGTTGTGGGAGCCATCTCATTTGATATAAAAGCCGTGGGAGGACCGCCTCGGTGGATATAGACGGACTCTTTATTAACATTGAGGGTTTATTCAGGCGCGACTTCGCTCCACATTACTCCACCAGACAATGTGGATGCACAGACGGATACCGATGGGTGCATTTGCATCGCCGGTTAAATGTCCCCCACATGTTGCATCGCATGTCTTCCCATGGTGGGATAACTCGATTGTTATCCCAGTTTCACATGCAGGCATCATCCTCTCCTCTTCTCTCTCTCTATTCATTTCTCTTTACAGTCACAGATTATATATCAAGGGAGGGTGAGGTAATTGTGTTTTCTAACCCCGTTGAAGATAAAACTGCACAAGTGAGGAAGGCAAGGTGATTTGTGCCAGAGCGGATGATAAAGTGTGTGTGTGTGTGTGTGGAAGGGATGCACTAAAAATAATGATGCAAATGCCTCCTGTTGATAAAAAGGGGTATATACGTGTGATCCGTGAAAGGTTAAAAAGGGAAAACGAAATTAATTATGTGATGCAACTTGCATGCCATACTACTCGCTGCCTGGTTTATGTCACAGTGGCACTGCGGAGAGAAACAGGAAGTAGGAGGAGAGTGAGGTGGAGAGAGAAACAGGAAGTAGGAGGAGAGTGAGGTGGAGAGAGAAACAGGAAGTAGGAGGAGAGTGACACGCAGCGAGCGGTCCGTGGACCCGGGGCCTCGCTGCGTGTCGGTACTGAACGCGTCGTGCAACACGTTTGCGGGTCTCCTGCGACGCACCCGGCGAGTGTGAAGAAGATCCGATGACTGGTCCCTCGAAGAGAGGCGACGGACGCACAGATGGACAGAGATCCCTCGCTTCTTCAGAGCGGTGACTCATCCCATGGAGGTGTTAAAAGAGGGACTCCGCGCAAAAATGGAACATTAAAGGAAAAAAATACCAGCGAGGGACGACGTTCCTTCTGGCTCTCGCGGTTCCCAAACTTTTTTCGTCTGATTATAAACTTGTTATTAAAAAGCAACAGAAGAAGAAAAAAAATGTAGGATGCTAAAAGTGACTCGTTAAAAAGAATAAATACGTTCTGACATTCTAGAAACATTTGTGTCTCTTTTCCCCGCCACATTAAAAGCCCCTTTGAATCAACGTCAACAGTAACACGGTGTCACGAGAAGAGAAGATACCTGGAGGGTTAAGTCCGCTTGAAGGAAGTCGGCTTCCCAGTTCCACATCAGGCAGCACATTCTTTTGTTGCGAGTGAAAAACATCGACCGTGCCCACCGCCGTCGGTCAGATTACTGCGATTCCCCCACTTCACATGAATAATTCACAAAGTCATTAACCTCAGCAGTTTGCCCACAGCCCTCTCCTCCCAGCAGACGCAAAAAAAGCTCCAACACAAAATACGTCCGACTACATTTCGGAGGTTTTAAAAGTTTTCTCCGTGCTGCCATGACGACGTGTTATATAAGTCGGTGACGTCCTCGTCCTTTCGGGGGATGTTACCAACAGGATGCGCCTGCAGGCCCGCGATGTCATAATAGCTGTGGGTTTATTAAAAAACGGAAAAATACAAATATTAATCTTCTCTTTGAAGTTTCCTTCCAGTGCTGGTGAGGAGTGTCAGGGTTTGTTTAAAAATACCTCGACGAAGCCTTTTCACGTTGGTCTATCCTCCGAAAAGGAAACCTCGGCCTCAGTTGACACGTGGACAGCGTGACACCGTCTTAATTGCACGTCCTATATGACATCTGCTCTCGAGGCTTTTTCTTTCTAAATGAAGTCAAGAAGCTCACGAACTAATGTTATGTACTCGATTGATCGCATGATATGAATGTTTCATGACTGAATAATGTCGTCTTGTCCTGCCCTCTGCGGAAAAAAAAGAAAATGCACCTGTAAAAAATATCGACGGATGTTCCTCCTCCACGGACAGATATGACACGCTATAAATCAGGACATGTCGGGTACTGATACGAATCGATACGCCGAGTCTGAATATTATACGATACCGAGCCTTGACATATGCCTAATGTGCAGATTCGAGATAATATCTGAGGATGCCCGTGCGCCTGAATGAGCTAATGAATACAAATGGGACGCGGTTCTCATTCAACGGGCTCGCGAAGCAATGAACGTACATAAAGTAGACATTGACATGTGGGTTAGTTTGGCTGAAGTTCTAATTGAGTATCTGGGTATTTGTTATGTTGTGTATTTTATTCAGTCAATCATTGCAATACAATGCTATATTATTCTTTCTAATATAGAGACTGAAAATGTATAGGTAGAAGCAAAATATTCTTATATATTCCTATCCTAAATTATAATAATCAAATAAATCAGAATATTAATATAAAACAAAGAAAAATATTAAAATATTTTTAATATATATATAAATGTATACATATAAAATATATATACATATATATACACACATATATATACAATATATATACATATATAAATATATATATAAAATATATATATATAAATATATACACATACATAAGTTTCAATCACACTTATAACCCTCAAAAATTGTTGTATGAATATAAGTTATCTGGGCCTGAGTGTAAGATATATTTTTTACAGACCCTCTTCACCTCAGAGGAAAACTGGACCATCATGTGTTTAGCCTTTATGTTTCCAGTTCTAATGCACCACGAAGAGATCAGCTATCTTCATCGCTGCAGTTCAAACCACACAACCACGGGCAGTACATTCAATTACAACAACATCTATCGACCCAAATTAACTGGTCCAGAGAGATTGGGAGTCTATGAGACAGGCCCAGTCCACAATGGGAATACTGGTCTGCAGGCTGCAAGGATGACATCTTTTTTTAGGCCAATCTAGTAAAAAAAACTGACTTTAGGCTGTAAACGAATGACACCACCGTCACATGAGCACGACCATACACAACGAGGCTGCAAAGAGGCCTCACTGAGCCACTTCATGTTAACCGCAGACCTACTTTCAGGCACCGATCCAAATACTATTATATCGTCTCCAACTGTCTAATAATACATGCGAGGCGAGCAGACGTGAGAACCATCAGATCAAAGGCTCCGCTGCAGCTCCACGGCTTATGCTTCTGGAACTTTTTGCCAAAATGTGCTCATCTGTTTCATCCAAATGAGAGGATCGCTTTCTAGCCACAGAAGTCAGTGACGTGTTCAGCAGAGATTAGCACAAATACCAGAGGCAGGAAGGTGAGGGGAACTGCTCGCCCGGCTCCCTCAAGGGGGAGTCAAAAGCTTTTTCTATTTCATTTAGTTTAAAAAAACAAACATTTTGAGTGAACTGACCCCTTTAATGTAAATCACGTTTCTTTATTTCCAGTTGCTGCAATGCTAATGCTCTTCACTTGAATCCAGACAGTGATGTAGGGCAGATTGATGAATAGCGATTCACTTAACAATCCAACAATGTTGCATGGCTTGATCTAGATCACAGGTGTCAAACACAAATCCGGCCCGCCACATCATTTTATGTGGCCCCTGACAACTTGAAAGACATATGCATCACCTTTTCTTAAAGAAATGTAAGAAAAATATCCTGTGCTTTTATAGTGAAGGTTTCAAATTAAATGGATTTGTGTTATAATATTAGAGAACATTTCTTATGTACAATATTTCAGCACTGAAATAAACAATAATCAAATGCAAAGAGACATTTAACACTGTGATGGGGAGTAGTTTATACGTTTATATGTCTCAGTTACAACCCTTTGAGGGCAGCCGTGATGCTGATGTGGCCCGCGGTGAAAATAAATGACACCCCTGATCTACATCATATTTCTGTGTACCAGGAAAGACGTTTTAAATCCTTTTTTAAAAATGCTTTACACAATAGGCACGTCAATACAACTAAAAAGTAAATAAACATGGACGCCGGGGTCGCGGCTCGCTGTTGAGCTACCGTCGCGCACGCGGGCTTTTTACTGTCGGTCGACACCGGCGTGGTCTGCAGACGTGAAAAGCTGTGGCTCGGCTACGTTGAAGCCCATCGATCCATTTCGATTCATAACCACATGACCTTTCGCTCTCCGAGAGCCTCCGAGGAAACCAATGACGTTGTAACCCGACGTGTGCTTCGCGGGAGGCCGATGTTTCAATTTGTTCCGTCCCAGAAATGTCAACGTGCCTTTTTTTTTTAACAGATTAATGGACTTGTTGAAATGCTGGTTATGGAAGCATCTCCTCCCTCTAGCTGTGCCTCTCTCGCTCTCCGTGCTTTTACCCGTATTACGCAACACTGCCACGGCTGTTGATCCTGACTAAGAAAACAACTTTATATAGCAAGGAATGGAACAACCCAATGGTGTAACAGCATAACAATACAGAAGGTCACATATACTTCGATAGTATAGATGACTTGATTATGCATAGGTTTGTTACCTGATGAGGAGACCTTGAAAAAAAGAATATCTCCATCCCATTAATTTAGAATTCATATGTCATATAAAGACAATGATGAATAGGGACTGGAACTTTGATTTTGAAAACCTCCTTCGATGAGGCACTGTGGGTGTGACAAGAATATCTCTGCTTTAAATATCGCCTCCAGACTGCATCAAAGATAGAATAAAATACACGGCCGCCGTCTCCCGCGACAAACAACATGCATCACTCTTCTAGTGAAGGTCGAACATTCAACTGAAGAATTAATAAGCCGAGCGTACTTTCTGAGTGGAGGCGGAGTGAGAGTCGCTCAAGATCAAGACTGAACATGTTGTGTGGGCTGAGCTCTGTTATCAAGCGGCATGGGTCCCCCATTCTGAAGGCAGGCATGTTCACCTGCCGTGTTCAGACCAGCTTAGTCATCCACGACGAAAAGGATGAATTTTTGCGACCAAAATGGAAATACCTGTTTTTATTCCTTTTTCCTATCGCGGTTGGCAGCAAGTAAGAACAAGATAATCTCGAATGTGGGTGGTGCCATTGAATTCCAACACCAGCTCATGTTCCTGGAGCTGCTGAGACCACGATGAACCTCAACTGAAGTGAAACCTCCCTTTAGGCCCCATCAGTCGGCAGCAGGTGGGTGCTCTCCAGTGGAGTGGATGCATGCCCGCCTCTCTCGCACCCTATTGTAAGTAATGAAGTCAATTCTTTAGAGTCTATTATGTAGATTTTTTCAAAATTACAAGTCTTCCACTGTGCAGAACAGCAGCAGCAGCAATTTGTACCGGTATGCAGAGAAAAGGAAAGCAATCACTTCTGCAATTTGGACTTTTTTTTCTCAGCGTACATCCATTTTCGTCTAAATTGCTGCCCTTAAAGAGAGCCAAATGTCTGATTTCACATCGTGCTCATTCCGTAATGTTCGCTTCGGCATCTCAAGCCCGTGAAAGAAGTGCTGAATGAGAGATAAACATAGAAAAAACAAAAGTGCATATCCCGAAAGGTTTATTGTCCATATCCTAAGTGAGATTGCGAAAAACCTATAGCGGCCGTAAAAATGTAGCAGCGCAGGCTTAGCTCCCCCCCCCATACCCTAAAATATTTACCATCATCTCATCTTAAGTCATCTTCTTTGCTTTTTTACTATCCCGACACGCCCGTGAACTCGAGTCATGGGAAACGGTGTTTGTGAAAGACCGCTAACAAATCGGAATATTGACTAAACAACCGGGTCCCGAGCTCGTCGGTTCATTCGATAGAAACCGCTCGGGTCCATTCGACAGCTGCATTAGAGAAGTCGTCTTAAAGGCCCCGTAAGTGTCCCTTCAACTTCCTAGAAAACTTTTACTTCCTGTGAACAGTGACGCTTTCGTGGTGTAAACTTCAGACGACGGCGTCTCATCGACAAGTGAATGGATCTCGATGACATTTTGCATCCCCATTCAGGAACCCCTGATACACTGACCTCTTCTAACAGCAGGTCATTTCATTTCGAAGTTCATCCACCACTTGGTACAGGGTTGGACCAAGTGCAACCGAGCAGAGCCGCTTTCATGGAGTAAAATGATCCTCAAATTCCTTTATAGTGCTCCTCTTTTTGAGGATGTTGCAATATATTAGCAAGCAGATGCAAAGTGCGAAGATTTGTATGTGGAGCGCTTTTTACAAGCTATGAAATCCAATTCATTCGAGTCATTATGTCTAATTTTCTGCTTCAGTAACCATGTCTGTGTAGAACAAAAAGCGGATTTTGTACTATAACAATTTTTAGATTTAGTTTTTAGCCATTCTAGGTAGATAGAACATACTTTTAAGCAAAGCATGGCTCATTTCTTCTCTCTGTACTCACCCTTTTCCTTTTTTCTGCCTCGAAATTTAGCTGTTTGAAACATAAAAACCACACGGGCTGCACACAGACTTTTAAACCACGATGCATTTAATGGTCAGCAAAAGTTCATAAATAAAAAAAATGTAATTATAAAAATGGTTTAGCAAAGCAAATGCACATCTGCGGCGCAGCCGAGCGCGGCGGCTTACGTCGGTAATCCGTCGGCGAGCCGACTTGCTCGTAGTCGTGTTGACTTGTGATACAGAAACAAAGAGAGAGAAAGAAGGCGAATAGTGAACATACAGCGGGATCGTAATTCAATTAAAAATGAATACACGACCGATTTGAGCTTCATAACCTGAATCCCGTCTGCGACGTGAGGGACATCAAGTCCTTTGGGAATGAGAGTACAATAGATAATCCAGAATCAATGATCATTTTTGGTCTTCTTCCACCTCTCGCCGACTCTCCTGAGATTTTGTCAAATCAAATTAATTACACAAATAAAGTAAATATATAGATTGCCCAACACTGCACTTCTCCTGTCTCTTGTCTCCTAACAGCATTTAAAAACAGAAGTTTTAACTTAAAATTAGGTTTGTTTTGCTAAACGATCTAAACGAAATTTAGGTTCGTTTAGATCAAACATAACTTATTCTCTTTTGGACACAAAACGCCGTGACGTCATGACGCGTCCAATCCCGCAAATATAGGCGTCCCAATTTGTGAGGATGGAGACGGCGTCTCTTCTCACATCAAGCGGAACACAAAGCTCCATGCTGGCCGCGGTCCTGTTTTCAAATGCATTTGGATTCCTGCAGATGTATTTATGGCGCATAAGGGCAAGCATGTACTAGTTTGTAGTTGAAGCTGTGAAATAAAACATCGAAACACCGGAACGGCAGCTTTGTCGCAGCTACATGAGAACTTCATTCATAACGACCTGCCGCTGCTTCCCTTCACGCACTTTTATTCGATAAATAACGTCTTTGGCGTGAATAAAAATACATTAAAATAAATAAAAAACATCTTGGAGACGTGATTGAAACTGTCTTGTTTGTGTAAAGTTCAAGTGTCTGGCTGGACGGTGGGAGCTTTGAGGAACAATGAGAATTTGTTTTCTCATGAATAGGTCATTTAAGCCTATCATATCCCCCCATCGGCGACTTATAATCATATTGTTATGATAGACGTCATCCAGAAACTGGACAGGAATTAATCACCGCTGAAGTTTTTTTTTTGTGCTTGTGGGGACATAAATGCATATAATTTAACGGCGCTAAATGTCTGAGGGCGTTATCAACCTCGAGTGATTAAATGTCGGAATATATGTTTAAGAAAAAAAGCAAAAAAGAGCCATCTGTCGAAAGTGTTCGACTCTTCAGAGAAAAACAAGCGTCTTTTATCTAGTTATTTATGTAGTGTTGGAGGAGAAAATGTGTCAACAGTTGTCTCTCCCATCTGTCTATGGGGGATAATCTAATCCTGTGTGGGGTCATGTGAAAAGGTCACAAACCGATGACTTGAGGTGATGGACCAACCGGAAAGGTCACTCAAATGTTGGGGGGTTGCAGAATAAACAGAGCCGTCAGGGATCTCCACTTCCTCTTTAGTGGCAACAGATGGACTCTGGAATGTGTACGTCTCGGCGAGATGTATAAAGAAGAGGAGAATCAACCAAGAAGGGAGCATTAAGTCGGAGACTTCTCATAAGGAGGGTTCAGACTTTGCTCCACTCAGCTGGGTGTTTCCATGACTTGTTTGATGTGATTACTTATTTGTCTGATGACTTATTTGTCTAAGTTGAATCACTTGTCCACTTGTTTGTACCTGGCTCACATTCTGATCATTTGTGAACTTGTTACTATATAATAAAGTGTGATAAGACCACCGTGCTTAAAATACTTTTGATTTCTCACAAGGCATCGGAACATTTATTCCACCACATGTAGCATTGTAATTGACAAAATCAGACCCTCAAAGACAAGATAGCCGGGAGAAATACCAATCTGGAGAAGCTTCTTCCCCCTTTCCATTGAGTGACAGAATAACAATTAAATCATGTTTTGCAGTATTGGCACAGTTAGTATCTGCATCCCGGTTTTCTGCATATTCCTATATTAATTTGATCATCAAATGAACTGAAAGTGAATATTACATCATAAATAATACATAAACAATGCAGAGATAGTGGATTAGTTGTGCCCCTAAGCCCCACACGTGGGTAGTAGCGGTATAATTTGGCCCTGGTTTTTAACGACTATACTCTGGGGCGGTGTTTTTTCTAAGTGGGCTTTGGTCGTATCGGACTCCCCGGTACACGTTCCTGCTGGGGTTTAAATCTAATCCCCTGAGTGACAGCCGACGCTGCAACATGCACATAAATGAAATGAAATGGGCCCGAGGCAGTGAGGAAGAGGAGCGCCAACTCGTAAACACGGACGTTTACGACGCACGAGTTGCAAATGTTTTTACGGAGGGAGAAAAAAAACAGAAAAGCATTCAACAAGCCTCAAGGGTACACAATGTCCACTTTGGAGAGCGGCACCACGAGGAGACTCCACAGGGCACCTGTTAAAACCCGAAGCTTCGCTCACAGCATCCGCCGAGCGGCCTGTAAAACATTCATTATTCCGATCGAGTAAAAGGTCACGCTCTGTTGTTTTCGGGAGGGTCGTTCGGAGCGAACCCTCGGCGAGGAACAGAAGGACTCGAGTCTTTAACGTCACAAATCCTACCACTGGGAGGGGAGACGATGTGGAGGAGCGCCGGACACAGGAAGCTTGGAATCGAGGCCTCTCGGCGAACGCTGCACCGGCAGAGAGAGACGGGAGGGAGTGCAGCGACTGTTTCATTAACGATCAGGACAAGTGGATGGGAGTTTTTTTAAAAATTATTATACGGTGACCTTTAATTTGATCCTCAGGAGCCAGACGACTGTTGATTATTCTCTCCTACCAGCTAATTAATTATAGTTAATTGCATTCACCTTGATCCTCTGATGTATACCAGTCCCTGAATGATGGAGAATTAAATTAAACTGAGTCAGGATGGAAAGGAACAGGATTCACTGAGAGATAAGGCAAAGCAAGACATCCGGGGGATAATATTGGAGGTAGTATTCGGACAAAATAAGATATGTATTACGGGTCAAATAAAAAACATGACTGCATTGAAAGAAAATTCAATTAAAATACTGCAGTGCTTAAAAACTGTAGGGTCAACAACATCCAGAGGGTATCCTGAAACACAGCAGTGCGATTTGGCAACAGCTGCAGTCTTAAATTAACAAAAATAGATGGAAAAAAAAGGGAGAAATCCAGGGGATGTAATCCCCAAAAAAAGAGCAAATGTTTTTTAATCTCAAAATTTTGCTTCGGTGGACTTTGTTTCACCGCGGAGGCCGTTACCCGTCCACAGGCACGACATTTCAGTCAAACTCGAATAAAAACGGGCAAATTATTTTCGAAATTGAAGACAAACAAACTGGATTTGAGTTCAAAACTGAGTATGAATAGTTATTATTCACTGGTTAGAGGTACAAATGAAGAGAAACTGCGCACGGTCGCGGAGCCTCGCGGATCGGAGCCTCGGAGTGAAAGCTGTGAAATCGATGAGCGGGGATCGATGAAAAACCTGCCGGCGGCACAGCAGCTGATGCTGATCCCACAGGATGAAATCAAGACGTGAATGGGGATGACACAGGGAAACACCGATGAGCATCCATTGCTAAATGTTATGATAAGTTGGTGTGATGAGTTAGTTGTGAGCGTTTTGCCGGTGTACTGTCGAGGGTAGGTCGTTTAGTCTTCACCAAATCCAATTATAGTCGAATAAAAACCTTATCGTGGTTCGGTGTTGTTCAATAATCATTTCAATTAAAGCCCGCTAGCAGCTGGCGCCAGCCGACATCGATGCCCCGCTTACCTTTGTCCTCGCCCCAGCACGGGGTCCACGCTTGGGGATTTTTCAAAGTAAAATGTCTCCATTGTCGTGACATTTGGAGCGCACATTCATGTCCTCCCCCCTGGGGGAACTGGCTGTGATTTTGGGGAACATGTGACATTTCCTCTCGAAATATTCCACCAGCCTGTACTTTTTTTTTTTTTTTAAGCCATCTTGTTTTCATTTCCATGTGTTTTCATATTTGACACCGGAAGTGGGAATTCGTTACGAAGGTAACGCTCCTAATTGGGAGCTGTGGGACGGACGCTGAAGGTGGTTGCGTGACGTTGCATGTTTTGTGAGTTAATCGAGACGCAGAGCCCGGAAAATTGAAGAACTGCGATTGCCCTGAACACAAAACACAGCTGACAGCCGATCCAATTGTATTGCTTCATATTAGCATTGAGTGCTGATCGACTGACATGTAAAGCTAATTTGCTTTAACAGGCTCCCTGTGGGCTTCTCTCCCATTTAAAAGCCCTGTGAGGACCTGCTGTGTGTGTGTGTGTGTGTGTGTGTGTGTGTGTGTGTGAGGCTATGCAGGTTTATTTCCGTTTCCTTCCTAGCAAGCAGTACATACGGTGCTACATCACACATTAAAGGCTCAGTAGGTAACTTGTATAACATTAAAAACTAGAATGGGCACTCGGTAGAGCGCATACCTGCGCATTTCACAAGATTGGGCATTGAATTATGAACATTTTGGCATTAGTTGCATGCCAATTGGATAAAAATTGACCGTACTATGGTAAAAAGAAGATTTTGACCTTTTCATGACCTTGACCTTTGACCCGATTGATCCCAAAATCTAATCAAATGGTCCCCGGATAATAACCAATCATCCCACCGAATTTCATGCGATTCGGTTTAATACTTTTTGTGTTATGCGAATAACACGCATACAAATAAATAAATAAATACACGGTGATCAAAACATAACCTTCCGCATTTTCAATGCGAAGGTAACAAATGTTTTGAATAAAAATAAAAAAAACAGGTTCCTCTGCCGCTTATTGGCTTTTCAAAGATTTGACCACCTGAAAGCAAGCAACCAATCAGAGCCAGGGGGTGTGTCTAATGCGGTGAAGCTTTGTGAACTCCGATCAAACATTTTCAAACTGCAATATGATTTAAAACTCCGTGACAGCATTCATACTTCAGTGTCTCATTCAGATGTAAAATTAGAATATCTGGCTGAATGCATCTGCAGGTTCATTTATATTTCCTGAGGGGCCGATCACACCAGACGCGACTCTCAAATGCGCGTCGCTAGCAAAACCATTGTTGCGTTTTTTCTCGCGTTTTACATCGTGAATCTAAAAGCTCAGTTTTTTCGGGGCGTTTTCTCCTCCTCCTCATCCCAGAACACAGCGAGGGCAAGAGAGCGACGTCCGCTTGAATCCATTTTGTAAATGAAGCTTTATCGCCCGGTTGCCCACACATGTGATGTGGGAGGAGAGGGGGCGGGGCCGAGTAAACAAGCACTGCACCATGCACTACCCCCGAGCGACACCGGGGGGGGGGGGCGGCCGAGTGCAGCGCTGGGGTTGAACCGGGCAGCTCCCAGAGGGGAGCCCCGGTTCGTCCTTCCCGCCCCCTCATGTTCTCCCATGTGTCACGGTTAAATGAAGATTACGTTGATCTCATAAGGATTACGCAGGAATGGTCTGAATAGACACCTCATCCGAGATCACGGTGCACATGGTACATATTGGTATTCAGTCGTATTGACTGTTGGGGTCTGAAAAGGGTAATCGTTGCTTAAATGAGAGAACTGCGGGCGACCTCCTGAGGGGTTTCTTACCTGGGATCAAATGCTATCTTAATAAAAATTTAAAAAAGAGTCACACTTTGCGTGCAGAAATATAAATCCACTCAATATATTCATGTCCACGTGGACGTCTGAGGGCAGGGTCGGCTCTGGGCCACGGCACCCGCGGGTTAAATGCTTCACTTCCAGTGCACATCAGCAGCCGGCACTCCAAACCCGCAGGGTCTCCAGCTCCCCCCCCACCGGGGCTCGCGTATCAAACCACTGACCTTCTTCAGCGTGATTCAGATGGCTGGGCTCAGAGTTCAGCCCCTGTCAATAAGCGTTAGATTTCTATACGAGGACGGCCTGTTGGCCCGGAGTATCATCTGCATGTGTGCACGATTGGATTAATATGCATCAGATCACCCCCACACACACACACTCCTCCCTCAGTTTCAATTGTGAGGAATAAAAGCGTAATATTGCCCAAATTCGAATTTGTTCAAAACTCATTTCCATAATATCCGAAAGCATAAACGTCGCGATAATTAACGAGTTTTATTGTGCTCCATGTTGTGACTGATATAATCTCCAGTAAGAAACACGCCACACACTCTGGGAGCTGGAGTTTGGATTTGAAAATAGCACTGCTTAAAAACACGAGGGCCTGCTTCGGTGTGTGTGTGTGTGTGTGTGTGTGTGTGTGTGTGTGTGTGTTGCTTTAAGTACAGATGATTAAATACAATCCAGGAAGGTCAGATCTAGATTCTGTGTTCCTGGTGACCTCTGTGCAGATATACAATTGGGGTCCGATTGTAATTAATAGAGGTTTTTATATTTCAGTCTGTATTGGCCTAATGAATAATGAGAAGCTTTTTTTGACGGAGCTCAATGTTGACTATTTTTAGAATATGCCTTGCGGGCGACTCACGTGGTCCCTGCGGGCGACCGGGTACCTCTGGTCTAAAGTCTTTTCGTTTGTTCACCACGTCTTGTTCAGAGTGGGAAGGCGTACTCTTTTAAAGCCTTTTCTGCCATTGCTGATTCAGACTTTGCATTCATCCACCTGGTTTGTTGAATCCATTGCTAAATGAGGTGACTCAAACTTTTATGTTGAACAGCTGTGCGGCGATTGCAACGTCTAATTCCACCTGCCTTTGCTTCGTTTTTTTTTAAAGCCGCAATAATATTTAAAAAAAATTAGCGAAGCATATTCCTTTCTCACAGTCGGAGGAGAAACCGAAATAATAAAGGACACCAAAAAGTGAACACAAGCCTCTTACATGGTTTTTCCGCCAAAAAAAATCGAGTCGTGTGTGTGGGAGTTTTGATTCTCTCTCTGTCTCTTTGAAGCTTGAACTAAAAGGAGCTGTTTTCCGCACTGGCAGCAGTATTCTTTGCATGAGGTATGAGAGAAGTGCTACTCCCTGCAGGTGTGTGTGTGTGTGTGTGCCACCAAGTTGGTCTCCCAGGTCCACGACTTCACTCGCTCAACGAGGTGGTGGGAAACGTGCGTTTTATTTGTTTATTTAGTTGAAAAGGTCTCAGAAGGGATATAATATTCATAAGATGATCTTGATTGATTAGGATTGCCAGAGCTTTTTCAAAGTCTGACACCCCCCCCGAGACAATTTTTTTTTTTGCATATGATTTAATTTCATGCCGACAAGTTGGCACGGGAAAAAAAAGTATGCTAAATTAGCCGTTACCCCATGCGCGTAGAGACAACTATAATTGGATCCATGAGGAGAAATTAATAAATGCGATGATTCTCAGCCTCAAGTTATACATCTTATTTTCTTGGACTTTTTCGCAGTGGACTTGGGAGCTGCTATCACGTCTGTGTTTCCTGTTCCACTGGGTTATGATCCAAATTGTGACGCAAAAATACAACAATTGGGCGTCGAAGGGTCCCAAAGTACCGGGACCCCATCAGCTGCTGCTGAGGACGCACTGCCAGTACTTCCTGTTGTTGTTTTTAAACTGGCATACAACCGTCCCTTCCCTCTCAGGCTGTATCTTTGTCAAACAAAGAAGAACATAAATGAAGGCGTCGCAGATTATTAAATCATTATTAAACACTTGTGGTCAAAAACAGCCAAACCCGAATAAACAGGCACCTCCGGTGTCAGACATATTGTTAGAAATCTGAGGCTACGGACAACACTCTGAGTGAGGTAAGTATAATTGCACACAACTTGGGCCTAAATCCCTCCCTTAAGTGGCATGTGTGGGTAGAAGAAGTAAAAAGGAAAGACTTCATGGCAATCCGAGACAACCTTGGTGAATCTCAAGTGGACGTCTGGATCGTGGTCCATGCCTACTTCTCATTATTCCTCATTTCTATCAGATTCACTGAATCTCTTCATTCGGGTCACATGACATCTATTCTTCTGTTCATCCGGTGAGAGGGACCCAGCTAAAGCCCACTCGCCTTCCGCCCTCCCCTGCCTGACTCCTCCCATCGTTGGCTGGAGGAGGAGAGGGCAGCTGCTCAAGGCCTTGTTGACCGGTGTGCTGTGATCACTCGGCGCCAGCTGGCCGCGGTGCGTTTGCATCCTTAATTCATAACCGAGCGAAAGCCTTCGAGCATATTCAGCCCCGCTTTTCTCTCTCAGACGGCCTCCTTTTAAGATACGGGGGTCGTAAATGTTGCTTTTAAAGTTTTACGTGCAGCCAATAAGGACGTTTATGGACTACAGCGATGCTGGTGAGACAACTGGACCTCTTTGTTCCCTGACATTACACACCTCTCTCGACGTGTCACGTCCGTATGTCGCCGTGTGTTTGTGTTTAAACTGCCGGGCTTGTGATGTTTTTATTGTCCCTTTTACGTCCTCCAGAACCGCTCTGTAGGATTTACTCATTCTTTAAAGTTGCAGAGCACAAACAACCTGAAGCACTGTGGCATATGTATGTCTTATAGGTAAATAAACATGCCGCAAACTAAACCGCTGCATTGCAGATGGGTTCAACGTCTACTTGGATTGCCCATATGTAAGTGACATAAAGCCTTAAGTACACTATATACACATAGTTTTATTTTATTGGCCTCTCAAATTGAGTTTCACACCATCTGCCTATCGTGGTCATTTAAAAATGAATTAAATATGTAAATCACCACGTAAAATGAATAAAATATTTCCTTTTTTTTTTAAAAAACCTCATGAATACATAATCCAGACTAACAGGTTAGCGGTCTTGGTGTTGGCACCATTCCGCCCCATCATGCTCCTTGTCATAGACATATGGGTTCATCCCAATTCCATTAAAACTGAATCACTTCAGACTTGTTAGAGGATGCCAATGAAGCGGAAAGCAAATTCCTCCCGTTTTTCTTCTTCAAATAAATGTCATCTTGCCTAATTCAACTCGATAAATGCCTTTTGCAGATGCCCTGCATTCTGATGGGACTTGAACAGCTTTATTATATATATAAATTTTTTCTAACCGCCTCTCAAAGGAAAAAGCCGTCTCCCTCGTGTCTCATTACAAAAATAAATAAATCAAAGACGTGTTGCTCGGACCGAGTTCTCCGAGAGGAAAATGAACTCTGATGTTCTCTTATCTGTCTTGGAAGATGTGAATTATTGATTAGACATCGAGAGAGGGATCGACACACTGCCGATCCCTCCTCTCATCATCAGCCGTTCTGGATAGAAATCCCACAATGGGGCAATTCTGAATCAGCGTGGCTCAGGTATTCATCCAGCAGACAGCACTTTGGGATTGGACATTTGGCAGGAAACATATTGGCCCAAATCAGAGGTTGAGTTGAAAGAGCTGACGCTGGGGGAGTGGGATGTAACGAGCAAGAGGCATAAAGCAAGAGCGCAAAAAGAGGAAGGGATGTAATTGTCCCCGGCATCAGATCAGAGGGCGTGTAAAGGGCTGACTGCTGGTATTTCCAGCTAATGAGACATTTAGCTGTTGGTGGTAGCGGTGTGGTCAGATCAGTGTGCTCATAATATCCGTAAAAACACACACACAAGAGATCAGAATGATAAGAATAGCCTTGAAACAGATTTTAATCATTCAATGTGTTGAAGAATTATCGATGACACGCTGGTTTAATACTTGGAGCTGTCAAAGAAAACCAAGACCCCCAACTAAGCATGACCAGTTGTGTGAGACAGACAGTTTGAGACGTCTCTGACAGATGATGTCATCAGAAAATGTTTAATATATCTACAGCTTCGAAGCAAATTTCACATAAAGGCCAAACCATGGAAATACGTCCCACATTCGTGTTGCCATAGGGATGAATCTGACTTTTTTCTTTCTTAGACTTCATTATAATCGTCGTAACACTGTTCAGACATTTTGAGCTCTGCATTTAACCCAAATTATAGCAATTAATTCGCCCCTGAGCAACTTTCACACAGCCTCCAACGCTGCATCCAGGTCTCTTCATACACGATATGCATGAGGTCCGGAGGGCTATGATATAATGCTTTTTAATTTGGAGAAGGTGTCAGAGGGCTGCTAGCAGAGGCCTTCAACAAACAACAACATATAGATTCAACCTCGTTTCTGCTGTTTGTCGACAGGTTGAAGGAAAGGAGCGAGCTGGCGTAGCCTTGAACACAGCACCGTGTCACAAAGCTAAAGTCAATGCGATTATGCATGTGGATGAAGAACATCGACTGATGATGAAGTGCACGCGGCAGCTCCTCAGTGTACACTCGGTTTAATCCTCCGCAACTAGAAATGAATCCATTCTGCGGCAACTCTCAGCTCACTGGAAGGGGATCCTTCCACTTTAAATGGAACAAAACATTTCCTTTTTATATTCCTGTTCTTTTTGGTTGCGTCACAGTTGTTTGGGGGACCGGTTCGCCACCAGTCAGCTATAATTAAGAAGATCCAGACCACCTAGCAGGTGCCACTGCGCTCACGCTGCCGGCAGCTTAATCCTGAAATCCGAAGAAGTGAAGAGCACGAGAATCGTCGGGGTTAAACGGAAACATCGCTCCGGCATCTGCAGTGTGCACGGAACAGAACAGATTGGTGATTTATAGCAGCTAAAGCAGCTGCTAGTTAGGGATCTCCTCCACGGGGATGCATGCTGCATGCTAATGAGACGACTTGGATTGGATTAAAACACTGTTTTATAGATTTCACATAAAATATGAAAGTGGCTTCTGCACTTATTTAAAAAAATTAGTTGGCTTTCAGCTTAATAATGTTAGTCATTTTTTTACTTCTAGCTATAAAGCATAGTTTACAATAATAATGCTGTAAGATATATATATATATTTAAAAAAATATATAAATACATATATATACATATATATAAATATATATATATATTTTGAATGACTTCTTTGGCAGTAGTCTATTCGATCCATCGAATAAAAACCTGCTCTCTTGCGACACAGTTCACCAGGATTCCAGTGGCAACATTCATAGTGTAAAGATATCCAGCGTCTCTGGTGCAACAACACGTCTCTAATCTCAAGCAGGTGCACAATGGGCCGCCGCCTCAGAGAAGAGGTGTTCCTGAAAGAACGTTCATGAGTGCGTGGACTCCCTCGCCAGATGGCCTGTCACAGATAACAACCCCTTCTCTTTTCCCCCCCCCCAAAACCTTCTGAGTGTCGCCCACTCCATCGTAGCCGATGACATCAAAGAGCACACCCTTGCATTTTTGACCTTATCTGGCCATGAGAGAATGACCGTTTACCTGAGCACAGCTGTGCACCGCCATCAGGTATAAGCCATTTGAGGCTTATCCAGGTTTCCAAGGATTTTCGTTCAGGGCGCTTTTGCCCACATGAAAGGGATTTTTTTTTCCTTCTTTTTTTAATTATTATCATGAATTATGCAATAGCGGAGTGGGTTTGCAGATTTAGCTGAAATTAGTATGAAGCCGAATAAAAAAGCGAGATGGAGCTGGCAGGTTTTTACTAAGCAGAGAGCTGGGAGGGGAAGAAAAAAGGAAAGAAGGGGATTTAGAGAGAAGGTTTTTAAAGGCAGTGATGCACAAAGGACATACAGTATGTGTCTGGGTGCAAATGTTCATGCAGTCTGTGTCATTCTATATTTATCCACGCTTCTACGCAACGCGGTATTTCTCAAGAGATAATCAATGCTGTCGTGACCCCCCCCCCAGAGGTCATCTCATCCTCTGACACGTGCCACAAGAGCTACAGGATGCTGAAAATAATCAACGGACTCAACACTTACGCTGCCAAATGAGAGTCATTCATCTTCAGAGATCAGCGTCTTATTGATAGACGGCCGCGTTCAAGAATTCGACGACGCTAAAAACAACCGGCGGGAGGAAAGAAAAGAGAAAAGAAGCCGTTACGTCGGCGAGAAAAAGAAAAGAGAGAAAGAAGCTTTGCGTTTGTTGGATAACGGCCTGTGAATCTATTTTTTCCCCGCCTCCCGCTATTTTCAGTTCATCCACGAGGGCAGCCGTTGCCAACTCTCCGTCGTAATACGCCCTCGTCTTCCTCGGGACCCCGTTGACCCTCCGGTTTTAAGCGCCGCGGTGATTTGTAACTCCGCGGCCACGAGGACGGACAGATGGACCGTGTCGGAAGAGCCAGCGAGCACCGAGTGTCCCGTCGGTGACGATCCACAGACGGGAGGTGTGAGAATGTGCACGTCTCATACGAGGGTGGCAAAGTGCTGCATGAATGCTAATCCTGGATATCTCAATTATCTGCTCCGTCAAGATGATTTGTGTGGAAACTGACACTCCGCCAACCTGAGGTGATTGGATAATAAGTGTGGACGGGGAACCCACGGAGCAAATGCGTTGACAATTCATCTCGTTGACAGTCCATGCTCACTCGGTCTGGCACTTTGTTTCAATCGCCGAGTTTAGCCCCAAGCACAGGAGGGTGGGGTGGGGGGTTCAAGTCGTTTTTAAAAATCCTATTTTAATAATAATATTGGGAGGATATATGAACAATGAAGACACGCGGTGGTCTGCTGGAGTGCAGCGGTCTCCGCGGCTCCTGGATACCCGATGGATCGGATCACCCCACTTTTCCCAAAAGCCATGACGCCGAGGAGAGGATTGTGACACCACCCACGCACCGCTGCGCTGAGAACGTGGAGGTCAATTCATCCGCGAGGAGTCTGAAGCGCTCTCGGTCCAAAGCCAGAGAGGAAAGGAAAGGCTGGGGAAGGAAGAAGGAAGACGAGATGGCTTCTTCTCTCATCAGGGAGGAGCGGCCGTGGAGCCAAAAAAAACGACGACGAGGGCTGCATTTTTGCGACGCGCGATTTTTTTGGTGTGAAAAAGTCAAAAGTTGTCAGGCGCAAGACGGATCGCCGCGACGACCTGCCTGCGGGTGCCGTTTAGCTGCGACGTGAGGCGGCGTGCGGATGTTTTCCGTCTCGACGTGTCGCGTTCGCGCCCTTCCCTTTCCGACACTTACAATCCGATCCCGAAAACATTGGAGGCGAGAAATAGGAAAAGCAGGAGCGGCGTCTTCATATTTGAGTCTGACAGTTTGATTGGAATTCCGTCGGAAGCAGCGAAGGAGGCCGAGGAACCCGAATTGCTCTGCCTCGTGCATTACCGTCAGGATATAGTGACAGTTTAAAAGTTACTAACTGCAGCTTTAAGTACGAAAATAAGTAGAATGCTGCTTTCCCAAGGATACATCCTACGTGACACCCCCATATTTTGTGAAAAATATCATTAGGGGCCAGAGTCAGCTTGGTTGAAAGGTGTCGCCTCCAGATGAATTCGCATTTCCTTTTAGGACATTCAACACGTTTCTAAACCCAAGTTTCCTTTTGTTCGGTTGCGAGCCGTCGTGAAACACCGCTGCGGAAGCCAGAAACAACATCACTCTCCAAAAAACCCGAAACACAGGCCCCTTTCACCCACTTGCATTCTGATTTCTAAAGTACCGACAGCTGCGGAGGCGCGGCGATTGATTTTCCGCTCAAGGAGAGACTCCGACGCGACAACTTTTTTTCCGGCACAGAAAGAGAAGCCTTGTAATACCAGCGTGTGCTCGGAAAAAGCGGCGAAGAAAACGGTTCCCTGAAGGAGGCACGGCCCCAACAAGCAGCCGCTCGACATCGAAAGGTTGGGAGGCGGGGTGGGGGGGGGGGGATATCGTGGTCAGGGTTATGGATGGTGTAACTTTTTGATTTTCTACTTGTACGATACATTTTTCTCCTGTTTTTTATATCGGTCCTTGCTCAAAAGACCTGTACAGGGTGTCGCTCTGCTGGTTTTCCTTTGGAAATGTTTTATTTACACACACACGTGTATTTAAGCGAAGCGTCAACCATTTCACCGTCTTTATTTCTTACTCGAACTACGAGTGGAAAGCTCAAAGTGGCTTTATTGGATATTATGCGTTTTTCTTTTATCAAATCACTCTCTCCTGATACACAAATAAATCAGAGGGGATTAAATTTGCATTCCGATGTCCGGGAAATGATGTAGCCGTGTCCTTACATGGCGCTCCGACACAGCGACCGGAGAGACGACTTATTGCTCTGGGAAGCCGTGTTGGACGCCAGCCCAGACGGCGGTCAGCGGCCCGCTCGAGCTCCCGTGGGCAGCGGCACGGCTCCAAATGTGAGGGCCGTGAACAGTCCAAGAAAAATCGTAAACCCAACGAGGAAGACAAGAAAAAGTACAGATGATCCATGTGGAATACAACGCGACTGACCCAGAGTATCCCCGAGAAGTTTCTGGCCACAGTAAGTTAGCAACTGCGAATATATACATATTTTTTAATGTATATTAATTTTACCAGCACAGAACCGCCTCCTCGGAAAATGTGGCTCTGCCATAATCGTACACCGCCTCCTTCCTGCTTTCATCCACCAGCAGCCAAACTTTGAACTCACCGGGTACGAAAAATACGGAGTGATGGCCGAGGTGCGTCCGAACCGCACCGTGTGGATCTTTGTCCGACCTCCAGGTGGAGAGGGAGGCCGGCCCCCGCCCCCGCCACCGGAAAGACCCGCTCTGCCCACTGGCAGCTCATTGGCTTCTAGTCTCGACCATGTGTGAAAAATTGCCTGCAGGTGATCGAATCTCTCCATTAAAAAAAATATATATATATTTCTGCTCGCCAATTGTCCAAGCTGGTAAGACCTCTAGAGTTTGATGTAGACCGTGACATTTTCATTGCGTGACACTGCTCCCCCATTACACTCTCCCGCCTCCCAGCTCCTTTTTCTCTCACTGAGTTCACTTATTTGTAATGAGGAACATTACAATTTTCATAAGAAATTGTCTTGGGGATGATTACCCTGCTTCAGGTTCACTGTGACATGGTTGGTTTCCGAGGTGACACTCTTCCCTCATGTTCATAATATTGCAGCTATTGCCAGTTGCTGGCGATAGGAGCGTATAGCAAAGTATGAAGAGAAGCTTTCCACCAATCAGCTGATCAGAAATGTTTTTTTGTTTTTGTTTTTTTCTCTCCTTGTTTTCATCTTATGTTAAAAAAAAACATCATCCTTGTGTGGTGTTTTCTACATGGTTATACATTTGTGTATTTTCTTTTTGTAAAATAATATTTTCAGCAAAACAAACTGTAAATGCTGCCTATTTCACTACAAATATCCTGTAAAAAAATTGTTAATAAAAAAAAATCAGCTGATCAGATGTCATGGATGTTCAGCAGCTGACTGCAAACTCAATGCAAACTCAGACGGGTTTATTGGAGCTGGAAGCTGTTGCACTAATGAGCCAGCGGTGAGACAAAAATTGTTGTGAACCGTTAAACCAAAACAATGAGCTGAAAGACGCTAACATGCTCGTGCAAGCGACTCCTTTGCCAGAATATTGATTATAGCGGCTTTAAGAGCAAGATTTCAGCTCTTAGGCTTATATCTGATATATATATCTTAATCTTCTGCCCTTTCCAGTCTGTCTTGTTAATGTGTTTTGCTTCTTCCGAGTAAATATGAATACAATTACACTCGTGTTCTCTGCTCACAAATCCAACTCAGCCGTATTACAGCAATACGTCTGTTTTTTCAATAGTTGCGTAGAATTTTATCCATATTTTATGTATTTATTTGACTCGGTGTTGTTTATGTGTGAATTAATTCCCTGTTTAAAGCCCTAATCTGTGCCAGAGTTCCACTTATAATCAATTATGTCTTGTTGGTCAAGTTGTTATGGTGCGGTGTGGAGGACCCAAACGCAGCAGGAGTTTCTTGGAAAACAGAGCTTTATTTCCAGGGCAGGAACACGTACGAACACCACACGGGAACAAAAAAAAGACGATCCGACACCAGACAAACAGAAGGACACAGATTAAATACACAGGGGAACGAGACACAGGTGGAAACAATCAGGGCGTGGCTGGAAACAATCAGGAACAGACAAGCACAGGGAGGGAAGAGCAGGGAAACAGGAAACGAGACAGGGACTTCAACATAAAACAGGAAACACACAGATCCTAACAAGTCACCATAAAGCTGCTGACCCTGAAAGACTTTCATTAAATCTGGGTTTTAGTGGAGTTCTGTTGTCACGTATTATTAAAAAAGGCCTTTTCACTTTGCCAAGAATAGATTCTCCGGGGAAATACAGAATCCATGTCGTTATTATTGTATTTAAAGGAACAAGAAAGTGGACGACAAAAAGAGGCTCAGGAACAAAGTCTAGTGTCCTTGAGTATCTAGCGGAAAAGTAGAAAGTATAGCAAACACGTCGTATGGCATGGAGGTAAAAGCATTGTGCTCTGTTTAGTTGCGTCTATTCCCATGTTGACATTTGGGAATAATCCCCAGATTTAATGTTATCGAATATCGTCTCCTGGCATCTTCAGTGAAAATTTACCAAAATCCTCCGTCAGAGCCCCATGTCGGCTGAACCCCAACGTGTACACGGATGGAAAAAGTCCACCACAGATTGGTTGTTGGGTTCCAACGGGCTCCCCTCAAACCGCTAAATAAAATAAATTAAAAAAAATACAAAATAAAATAAATAAAATACAAAATAAAATAAAATAAATAAAATACTTGACAGGTGAAGGTATAGGGTCGAAAAAAAAAGGAAGGTTGATGAGGGAGAAGGGGAAGATCTGAGTTTTAATTTGGGAGAGGACAAAAGGGGAAACGGAGATTTTTAATTCTCCCTCCGTGTGTGTGTGTGTGTGTGTGTGTGTGTGTACATGTGGTCAGCGCTTCAGCCCACATTGCTCCACTTAAAGCTTCTGGCAGATCTTTGCAAACAAAAACAGTCTAAATATAGCAGCTTGAACACACACCCACACACATGAAATACATATGTGCAAACGCCATGGGTGAACTCAGTGTGAAGCCCACCCACGCGTCCATACAGTACGCCTGCGTGGTCCGACTCACACGCCGTCCAGCGGTTAGCGTGATGTATTGGGAGCGACGGGAGTTCACGTGATCAGCTGTTCTCTCGCCGACAATGCATGTCAGTGTTGTATGCACGCCCCCAACAAACACACACACTTCTTGATGAACTCATAACTTGTCGGCACACATACTGTAGATAGACCTCGTGATGGGATGTCATCACTTTTTTTTCATGCAGCGAAAAAGGAAAATTAATTGTAAAACAAAATCAAAGGAATCAAAAGGGAAGCTACAGTGTTCCCTGGAGGGTTCTCTGAGCTTTTTAAGACTTAATTATGACCTGTAAACCATTATGTTAATAATATGTGGCCTGTGTGCATGTTCCCCGATTATAAATCCACCCACCCTGCCTTTTGAACTGGTGGAGATTTGAAGAAAAAAAAAGCCACTCTTTAAAAAGAAAATTGGTTCTTTTAGCATTCGGTATTGAATACATCTTCTTAATTATTTGTGTGATAAGCCTTGTAACCGTGGTAACATGTGTGTCAGTGGCCCACTAATAATGCGCATGAATACACACACACATATACACACATATATATATACTGTATGTTTATATGACCACATAATGTATACATATGTATATATCTTTATTCCAGACTCATGCGTCCATAAAACAACAAACACAACAATAATATATAAAATACAATACGAGGACACCGGTCCAGCCATTGCATCTAAAAAAAAACACTCAGGATTACAAACATCTGTTCCATTGCTTCCAGAAACAAGACCAATACCTGGTATCACTCAGTGGGTCAGCCAAGGCTTTTATAACTACATTCTCTTTGACACTTAGTCGACATTTAAATTTATAAATAAAATTCCTCAACACAGCATGAAAAGTGGGAACATTCCGGCTCACCAACATCTGACTTGCGCTTGTCCATCTCGGAAGCTTGAGCAGGATCCTGAAGGCATCATTGAAAGCCACCTGCATCTTTTTCATTTCCCCTTTACTATAACTGCACCACAGGTGGGCTGTATACAGAGGAGTGCAGTAGGCTCGAAACAGAGCAGTTTTAACGTCTTCTGTACACATGTGACATTTACGTGCCAGCATGTTGGCTTGTGCATACAGTTTGCAACACTGCAGCTGCACATCGTCATCATCACTGAGACCAAATATCTCCCAAAAAGAATGAAGGAAAATGTAGCTTCTGATCCTCCCTGGTTTTTGCTATCATGATAACACTTTTTTTGGAGTTGAACTCGATATCATAGTGCACCCCATACCTTGAGCACAATCTCAGCAATTGCTGTAAACCAGCACTATAAGGAGACAGGACCACCAAGTCGTCAGCGTAGATGAGATGATTAATGAGACTTTCTCCCACCATACATCCTGTCTTACACTTTTTTAACTCCTTAGAGAGGTCATCCATATAGAGATTAAAAAGAGCAGGGGACAGTATTCCACCTTGTCGGACACCATTTGTCACTAGGAAGGGTGCAGATACACTCTTACCCCATCTAACTCGCATGGTTTGATGTGAATACCAAAAGTGCAAAATCCTAATCACATATGGTGGCACCCCTCGCTCTTGTAATTTGACGAACAATTTAGAATGATTAATTAGATCAAAAGCTTTAGATGCATCCAGGAAACACATAAATATTGTGGTGTTATGTCTCCTGTACTTAGTAACAACTTCATTCAGTGCATATATACATAAGTCTGTGCTATGTTTACTTTTAAAACCAAATTGATTATCAGTGGTTAAGATGTAATCTTGAAGCCTATCTAAGAGGATTCGTTCTAATACTTTAGAAAGTATACTGGCCAGAGCATTTGGTCGACAATTGTCAATGCTGGATATTTTACCGGTTTTATTTTTGATTTACTGGCACTAACAACACAGTGAGCATAGAATCAGGAAGTTTCTGCTGTTATTTGGTCAAGGCCACATGCTTTGTTCAATGACAATTTTTCAATAGCATACAACACGTCATCAGGTCTAATACACACACCAGCATCATTAGGAACATTACCAATATTAAATGAGTCACTCTTAACACTATTGAAAATGTCCCTATAGTGTTTACTCCACAGATCTGCAATACTGTCCGAACCAACTGCCCCATCAATACTGGATGGCAGAGGCGTCTTCATGTTATTGGCAACTTTAACTTCTTTCCAGAAGTCAAAGACATTATTCTGCTGAAAATGTTTGGCCATGGAGTTATTATCTGAAATATCAGCGTTCATATCCCCCCAAATAAATATATTTGTATATGCACTTTCTTTGACAAAAGAACTAATAAAAGCGAGCCTATGAAGGTATTCATCCTCATTTTGGTTACTTTCATAAGGGGTGTAAACATTTAAAATGACAAAAACAGTCTTATTATGTACAACTTTAATTGCTATGCACCAGTCCACCTCTAGCCTAATCACACTGATCAGGGGATCATACTTTGTATGCCACAGAATGGCGACCCCACGGGCCCACCCGGTATTCTGCCACGCACTATTCTCTGGCTTATGTTGTGGATTCTCCTGCCCCATGAAAGTATGTATTGATAGAATTAAGTTTATCCATGTTTTGTTTGGCTAAAAAAAGGTCTCTTGTATACACAATATATCAGCACTCTCCATTAAAGTGTCAATAACAATGCGTCGCACTTTGTCCCCGGCGGACTGTCCTATAGGCGCAAGCCACGCGAGTTATAGGACACAACTCTAATACTCATGTTTTCACAATCATAACTGCATGGCAGCAGATGTCCCAACCTCAAGCGTGTCCCTTACAATCGCAACACGTGTGTTTACCCCCAGTGACCACTCAGCCGCAGCCTTGCGGGCTTCATAGAAACGCCGTACAAAAGTCCCTTCAGGCCAAAGCTGTGGCTCATACATTTCGCCGACGTCATTGCACTCGGCGGTACTTTTAAAGGAGCTAAACCGACTTGAAGCCGTGTCTATCTTTTGACAGCTTACATCGCGGCACAGTTTTCCCCTTAGATACCAGTTCCAACAATAGGCCTACCAGTAGGCGTCTTCTTTCTTGGAGGATGTAGACGGGCTCCGGGCTGTCATTCAGTGGCAGGTTTCAGGCGGCGACCCTCTTGCCGCCGCGTCGTTTTTCCGCTCCGCGCTCCAGGGTCCCTCTGCTGCGCTGGCATCCAGGGCCGAGGACGCAGTCGCCGGCGCTACGCTCCGCGTACTCCGGCTTGGTGCCTCCTCGTTCTCGCGGTGAATGGACGCAACCCCTCGGCTGAGATCATGTTGCTCCAGCACCGATGCTCCATGCACCTGAGTTACACCTCCCATACCCCGACTCGGGGCCTCCTCGTCAACCTGGCGAATCGGTGCATCCCTTCCGCTCAACACCGGCTGTTCAACCCGGCATATGCGTTGATTTATGATTATATCCGCCGTTATCTCTCGGAGAACCTCACAGATTACTTCACAACTCAGAAAATAATATCGTCATGACTCAGAGTCTTCATTTTTATGACGAGGAAGTTTAAAAGTTCATCTTCCACAATGATTTTACCATCAACAGCCGCGTAGATTTCTGGTTTAATTCGAGATCTACTCGGAGCAGCCGCACTTCCACCAGCTCCCTCCGCCATCTAGAACTGGTGTATACTTGTACAAACCACTTTGTTTGAAAGTCTACTTCTATCTGCTCATCGCTCTCTTGACTGGAAGTGTCTATTGTGTATATATGTAGATACACATAATGTATATATTTACATTTTTTAAATGTCAGTCAGTAGACTAATTTGAAAATGATCAAACAATAAACAGATGAAAGGAGCTGGATACTGTCAACCGGACTCTAATGGAGGATTGAAAGGATTTTTCTGAAACAATGCTTGTAATATGTGCGATGTGACATGACACATGGAGGCAGACAGAGAATTGTGTGTGTGTGTGTGTGTGTGTGTGTGTGTGTGTGTGTGTGTGTGTGCATAAGGGACTTTCCGTGGAACTGTCTGGTGACACTGGGAGTCACACGTTGTAATGAGTGTCACAAAGGTTAATGAGGTGCCTCCTATCAGAGATGGGAACTGAAGAAAGAATAAGAACTATTAGACACACATTTAGATCTGGATTAGAGTGAACAGTTGGTGAACTCCCACCCCACACAAACAAAGAATCTCCAACAGGCCAATGCTTGAGGACCTTGAAGGACAGACGGGGCATCCTGGTTTAATATGCTCCTATTATATTCATCACTCTGCTCCTTCTAGTTGTGAATCTGAAGAAAATGGAATAATAAAAAAAATTCCAAAGATTTTTTCAAATTGCACTGAAAGCTGCACAAGAATAGATCTTTTTTTGGGGACGGGTAAAGAGAAGGGTCCCATCTAGTCAGCTCAAATCTTCAGTTAAGATGGGATTCTTCATAGCCCAGATGAGCCCCCTGCGCCTATACATTTAGGTATGAATACAAACCTGTCCAATCTCCAAAGGATCTCAAAGCAAGCAGTGAGAAAGTGAACTCTCTCTCTGAGGAGCAGGTGTGTTCTCAGGTAACTGTCGTGATTGTCCTCGATTATGTAGAAGCCAGAATAGAGGAAAACAAGGGCACACACACACACACACACAAATACACACACACGCACACACACGCACACAGATACGCAGACGTTTGGTTTTGCATTCATTTTTTACGACACAATCTGTTGAGCAATGTCTACAGGGTCCTATCTTTAAATAATAGATGCATTAGAAAATGGAGCATTTCTACTCCTGTACACACCCATAAATAAATCACGATTATGAACGTACACCCGCCTGTGTGTGTGTGTGTGTGTGTGTTCGGGGCACGAGGAGGCCCTCTTGTTGTCGTTGCACTCTGCCTCATCCGTCATCCGGGATGCTCGGTCTGCCACGCTCACTTTTCAAAATGAAATCTTTTTTTCCAGAGGAATAATGCAATCGGATCACTCCGACGGAGGCCCCCCCGTGTCATCGGTGTGTGAAATGGGCACGTTATTGTAATAAACCGATGCTAACTCCACCCGTTTACTCTTTAATTCCTACATCTTTATTTTACTGTGTTCAAATTCACTCTCATTGCCATTTTCTGTGTAATCCAAACCGCGATGACACATTATCGCTCCATGGGTGGCTATTAAATTAGCATATGTACGCAAACTCCTCACCAAATGGATGCAATTTTTCTAAATATTCCACAAGTCCACGTCTCTGCATCTTAAAGAATTCGCTGCCCCGCCCGACGATTACAGCGTCGCCGCCGTTGATGCCCGGTGCGCCATCCGTCTTCATTCCCGTGCCCGTGTGTGTGTGTGTGTGTGTCCTCCCGACGAGAGGTCAAGGGTGACATTTCGCCACGACGATTAATGTCTCCGGCGGCGTGCCGGGTCTTCATCGGGAGACAGGGAAGAGGGATGAGCGGGCTGGCATAGTGATGTACGACCGCGGAGCGCCGGCTAAACGCGGTCGTGGCTTTGCGTGCGGCGGCACAAAAATACCACAATCATCGGTTTTTTTTTATGGCCGACGGAGGAAAAGCCGAACGTCATTTATTGGCACACGCCGAGCCGCTCCTCCGCCCTCTGGTCTTCGCGTTTGATTGAAGAACCGCACAACATGGCCGCGGCGCCACTTTATTAGCTCATATATTTGTTTTATTGAGTGTGTCGCTGTTGTAGGATGTAAGTTATAGAGATGGAGAGCTAAGTAGCTGTGTGCGATGGGCTTTTATTTATTTATTTGTTTATGTGATCTCTCAATGAGAAAGCTGCCCAGGGAATTAATTAGAGACACATTTAGGAGATTATACGTTGGTCTGAATATTCCTAAAAATGCCACTTGCTTGGTGATGAATGCCACTGACATAACGCTTTTCATGATGCTCACATCGATCGTCGTCAGAAACGGAGATGTGACAAAGAAGCGGGGGAGGAGCTCCCGGCGGTTTTTCGGGCTGGCTCGTGCTGATTGACGCCTCACCTGGAACATCACGTTCCCTCCGCGGCGCTCCAAGAACCAAACACACGGGCAACGTCAACACACTGACAGGTGAATATATATATATCTATATATATATATAAAATATAAAAAAGGAAGAAATCAGATCTGATTGTCGTGGCTGTTTACACCGTATCAAACGTTCGGTTCCGGCGGTGGATCACTCAGAGAGAACAAGAAGATTCACTCATGAACTTGTATTAGTCACACACTCCGAGGCCTTAAAAGAAGGCAAGAATACCTCCTTAGACCTCCATTAGAACCCGATTTTAAAATGAAACTACCATTGCTACCAATGCCAATTTATCGATGTTTACACCTTTAAACTTGTCGACTGTGCGGTTTCATTTCTCGGGGATCGTTTCGGCGCTCCGATGTTCAGGAACCTCTGGTGCTGTTGTCGTAAGCAACCCCACCCCCCCCCACACACACACTCTCTTCATATCTTCCCCCACTCTTAGACCGCCTCAATAAGGAAGCGCTGCAGCTTCTCCCCAGGCGTCGCATTTAATGAGAGAGTTCACTTCTTCTGAGCTTTGCAGTCGTACCCGCACGCTTAAATGGGGGGCAGACGCCACAAGGAAAGTGCCATTTTTCAATTACATTCCTTCAATAATTCAAAGGGGGCTGTGTGTAACCTGTGGCTCAATTTCAAGATTTATTTTCCAAAGTCTATGATGTCGTCTCCAGGTTCGGCTATGGAGCTCAAGTCGTGTGCGAAAAACACAAAATCAAATAGTTGAGTTTAAGGGCTTTTACTGAACATAAGAATAAATCAAGTACACATATTTATAATGAAAATAACTTTGTCACAGTGGGCAGTTGTGTTTATCCAACTCGTGGGTAGCTCGCCATCTTCATCGGATACAAAGTTTGTATCTCAAAAACCTGACCTGTACACAAGGTCACATATACAGTTAATTGAAAACACAAACAAATGTTAACAGCAGTAACCAAAAGCGATGACAGTCAGGGTAATACAAAGGAAAAGAAAAAACCATGTAATATAACAAAATGGGGGTCTAACATTTACACAAAATATACTAAGCACATTGTTGTGTCTACAACACAAAATTCACTTAAGTCTTTTTGTGTGTGTGTGAACACAGCTAAATGAAGCGTATCTCTCATCAGCAGCGCCGGTCTCTTGGTGGCTCTGGATCTTCCACCACTGGGGTAGTTTTTTAAATTGAATTACCCGGAGAGATGCTAAATAAATGCAAGCGGTAGTAGGACTGAAAAAAAACTAACGCGAACATTGTTATCGCTGTCCGTGGGGCTGAATCCAGACTCGTGTCAGTGTCTTGGATTAAAGGACCCGAGCTCGTCCGCACACGGAAGGTTTTTTTTGCAATTCAGTTGAAACATTAATTTTTTTTACGTTTCTCAGAATGACACAAACACTTTTCACTTTTCAAACTTATTTCCACGCGTGTCAACGTTATTCAAGTTACGGTTATTTCGCAGTACAAAGTTACATCCGGTATCTCTATATTTATGAAGGTAATCTAGTATTCACGCGGGTGTATTTTGAGAATAACTGTTCCACATATTCATGTATGCAGCCAATTATTGTGATGTAGCCACGGGGTGTCGTCTGGAATGTCAATATTTCACTCTGGCCGTATAACTTTCCCTATAACTCATTCAGTATCTACATACCGGATCACGTGGAGTACTGTAACACCGGTTGAAAGCCATGTTTTGTTTCCTCCTGAGTTCCTCAGACTGTATTAGTAACTTCCCCTTTTTGCTGGTGGTTTCTTTTCATTTGATAATTTGGACTTTGTGAGGAAACCTCTGTGTATTTCCTCTTTCGCATTCTTTTTTATGTATTATTTCGCCGTTGCCCTTCGTTGCTCGATCGTGTGAGATTAAACCGAGAGAACGACGTTGTTTCTCACGAGTGCTTCTGTCTCATCGCTGATAAAGAGGAGGGAGAAGAATCGTCTGGATGTGAAGATCATAATAGCCTACAGGCAGTAAAACATCAATCGATGTGAATCCGAATCAATGATACAAGACACGGCATCCAAGCGTGAATATTTAGCTCTGGAGTTGTTCAACACTGTTAAAGGATCCACATAATCTACAGATTAAATACATAGCAAGTAAACGTTGTATAGAGCCGCCACTCGGCGGCCTAACGAGCTGTACCGCACGGTTCACATGAAAACTGAAGGCCTGGCCACAACCCAGCGTGCCGACATTAGTGTTGCTAGACTCAGTGCACAATGAAATGAGGATTAAAAACCTGGGAAATGAGCCCAGAAATCATTCAAACAGAGGACAACCTGCTTCATACGAGATGACCCGGAGCAAACGCCTTCGGAGGAGAGCGGCTGATTTCATTTGATTAAAACCTGAGGAGATTCAACACTAGATATCCGACACCTGGAAGTAAACACAATGGGCTCTGATTGGGATTCGCCACGTGAGAAACGTAGATTATGAGCTTTTTTTCGCCAATCACAGCTCAAAAATCAAAGTTACGCGAGACACAAAGGTCAGTAAGCTTTCCTTTGAACAAAGCACATGTTATGTATTTTTATGATAATCTTCCAGCCAAACAAATCCTCTCACGAAAATAAATATATTGTGAAAACAACTGGTTGTCTGTGTAATCTTCCTTCATCGAATAGTGACAACATGTCTTCTTGGGAACCGGAGCCACAGCGCCGCAATAATTCACTCTTGCACAAGGAAAAAAAAAGAAGAAGAGTACAAGTGACACCGCTCATGACGCCTACATATGTAGCCGTCATCTCTCAGACCCGATGATTACACCTCCATCACAGGCTTTTGGCTCTGAACTGGCCACATAAACGCCACCGCGGGAGCTGAAGAGACCATTAAACTGTCCCAGTGATCCACGGTGTGTGCATACATAGGTCGTTATTATACATATCATAAAACAATAAAATACCGGGTGACATGTGCACGGGGGCCTTTTATTGCAGGTCGCTATCAACGTTCAACGCGACTTGTTTAGAGCTTATTGATTTTTGCAGAATGATTATGTTGTTTGACCAAAACAGAGGTTTAATTAAATATTCATACACCAAAGCTCCACTTAGGCCTGCCGCATATGTTGCTCATAGTATTATGATAGCAGAAGGAGAAATAGCCATCGATAGAAGCCTTTCCCTGATTTCTCTTCAAATCCGAGTCAGTGCACAAACTGCACATACCTGACAGCTTCATATTATTCGGATTTAAAAAGTGCTAGAGGCTGATAAAGCACGGTGCTTCGAAGCTTTTCTTACCGTCGACGTGACCATAAAACAGTGTGTCACATGTCAAAGACTTCGTTATCCTTCCTGTCCCGTTGTGGCCAGGCAAAGGAGAGCTACCGTCATCCATCACACATCATCTATGACATACGGAGTATGTTCATCCCTGATTGAAGAGCTTCGATCACCTACCAGGGGCACAGATCTGCCAAGCCTCTCAAAACAAGGGCCCTCAGGAGAAGGAGCGCTGTGTCATTACATGCCACGCCCCCCCCCCCCCCCCCCCGTCCCGAAGAAAACAGGAAGTGTGGCACGTAAGTGGAGCTGCCACCGAAGTACTTGATCCGCACAGCGTGTCATCTGCTACCCACTACATGTGGGGTAAGTCCCTTTGAGATGGAGGTCAAGGGTGCTCCAAAGTATCCAACCACGAAGTGGAGTGAAGAGCGAGGCGGATTGAAAGAGATCATTAATAGATGGCAGGAGATATTCACAAACAAAAAGGATCACTCGATTAAAAGCACTTCGGACAGAAAGTACTTCTCTGCTCTTATTCCTCTGAACTACATTCACTTTCAAGAGAAAAATAAATACTGTCGTGCTACAAGGATTAGTTGAGTGCATATTGGCTGATTGATGCATAAAAAACTTCCCATTATGCATTATTAAAGATAAAGTGTGCAATCCTTTCCTTAAACCATGGGAAAGAGAACATCCCATTACCTGCCGAGTAAAGACAGGAAGCATTCAGGGTTAGTTCGCTCTGTCCTGCAAGTTTTCAACATTTACTTTTTATTTTTTATGTCATTTGATTATCCCGATGTATTTTTTACAGGATAATATATCACCGTATATACAGCCGTGTGTTACTCGAAAACAAACACGATTAAGTCCTATACTTTCCCAAATCTGCGGGAGGAAAGCAGTTTGAAATTGCTTTTTGAAGCACTTTCCGGCTAACGGCACACGGCGGCGTCACGAGGCCTCGGCACCGCGTTCCAAATACATCATTACAGAGTTCTCCTTCGAGTGAGTAATACCTGCGTTCGACTATTGTGATACCTGGAATCGCGCGTGAATCTCATAAAAGAGCTTTTTTTTCCTTCTTTAAAAAAAATTAATTGAAAGTCTGCTTTACCTCCATCGATTCGGACCGCCCCACCTGAAGGTGTCGTTTCTCAGGCCCGCCTCGCTCGATTCTCAGCTGGCTTTCAGAGTTTTCTTGACGCTGGCGACGGGAAGAGGAGGCGGACCGGGTTCGCCGACGGCCGCGTATGGATTTAAAGTCAAACATTCTGCTGATTCACCACACAGCATCGCCCGGGTCAATGCACCGGGGGGACCGGCGCTGCTGCGTCCGCCGATAGCCGCATCGACTTCCAGTCGGTATACTTGACCCATCTTTTTCTGCACGTGACAAATTTGCTGCATAATAAAAATAAAAAAAAGGTGGTACAAAAGGGATTCAACAAAGAGGGACATCCGAGTCGGTCATTAGAGATTAGGACCACTTCCCCTGTGATGTGTTCTTTCAAATCATACCGTATCTTTCCCAGTTTGGCTTGATTTCCGATAACACGTAACATTTTGTAATAACGCTGCCCTCTTCCGGGTCGCCTAATCTGCTCGCGGATACAAACATGATTTACTCCCAATACCTGGACCGCCACACACGCCCAGGCTTTATTTGAAATGCTGTCTGCCCACGGCGGGCGGAAGATGCTGATGTGAAAACAAGCGTCAGATTGCTCCTGACCTTTCCCGTAATTACCCGTAGAGTATTTCAGTCTCTCACAACCTGCCCGCCTTTGAAGCCCTGGGAGAGAGAGAGAGAGAGCTTCTCTTGACAAATGAGCACACACATCTGGAGCTGACGTGGCATATGTTAGCTCCCGAAATAAAACAATAAAAAACCTCAGTGGAGGGAGTGCAGATGCCAAGGGCGAAGAAAAAAAATATGATATATTTTATTTGCTGTTTGATGAGACGATTTGCTGGAAAAACCGCGAAATGAAGCGAGGTTTTGTTGTTTCCAAAGCCAGGTCATGTGCTCAGAGGACGTCTTGATCGTTTTTTTGACAAGGAAAATAAGCCGTTAAATACATTCAGACCCCAAAGGAAGGTCGAAAATAGAAAACACGTGGGCTCCGCCCGATAAATAAATCCCAGGGTTCTTTGAATACGTCTCTCTCGGGGAAGGATCAACACAGGTGAATGAATAGCGGCCTTCCAATGTGTCACAGAAAAGCATCCGGCGTGTCACCAGCGCGGCGATGGCGGTTCACAGATATCCGCCAGAGTGGAAAATGTGAAGCCAAAATGAGGTGTGTATTTAGTGTCCCCTAACCACCTCCTCGATGGTTCGGTCCATTATCGGCTCAATAAGATGGCGCTCGATGTTGTTATTGACGGGCGCTCCGTCTTTGAGATAACTATACGGCCTCGTGGAACGCCACCATTCAAAGAGTTTACCGGTGATTGCTTTTCGAGCGCTTCTTGTTATTGGCAACATCGGGGGCTGGAACCGGCGACGGAACACCGGGGACTGGAACCGGCGACGGAACACCGGGGGCTGGAACATCGGGGACTGGAACCGGCGACGGAACATCGGGAACTGGAACATCAGGGACTGGAACCGGCGACGGAACACCGGGAACTGGAACATCGGGGACTGGAACCGGCGACGGAACACAGGAGACTGGAACCGGCGATGGAACACCGGGGACTGGAACTGGCGACGGAACACCGGGAACTGGAACATTGGGGACTGGAACCGGCGACGGAACACCGGGGACTGGAACTGGCGACGGAACACCGGGGACTGGAACATCGGGGACTGGAACTGGTGACGGAACACCGGGGGCTGGAAACGGCGACGGAACACCGGGGACTGGAACTGGCGACGGAACACCGGGGACTGGAACATCGGGGACTGGAACTGGTGACGGAACACCGGGGACTGGAACCGGCGACGGAACACCGGGAACTGGAACACAGGAGACTGGAACCGGCGACGGAACACCGGGAACTGGAACCGGCGATGGAACACCGGGGACTGGAACTGGCGACGGAACACCGGGAACTGGAACCGGCGACGGAACACCGGGGACTGGAACTGGCGACAGAACACCGGGGACTGGAACATCGGGGACTGGAACCGGCGACGGAACACCGGGGGCAGGAACATCGGGGACTGGAACACCGGGGACTGGAACCGGCGACGGAACACCGGGGACTGGAACATCGGGGACTGGAACCGGCGACGGAACACCGGGGGCTGGAACATCGGGGACTGGAACACCGGGGACTGGAACCGGCGACGGAACACCGGGGACTGGAACCGGCGACGGAACACCGGGAACTGGACCAAGCACAGGGAGGGAAGAGCAGGGAAACAGGAAACGAGACAGGGACTTCAACATAAAACAGGAAACACACAGATCCTAACAATTCATGTGTTAATGTGTAACCATCTCTTTGATTTTTGCAAATGGAAAAAAGGGAGCTTATTTATATTTTACAAAATGAGTTAATTATTTTATAAACTGATGGGTATATTAAGTCTTCTGATTCTTTTTGTTGATTATATTGTGTAATAATCTGAATCACAGGTAACACAACTGTAAAATACATAGTGGAGTAAAAAGTACTAAATGTACACAATACTTCAAAGCAGCATGACATAATAATACGCATGTGGAGCCAACGTACCTCAAAACCTCTGTACAGCACTTGAGGAAAAGTACTTAGTTAGACACAATATTGATCGTTAGTCACATGATATGATATGTCACATGCCATGAAGATGCATGTAAGTAACACTCTGGAATTACACTCCTCCTGACATACACACACACACACACACATACATATCTATCAATAAAAAATATAAATATGTATATATATATAAATAAAAAAATATAAATATGTATATATATAAATAAATATATATATATATATTTATTTATATGTATATATACATATATATTTATATACATACATATATATTTATTTGTATATATACATGTGTGTATATATATAAATATATATATATATAATATATATACACACAAAGTAATCTGATGCAGACAAAATAAAATACAAAGAGAGGGAAAACAAGAGAGACAGACGAGGCAACAGGTAGGCAGGCTGGTTGACACGCTAAACACTAAACAGAAGGCAAGCAGACAGAGAGACAGACTGGCAGACGGGAGGAACCAGTCAATGGACCATACTGGGAATGCTCTGCAGCCGCATGGAGGTGGTCCTAATGATGTTCTGCTTATTGCAAGCACTGCTGATGCTTCGCTGGAATCTTCTGCCTCGCCTATTATGCACTGTGTGTTGTCCCAGACGTCAAAGAGAGACCATATTTAACTTAACATCCCGTGTTCTGCACTGCTCTTTATTCCAATTGTGCACTGCAGAAGGAGATGGAGGAGGAGGAAGAGGAGGAGGAGAAAACTATACATCAACTTTCCGGTGATGTAATGCTCTTCAATAATAGTATAATACAAAGTATAACACAAATCCATAAGAGATGAGATTGTGTTTGAACCACTTATATTGTCATTGTTCTCTTACAGATGTATAGCTCTCTTTTATAGGATAAAAAACAAATTAATAAAAGTAATGCTCAAATGCGCATATGGTTGCCACACTGACGCATCGTTTACTGTATAGTCAACGGTGTGTGTGTGTGTGTGTGTGTGTGTGTGCGCGCGAGCGCTGAAGTGAGGCATGCCCGTCGCGGATTATTGTTTTTACCGCATTCAACAGTGTTTCCAAAGCGAGAGGCGAAAGTCAGGGAACAGAGGAGGCTCACATGGAGGCAGAGCCGCTAAAGTAATGCCGTTTATCCTTTAAGAACCGGGAAGAGAGGAGAGAGAGAGAGGGGAGAGCGAGAGCGAGAGCGAGAGGAGAGAGAGAGGGGAGAGCGAGAGAGAGAGAGAGAGAGAGATAGATAGAGAGATCCAAGGCACTGAACTGGGATATCACGACCCTGATGTGAAATCGCGCCAGTGTTTGCGACGATGCCGACTTGGACACTTTCACTGCGGAGCCGCACGCGCCTGAGGGTAAACACACAGATGTCTCAGTAGGAGTCTGGTTCGACCTCTTTTTTTGGGAAATAACCTCAACAGCGACCGCCATAAAGTGTGATTTAAACAAAACAACAACAAAATCTCGCCCCTCTGCGGATTGATTTTTTTCCTCTCTTTTGTGTGTGTGTGTGTGCGCTGCTCTCTCTCTTCTCAGCATTCCCTCAGTCGGTACGGATTTTATATTTTTTTGCTGTGTGTGCCATTACAGCTCAGCAGAGGGTGTCCGATTATTCTTAGAGCACACCGCGCCAGGATGAACACCGTCTCCGCGTTCCTCCCTTTGTGATTCCCAGATCGCCACCAACAACAAAAAAACGAAAAAGGGGGGGAGTTGGGTGGGTGGGCGGATGGGGGGGAGAAACGAGCCAGGCAAGACGCCGAAGGATGTGAAGGGGGGATGCGGGTGCTTTGCAGCGGTGGGATCGCCTCGATAGCTCCAGCGCGGGGTGTGAATTCAGCACCAGAGGAGAGGGGACAGCTCCCGACGCCGCAGCGCGCAGCGGCAGCAGCGCGACCGGAGGAGGAGGAGGAGGAAGAGAAAACACACGGATTTGTTCATTTCCCCCACCAGCCAAGGTCAGTCTTAAACGAACCGAAAAACTGCCACGAAAAAGAAGAAAGAAAGACAAGAAGATGAGCTGGACTCTACCGTCGCGCGCTGTTTTTTTGATTTCCCGTCATAAACACGCGGGAGCCTCCGAGGAGTCGACGTGAAAGAGACGTTTATGTGGTCGAGTCTGGACACAAGTGCCGGTTATATGCAGCATGGATCGGTTATAAAAGACTGCCTTATCCCCCCCTCCCCACCCCTATACCCCCCTAAATGCCTCCATCGCCCCCCTTTTCTTTCTTTCTTCTTCTTCTCCTCCTTCTTCTTATTGACGTGGACGGAATGCGCAGCTCGTACGTCTTGACACCGGGAATGTCTCGTGCACGTTGAGAATATGCTGCTTTGGATTGTCCTGCTGAATGCGGCTCTTTGTGTTGCCGGTGGGAACGTTACGAGGGACGTGTGCAAGGAGCAGATCTGCTCCTGCAACGAGGTGGAGGGAGATCTGCACATCGACTGCGAAAAGAACAGCTTCACCACGCTGCAGCATCTCACTGGCCCCAGCTCGCAGTTCTATCACCTGCTGCTGCACGGGAACTCTCTGTCTCGGCTCTTCCCCAACGAGTTCGCCAACTTTTACAACGCCGTGAGCCTCCATTTGGAGAACAACGGGCTGCACGACATCGTGCCCGGCGCCTTCCTGGGACTGCAGCTGGTGAAGCGGCTGCACATCAACAACAATAAGCTACGTTTTTTCCGGAAGAGTACGTTCCTGGGGTTGGACGATTTGGAATACATGCAGGCTGATTTTAATCTGCTGAGGGATATTGACCCCGCCGTTTTCCGGGATTTAAATAAACTTGAAGTGTTGATTCTTAACGACAACCTCATCAGCGCGCTGCCCATCAACGTGTTTCAACATGTGCCCATTACGCATCTCGACCTGCGGGGGAACCGGATCAAAACGGTGCCGTACGAGGGGATCCTGGAACAGATACCGGGCATTGCGGAGGTTCTGCTGGAGGACAACCCGTGGGACTGTAACTGCGAGCTGGTGTCCCTGAAGGAATGGCTGGAGAACATACCGAGTAACGCGCTCATCGGGCGGGTGGTGTGCGAGGCTCCCACCCGGCTGCAGGGGAGCGACCTGAACGAGACCTCGGAGGCCGACATGTGCCCTTCGCAGAGCGGCGGCGTGGACACCAGCCTGGTGGCCCCTCCCACCCAGGAGGAGGCCTCCGAGACGGCGGCGCGCGAGCCGCGTCCCACGCCTCACAAGCCCAGCGGGCCCCCGACGCCCGGCGGCCGCGGGCCCAAGGGCCGCTCCAAGTCTCGCGAGAACTGGCAGCTGAAGACGAGGCCCACTCCGGTGTTGACGGGTGCGCACGGCGACAGAGAGCAGCTGCACAATGTGTCGTGCCCCCAGCCGTGCAACTGCAAGCTGGTCGGCTCCAGACAGGGGCTGGGGGTCAACTGCGAGGGCAAAAAGATCGAGAGCTTGGCCAACCTCAAACCGAAACCCATGGCCGCGCACGAGCTGAACATGAGAGACAACAACATCCACGCAGTGAAGAAGAACCAGCTGCTCGGATACGCCAGCCTTAACCTGCTGGATCTGGGCGGGAACAACATCAAGGTGATCGACAACAGCACTTTCCTCAACCAGAGCGAGCTGCGGTGGCTGTATATGGATAAGAACTATCTGGATACGCTGGTGGCGGAGATGTTCGTGGGCCTTGTGAATCTGGAATATCTCAGTTTGGAATATAACGACATCCAGCTGATCGCGGCCGGCGCTTTCAGCCCCATGCCCAACCTGAGGGTGCTGTTCCTCAACAACAACCTGCTCAAATCGCTACCAGTGGATTCTTTCCTTGGGATTTCTCTATCCAAAATCAGCCTGCATAATAATTATTTCCCCCACCTCCCCGTGGCTGGAGTGTTGGACCAGCTCAGTTCAATCATTCAGATCGATTTGCACGGGAACCCGTGGGATTGCTCCTGCAGCATCGTGCCCTTCAAGCAGTGGACGGAGAAGCTCGGCACCGACGTCATCGTGAGCGATCTCAAGTGCGAGTCGCCCGAAGAGTTCTGGAAACGGGACTTCCGCTACGTCCGGAACGACCTCATGTGCCCCAAGCTCTACGACAAGGTGTCCCCGACCCTGCTGGCCAAAAACAGCACGTTCGCCCTGGACTCGGGGACGCGCTCGAACTCTTACTTGGAGCCCAACCGGGTCTCCATTTCGGTGCTCGTCCCCGGGCTGCTGCTGGTGTTCGTCACCTCCGCGTTCACCGTCGTGGGGATGCTGGTGTTCATCTTACGCAACCGGAAGCGCTCAAAGCGGAGGGAGGGCAACTCGTCCGCCTCGGAGATTAATTCCTTGCAGACAGTGTGCGACTCATCCTATTGGCACAGCGGGGCCTATCACGCGGACGGGGGCGCGCACCGGGGCTTCGACTGCAGCGCGCACCTCTCCACGACAAACGATGCGTAAATGGGACCCTGGCCGTGGTCCACCCGTACAATAAGCCTCCCTCTCACCCCCCCCCCCCCTCACCGAACTGGATTACAAACGGTCACACCGGACAGACTGACGCACACGAGTGACTGATTGTTCGCGAGAGGCGAACGCAGACTTGTTTGTGGTGTCTTGTTTCTCCAGTTGAACCAAGTAAGTCAGTCTGCTGCTGCACAGGCCCCACTCTGTAATATATGTCTATGCCAAGCCCCCCCTGGCTTAAAACCCCTCCCTCCCTCCTCTTCCTCCTCCTCCTCCCAGTTCTGCTATTTGCCGCAATCGGACTACGGATCTGTATGAGACAGAAAAGAGGGAGAAAAAGGAGAGAGGGAGAGGGCGGGTGTGTGTGTGTTCGTGAGAGTGTGAGAGAGAGAGAGAGAGGACCCAGGGAATGGTGCACGAACGCATGAATGTAAATGTAAATACTCGGACCGATGTATCATAATCTGCATGATGATATTTCGCATGGTTTCAACTCACACGACGGCGAGGAACCATAACTACCATAACCCCCCCAAGAAGCAACACTCGACCCTTTTCATGTTATATCAATACGACGACGATATATAGATATTAAGAATTATATATGACTATTACAAAGTGCCATTTCTCTATTTTTTTGTGAACCTCCAGTTGGGATTTGTATTTGTTGTTTTCAACCTGTTTGGAGAAGAAGAAGAAAAAGAAGAAGAAAAAAAAGAAAAACAAAATCACGGAGGGATAGCGATGACTATGGCAAAGGAGCGGTGGAAGTGACGCTGTCAGTGCATGTTATTTTCTGTTTGTTATCATTTGATTGTCGATAAATATTGGGGTTATTTATACCGTACTAGATGGTGCAGATTAAATCCATGTCTGCGCAGTCATCATCTCCTTTATGAATGTAAACTGTGTTATTTTATGGTGTGCCAATTGTTGACTTTCAGATATTCAGACGTGCAGATGAGCATGACCAATTAACGTCACTCAGATGCTTCTGCTGCAGAGTTTATGTAGCTAAAATAACAGTTCTGTGGTTTTGTGTGTCAATGAATATACGCCTGCTTTGGGTGGGAGGAAGACAAAAAAAGCAAAAACAACAAAGTCATTTAAATGGGGGGGGGGTTTCTAACATATTTTTTCAACAACCGAGCAAAAGAAGTGTTTTCAATTGAGCTATGTAGGTATAATTCGATCGATGTAAACAGCGCAGGTAGACGGAAATAGAATAGAATGCTTTTTTTAACGTCAGAAAAAGAAGTATTCCTCCACATGAAAAGCGTACGGCTACGATTCACCTTCATTCCTATTGTGAGCTTTTGTAAAGCCATCTAATCTTGTCCAAATAAGAGAACTGAAACTCACTGTATTTACTACAACATGTGCTTAAAAAAGCGGCTTTGGGACGGGATGGGGGGGGGGGGGGGGGGGGGTGTAGAGGCCCTGGCTGTCTAACTGGGGCCCTGCGATGGGGGGAACTCAGCATGAGGCCCATAAAGACACAGGAGTGGGTCTTCTACACACACACACACACACACACACACAGACTCTGAGGGTATTTGATAATGCAAGATGCCTTTTTCAATTCAGCATTTTGAACTTATTCAACAAATTCTCAATTATTTGAATTTCTCTGCAGTGTCTTTAAAAAACAAATGCAAAGAATGTGCAATTTTCCCTCCCCCCCCCCCCCCTTCATTTATTTGTGAACACAATGTACTCGTCCAGGATACCGGGGGACACCTTTCGCCAATTGATTTTCTCTAAGATGCCTATACTTTGGCAGCAGAATTTGGCACCGCTCCTAAAAATGGCATCCGGCATGCTGAGAGTGTACAGAGTTGACGTGAGATGGGCTTAACCCCCCCCCCCCACCCCTCCTCCACCAGCAGGCCTGCAGTATCTCTCCCCCCCCCCCCCCCCCCAGTAGACAGACTAGCGCTGTCCATGGTGCTGAATCACCTCCCCGGCTATTCTTTGTCTTGCCTGCCCCGCACGTGTGTGTGTTGCGCCAGGACAAATGGGAAGGGATGACAAAAGGGAGGTAGGGAAAGAGATGGAGAGAGAGAGAAAGCACTTGCGTGACAATTTGCATGTATGTGTGTTGGCCCTCACCTCCCCTGCTGTCACCCCTCCCTCTTCCCATTACCGCCACGTCACCATGCGCAGCTTGACCTTGGGGACTAACATCTCCTCATCATCATTCTGTCCAGTCACCTTGCTCCCCCCTCCCCCCCCCCCCGGCTTTTCTGTCCAATCACATCGGGCGGCGGGGGCTCCGGGGTGACTATACGTGTCTGTTCTGTGGAGTATTACTGTGCCACAGACCCACTGATGATTTGTCATGATTTTCAAACGCTGTGTTTCAAAGTTACATTTATATGCTTTGCGATATTTGACCTGCTTCTATTTTGTTAAATAAAGTGTGGTTGAGGTTGAGTAAAACAACAATTGTTTGCCTTGAGGAATTTTTCCTCGGATTTGACCGAGGTTTGCGCCAGGTTTGACTTGTCCTCTGCTCGTATCACACTGGAGGGTTTGCACTTATTAGTTCTCAGGTGCGCTGCCTCATGTCCTTCTCCTTCAATGTGGAACACATTTCATAACAAGGTCAAAGTCATGTTGTCACCACAGGGTTGTTTTTACAGTCTATCACCTTATCATATTGTCATATCCTGGTATTTTTAGACCCTCTGATTCGTGGATGCGATACCCTGGAGAGACAATGACACATTTAGACTGCGGCGCTGGCTTTAATATAACCATAAAAGGCCCGACACTACAACATGAATGTGGAGTTATTTCCTTTTTTCGTCATATGCAAAGCACAAAAAAGATGACATCTGAGGATCCAAAAGAAGTACACAATGAGCAGAGCATTAACGCATCGTCATACTGCTGTCATCTCACATCCTTTACATGTAATGGGGGAAAAACAACAACAACAAATGCTCTCGCGGTATTTTTTCCCATTAGCGGCGGCTTCCTGTCAGGAGCTCCTGCGCTCCAGTCCCGCCTGACCCTGCGTCTCACAGTCGGACCCATTCATGAATGCGATGGATGTAGCCGTTAGGATCTTCTGCACGCTGGGCTCACAGCATCCCGGCACTGCTGTGGCCCAGCGGGGCCGCCGTCGTCTGTGTGGCAGTGGCCCCCGAGGAGCCGGCAGTTGATGCAACACTTCCAGCAGGGACGACATCATCGGCGCGCTCTGGTGTTGGTGCCCGACGGTCCCGCTTTGTTCTTAATCCAGAAGGAAGGTGGGGACTAGCTTGTGTTCCGCATTTGGATGCCGTGCTTTCTTTGCTTCAGGGGTTACTTCTCTGCAGAAAAACAACAACAACAACAACAAGTTCTCCTGTGGCTGGTTTGGCTGGTTAGTCATCAGTTGGAATTGCCATTACAACTTGAACACCCACGACTAACAGTGCGTCTTGTTGTTGTGCTTCCCTCAGGCACATCTGCATTGTTTTTTTAATGTATTCCATTAGATTTTTTTTATGTTTTAATGTTGCTCCGTTGAGGTTCTACCTCTGAAATAGCCTCACAGCCTCGGAAAAAAAAGAACACTAAAACTGCAAAGTGCATTTTGAAGGGAAATGTCGCTTTGCTTTTGAAGGATCACAAACAAGCTTCTTTGTGAGTCTGCAGACGCTCAGGTGGAGCATACAGGTCGGGCGGTGTCACGATGCTGCGTGTTAAGTACTTTTGTAGCCGACGCATAACAAAGAAGATCATTTAAAAAAACAAAGCCACGCTTTTATTTCTTACTAAACCGAACCAAGCGGCCTTGTGTCGCACTTCACGATGCCGACTGTGACAGAATCCGTCTGAATTCAGCGCGATTAAACCTCGCGTGTGACGTCTCCACTTCCCTGCAGTGGGGAGCCTCAAATGGATGGTGCGCGGTGATGGGAAAATCCATAAAAAACTCCCGTCTTCTCCTTTAATTAGCACCAAAGCGGCGGCTGGCTTTTATCGGGCTCCCGAGGGTCAGATCCAGTGTGTCCGCTCATGTTTAGGTTTTGTAAAAATCCCTAAAAGCTTTTCCAGCGGCGGCATTAGCGTTTGATGTGAGCCATGATGAAAGTCCCACGTGTTGCACTCACGGGTTGCCAGTCGTGCTGCACTTCCAAACTCTGCAGCCACTGCAAACCCCTGGATGCAGTCGGGATTATCTGGTCTCTCGGTGTTACTCCTCGTCGTTATTCCTAGCCCTATGCGCTATAAGTTCCAGTGATGGGGTTTTATTTGTGGTTATGTTCTCTGCGAGCCTCAGTAGTTACCTTCGCATTGAAAATGCGGAAGGTTATGTTTTGATCGCCGTGTATTTATTTATTTATTTGTATGCGTGTTACTCGCATAACATAAAAAAGTATGAAACCGAATCGCATGAAATTTGGTGGGATGATTGGTTATTATCCGGGGACCATTTGATTAGATTTTGGGATCGATCGGGTCAAAGTCATGAAAAGGTCAAAATCTTCTTTTTACCATATTCAATTCTTATCCAATTGGCATCCAACTAATGCCAACATGTTCATAATCCAATGCCCAATCTTGTGATATGCGAAGGTATGCGCTCTACCGAGTGCCCGTTCTAGTTACTCCATGGAATACTCTCCATTCTTTAATGTCTTGGAATCAGCGCCACTGACTGCGTTTCGGTCGAGGCTTGAATGCCCCGCGGTGTTTTTACATCACAGGAAACACGGCAGGAATTAGCACGCGCTTGTTAACATATCTTAAAACACGGCCACGCTGTAATTACATCCACACAGGGAAATAACTAGGGGGTCAAAATGGTTTGCGCCGGCTGGAGTTTGGAGTAAGGCGTTGTTAGAGTGGCTTATCGGTCTTATTGTGGTTTATTTGGCTTCATGACAAAGCAGCAACACGTGCAATAAGCCGGGCAAAAGCGGCGTTCCCCTCCAGCTCGAGGAGTTCTAACGTTGGCAGATAAGTTCAACTACTCCAAACTGTACTCGTATACCCGTGTCTGCCAGACGGACTGTGAAGAAAAACATCCAAAGTAATGAACGGGATCTCAACTCATAATTGACCCGGATCCCGATGTAAATCACCGAGCGCGAGCGCGGGGCCTTTAATCCTCTTCTCTCCCAGCCCCCACTTATCGATCGTCTCATTGATTTTAATTTAGCGGCCACGTGGGTTCCCCATCCCTCACCGGCATCTCGGCCCGATCCGACTATGGAGTCAAAAGTGAGGAAGTGGAGTTGTGTTCAGGGCCGGAAAGACCCATCGGAATATCTGACCGACTTAAGCGGTCACTCTACGGTCACGCGAGTAATAATAAATAAAAAAAACTGGCCTCAGTGCCTTTTGGATATTGCCTTCCCACCATATATTCCCATTAAAACCATCCCAGGATGCATTGCAGTGAGGTTTTTATCCACCAGAGATCCGTCAAGGCAGTTATTTATCCTTCCACAAGCGTCTCAGGTGTCATGATTCAGTACATTTCTGCCATTTCAAGATAGCAGACAGAAATTTGGTTGGTTGCCACATTGTCATCTGATCCAAATGAAAACAATGCAAACCCTGATGACAGGGACACAAGCTCATGGAACGGCAACTATCAGTATTGATTCGACACGTTTGCCAGTGAAGGCTGGAACTAGATATGAAAGTGAAACTGAACTCTGATTAAATTGGATTGAAGTTTGTTGCATTGAGTTTTTTTCCTCGGCCTGTAAAACACATCGTCAGTCTTATCGGCACTTCAAATGATTTGCATTTGATTGGACCACGACAAAAGGGGGCGGGCCTAGAATGCGTTTTGGCGCTACACCTCCCTCGCTGTTAAAAGTTACAGATTGATTACTGGATGATGTCATGATATTGTTGGATGAAATAAGTCGGTAGTGGCTTACACACATCCTATTCGGTTCTAGAGGGAGAAAAGAACATATTTTGTGTTGCACATTTCGGTCAATAGGTGCACGACATGACCGGGGATGTGCTCTAAAAGGGTTGAAATCATTTCATCTCTTCGTACCACAGGTGTTTCAATGAGATATTCAGTGCAAACTGTTTCCAGGCATGCCATGAGGCAGCGGTAGGGACCATGACTAGTGAGCGAGCAGCACAACGGTGAATTAAAGCCTCTCGATTCAACGCGGATTCTACTGCATGAAAAGCTGAATGTGCAAAATTGCCACGAAAAAAGAAGAAGAAGAAGAAGCCATCCTTTGTTTATGTATTCATTTCTCTCTCTCGTCGCATTGTTCTCCCAACCTCGGAATATCACAGGGCGCCATTCAGACGGGTACGTTTTGGACTTCTCACTCCTTTGTCACTCTTTGGTGACGGAAACATCCATGGGCACATGAGAGAGCACAACCCCTCACACGCGTCTTCATTCCTCATTGTTAAAGGTATCGCTATTCTTTGGTATGTGTGTGTTTGCTCTGCTTCCTCTGGTTGTTCTCTCTGCTCTCCAAGAAAAGTTATGCTTTCCCAGCTTTGAATTGCCTGAAGGATCTTTCCCATTTTTGTTGTTGCTTCGTTCAAAACAAGAGCATCTCTCTCTCTCCTATCTAGTCATAGAGAAGTTGTGGAGTTGTTGCCTCGACCCTCGGGCGATGAAGCTCGTTTGCGCCGCTCGTGTGCAGGAGATGAGGGAACAAAGGTTTGTTCGCGGGGAAAACCATGTGACGGGAAAAATGAGCAATCGTTAAGGGGGGAAAAAAGAAGCTAAATTAATCTATTGTTTATTGCAGTGGAATTTATTTCATGACTATTTATGGCTGCAAGCTTTTATTCATATATACACTACCGTTCAAAAGTTTGGGATCACCCAGACAATTTTATGTCTTCCATGAAAAATCACACTTTTATTTATCAAATGAATATAAAATATAGTCAAGACATTGACAAGGTTAGAAATAATGATTAATATTTGAAATATTAATTTTGTTCTACAAACTTCAAGCTCAAAGGAAGGCCAGTTGTATAGCTTATATCACCAGCATAACTGTTTTCAGCTGTGCTAACATAATTGCACAGGTTTTCTAATCAGACATTAGTCTTCTAAGGCGATTAGCAAACACAATGTACCATTAGAACACTGGAGAGATAGTTGCTGTAAATGGACCTCTATACACCTATGGAGATATTTCATTAGAAACCAGACGTTTCCACCTAGAATAGTCATTTACCACATTAACAATGTAGAGAGTGTATTTCTGATTAATTTAATGTTATCTTTATTGAAAAAACAGTGCTTTTCTTTGAAAAATAAAGTCATTTCTAAGTGATCCCAAACTTTTGAACGGTAGTGTATATATATTTATTTTAGATGTACCTCACCAGAATTAACAGACATGTTACCCTTGACGTTAAACCCCCCGGTGCTACAACCCACACACAAATCTCTCTCTCTCTCTCTCTATATATATATACAAATGCATGCTGGATAAATGTTGTACTTAACCTGGCGTACTACAACCGCTCAGACAAAGCCAGCTGGGTCAACAGATGCCTCTGGCATTCCAGCTCGCTCTCGTACTGAGAACACTGGCGCTGCCGCCTCGTTCGGCGAGCACAACAAACCACGCGTGACCACATGCCTGCCCGTCGGTGAGCGCTACACCGCAAGCAGATTATCATTTTATTTTTCATTTTTGTATCATCTTCCTTTGTGTTTTTTGCAACAAGGTCAAAGTCAGCGGGCTTTGGGGCGAGTCTCTGCTGCAGATGAATCTCCCGGTTTAAAAAAGGCATTACACGTATGAATCCAGTGCTGTGATTGCAAAGAAATCTAACATGAGCCCAGTGGAGCGATATTACCGTTAACCGGCACTATGCTATCAAAGAGGTACACTTTGCAGAATAAAAGATTATGATCAAAAAAAATCTATTTCCCACAAATGCACCATTTATGAGACGATAAAAATTGATGTTTTTACCGGGTTTGAAAGTCCACGAAGCTGCAAAATGTCCGTTCCTACTGCTGATGGAGATCGGTTTCTCCATATCTATGAGGATGAGACAAAAACACTTTGTCCCTGTGTTCCCTCTCAACCCCTCCCTTGTTTTTCGAAGCCCTCCAAAATAAAATTTCTCCGAGGAATAGTGGTAAAACAACTCTGGGATGAGAAGCCGTGCACTGTTTACTCTTATCATCAGAAGCCAGCAGTGGGGAGGAAACCGCATAGAACGGCTTTGAGAGAGACATTTTTTTATATGTTTGATGTTGCATTCCCACCCTCCGGTGAACTACTTCTGTTATATTTTTTGAAGGTATTTTGCAGGTGGTGTGAGGCGGCGGGCGGGTTCATTTGTTGCAGAGCACGGCTACATTGTGGATTGACCTGCAATTAAAAAGAGTCAAGAGAAGAAATCAGACCCAGCATCTTCGCTGAGGTCTTCTCCCATAAAACCAATTTTCTCTTGGCTGATCACACTCCTCAATAGTAGATTTCCCCTCTCGTAACACGCCTCTGATAACAAACTGCGGTATCTTAAAACCACGTTTCTCCACTTACATTGTTGATAAAGTGCCGCCGTGTCTGACAGGCGCCGCGGTTAGCGTCGTGGCGAGCTGAGCCGCCCGGTGATTGTGTTTAACAAACGCGAGCAAGAGGAGAAGGCTTGAGGGAATAGCTGTCGCCGGTGCTGAGTGAGACACGGGGAAGGCCTGGAGACACGGGGAGCTCGTCTCCGTGGGTCGGAATACATCGAAAACTGAATTCAGTGAATGACTACGAGAGACGCGTATAGAATCAAAGAGGCCGGCTGGCTCGAGTAAAGTGTTGTCGACTTATGGAAAAAGTGACAAGGTTTCGACTTCCATCTCAAGGTATTCACCGTGTTTTTAAGTTCTTTTCCCCCCCCCTTTAAAAACACCAGAGAAATACAGATGCTCACAGAGATCAATCAAGGAAAACATTTTCTAAAACAGTTTAGCGTGACTAATATGATACGACTTAACATCCAAAACTGAAATTTCAAGGATGAATCAGCAGTCGCACAACCACCATCAGGTCTAAACACTTATTATCAACAACTGATTATTAACACAAATGAAATTGTGGAAACAGCAATTACAATATAGGTGACGATGTAAGAATGTGCATTAAGTCAGATGTCTACGAGTCTGTTGCCCTGGTGCATGCTGGGAGGATTATCTTCACCACGACCAGGGGACGTTACAATATACTAATTTTAACGAGATTTTTATGTTGACTCCAACAGGGATAACGACTTAATCGAGTTATATTCATAATACTTGTTGAAACTCAGATTTCCATGTCAGTAATGATGTGATTTCAGCGTGCAGTTTGCGAAAAGACGGTTGTTTTTTTAAAGTCGCAAATGCAACAATTTTGAAAAAGAACTCTTGAAAGTCATTTCATAAAATAATCATGTGAGCTGCGGATGCTCGCGGCAATACTCCCCGAGATGGAGAGCAGGTTGGGTGCTGATTACCGTGGAGCATATCTTCTGAGAGAGAGAGAGAGAGCAAGCCAATCTGTAACCTGTCACTGTCTCTCCCGTGATGGCTGGATGATGGATGACTGCATCTCCTCTAACAACACCAACGCCCTCCCCGTGTGCGGGGCCGCCTGCACCGGGCCAGGTGAGAACTTAGTGTGTGTCCGTGTCTGCGTGAGCAATAACCGTCTCACTCGATATAATAACACTCTAACTGACAGCTGACGGCGTGCCCTGACACGTGAGACGTGACCCCTCCCCCTTTTAAAATGCAACGCCAAAAAAAGGAAAGACGCAAATCCGATGCAACGGGGGTTGCTCTCGCAGCGGTTCTCTTCTTTGACCCGGAGCATTGCGGTTGCTCGCGTACGACCCCTCAAAAAACTCACCAGCCTCACAAACGACCCGCCTCAGTGTGATGTCCACAATGTGCACGCTCGCTGATGCGATGCATCTGGAATCAGAAAATAACCCCTTTAAAGAAAAATCGGAGATGATGAAAGCCTTCAGCGCTGCACAGTTGGAGGGAGAAGAGAGAGAGAGGGGGGGGGGGGGGTGGAGGAGTTGCCGCCTCCCACTCCCTCTCTTGTTCAGTCTGCGGGACCTCCTCTGGGTCTCCAGCCTTCGTCTTTCCCTCCGTCTCCTTCCTGTCATCATGCCTGACTCTCTTGCTTGCTCCCTCTCTCTCTGACTCTCTCCCGAGCCTTTACACCTCCCCTATCCACTTCTCGAGTCTCTCCCACGGGTTTACTTTATGCTTGTGGAGCTACAGAAAACATTGGGATAACAACCCACGCTCTGCTCTGCTTTGATAGCTAGCTAGAACACCCAACCAACCAGCTAGCTAGCTAGAACACCCAACCAACCAGCTAGAACACCCAACCAACCAGCTAGAACACCCAACCAACCAGCTAGAACACCCAACCAACCAGCTAGAACACCCAACCAACCAGCTAGAACACCCAACAAACCAGCTAGCTAGCTAGCTAGAACAACCAACTAACTAGCTATAACACCCAACCAACCAGCTAGAACACCAACCAACCAGCTAGAACACCAACCAACCAGCTAGCTAGCTAGAACACCCAACCAACCAGCTAGAACACCAACCAACCAGCTAGCTAGCTAGAACACCCAACCAACCAGCTAGCTAGAACAACCAACTAACTAGCTAGAACACCCAACCAACCAACTAACCAGCTATAACACCCAACCAACCAGCTAACTAGCTAGAACACCCAACCAACCAGCTAGCTAGCTAGCTAGCTAGAACACCCTAGCTAGCTGGTTGGATGTTCATGTGGCTCCAAACTACAATGTTGTCCTTCCCTTTTCCCAGCCTCAGTATTTTTCTCCGTGCGCCTCTTATTATCGTCGTACTAAACGTGATGTTGGGCTACTCTCCACGCAGATGCATTCAGAGAGAGAGGTCGTGCTCACTGTGGTGTGTTCGTGCTCTTCAGTGGGCATAGATGTCCATATTAACTGGAGCTAATTGAATACTCTGTATTTGAGAGCCCATTATAAAAGCCCGTTTATTGGGAATTATAAAGATAAACAGAGCAAAGATAGTCAACGAGCAGTACTTAAAGCATCCATATGGCGCAAGCCCGAGATAAAAATAGGTAAACAGACATTGTATTGGGCTCAGTGGATCAGGAAAGGTATATCAGAATACTTAACGGCCTATATGCTCAAAGAGAATGTATAGTAAATAAGACGTTGTACTAAAGGGAGCGCTCACTCCCATCAAGAAACCAAACCCAAGAGAGCACTATACCTACAACTGAGTGGATAACGGTGGTTGTTAAATCCTCACGAAGGAGAAGCAGAGAAAATGACCTGGGTTTGTACACGTGATGAATAAACATGGGATAGGATTCTTTCTGATATATATATATATATCAGAAAAGCCAGAGGCTAAAAGAGTCAGCACCGTGGGTCTAATTACAGTGTAGGAGAACACGGTACATGCATGCACACATCATGGGAGTACGTAGATGTAGATTGTGAACCGCCCACATTTGCATTTAGAGTATTAACAACAGGCTTAATAATAACCTCTGTGCGGTGGATACTGAGATGAAGGGGAGAGAACACATGCTGGACTTTGTGGCCTGAGAGAACAAAAAAATTGATTAGAACAAGATCGCTTTAGTCGAGCCGCCTAACCTTGACGAAGGTATGACAGCCCGGATCAATGACGCTCGATGAGTCGGGTTGTCACGATACTGAATCAGCCCCGTTGATCACGCATACAATAATATCATAACGACGGATGTAAAATGCAAATATTTGTCGATTGGCAGATTGCCAAATCCACATCCGGCAAAATCTGCATCATAATCTTGAGTTTGTTCTTGGCTGGAGCCTCATCGGGAGCCCACGTGACGGGTGGGTGTGTCCTCTGCCCTTCTTTCCTTCCGTCTCCCACTTGATGGAGAAGTCACCGTAATAAATGGGTTCTTTTCCAATATCCGCTTTGCTTTTTGTTACCTCAGGATTCAAAGCAACAACCCCCCGTCAACGCTTGAGAGAAACCTTCCACGGTGGCCCTCGTGCTTAAAGATGAAGACGAACCAGACGACAATGCCCTCTGCTCCGGTTGCGTTGAGACTGAATGATGGCCGGGGAGAGAAATCTGAATTTCGTCGGGTTAATATTCTCCTGCTCGGTGCCGCAACTATAATTCATTCTCCAATCAAAAAAAGAGACACGAAAGACCTTTTTTTCCCCTCTTCCTCTTCTCTGTTCTCATCAGTCGAAGCTTCGCACGCATCCTCTCGATTGCCATCGCTCATCTTCTCCCTTTTGTTTCTCCCCTCGCGTCCCCATTCAATCCATTTTCATTTCCCCTCCCTCAGTTCTCGCTGCAGCTGCTTTCATTTCAACCCCCCATCTCTCCATCTTCCACAACCCCACACTCTGCACCCCGACAAGCTCGCTCTCACTCTCCTCCACTTGTCCGTCATCTTCCTCCCTTCTTCTTTCTTCTCCCGTTTTTGTCCCTTCTTTTTCCCCCTCCGACTGCTCCCCTCTCAGACCTTTCCCTCTTGAATTGGCATATTCCGTCTGTTTCTCTGCCCGTCTTTCATTGTGTCAAATTCACTCTGTCACTCTTGCTCCCTCCATTCTCTCCACGGGCCAATTAACTTCTCCAGCTTGATGTCTTTTCCAGGGCCCTACACACTCAGGCGGGGCAGCTGGACGGTTCAGGTGGTTCAAGGGCGGACGCAGACACACGGGATGGATTTAACAATGTGCCCTTGAAACCTATTGAAGTATTGTAAAGTGAGTTTGCAAATCCCCATCTACCTCCGAGAGCTCCCCCCCCGACTCACCGAAAGAACCTTGTGCGAGGGTCCTCATTCATGACAACGCGTTTGGACTCCGAGCAGGGTGGGACATTTACATATTGTTTAGGGGGCAAGTGTTTTCTGAGATTTTTTTAATAACTATTAACAAATATAACTTATTTCGTTTTTTTTAATAATTAAAAATGATATTTATTGATATTTGTTTGTGTACCTACCGAGTACAGGCAATACAGATAGGACACACACAACAAAGAACTAAAACAAAATTATCAATATTATGGGGGCATTTGCTGCCCCTCTCCTCGTGATATCAGGGGCAATATCATAATTCTTAGGGGCAGTTTTGCCCTTTGCCCTCGTGTATTTCTGACGCCGACTCCGAGCTCATCCCAGGGTCTCTTCCACAAAATAACTGCTTGCTCTTTCAATTCAAAACAATGTAAACTAAGATGTGAGGGCTCTTTATTAGTGCAGTGTGCAGTGGGATAGTTGCCAAACCTGAAAAAAGGTGGGGAAATCGTTGTTGGGAAAATAAGAAAATAAAAAGAGAGGACACAATTCACAGGGTGCATTACACAACGCAGCAGGGTACTGTCACATTTGCGTGCAGCTCATTTCTTTTGCAATACCGGCACTGACACGAAGAAACATCTGTGTGGAAGCCTCGCACACCTGCAATTTTTCAAGAGACTCGAGGCTTTAAAAATAACAACCGTGAAATGATAACTCCCTGCGCGTGCACACGAGAAAAAAAAGGTTGCAGGTAATGAAACAGTGTTTTTGGTTAATACACAAAAAGGCACCAGAAAACAGCAGTATTTGTCTTTCTTATTAACTCGTCACATCGCAGAGGAAGCTGTCGTTTCAGCTCCGAAAAAAGAAAAGCCCCTGATTGACAGTTCAAGCACGGAACACCCGTCTGTTCCCGAGCTCACTCCTCGGAGTCAATCGACTACCTGCTGAACACAGGTGACACTCTATATACAATCCAACATGTCAAAATCAGAGCTCGCGAGGGAGAAGGCGCGTCAAATACCAATCGGCGAGGCAGAGACCCTCAACAGATCCTGATTGGGGCTGAAAAACCCCAAAAGTGCATTGAAGATGTCACAATGTCAAACTAAAGAAGGGTTCGTCAAATTTGAACTGCCGTTTCGAATTAAAAAAGGGCCATCTGTGAAATTCATTGGCGAAGCCAGCCGGCAGTTAGCGATGGCGCCGTTAGCACGGGGCGATGCGGAGACAAATGCGTTCGCCCTTAAAGAGTCGAGGTCAACGTCCAGTTGAGGGCGTTCACACCTGTGATTGGGATCAGGTGAACACATTCTACCTGGTTGCAATGATGTCTTAATTCATCCTCCTGACACTCAGGACATGGCTAAAAAAGGCGACGAAGCCTTCACTCTTCACCCGACATGGATGTGAAGACCCTCAGAAACCCTCAAAAGGGTCCACTGCATCTGGATTATAATAACAGAGGAACCGGACTTCAGTTTAACACTCGCATGCCGTTCTCCATTTCACAATTTGAATAAAACCAATAGAATTGGGTTTGTTATGACGAAAAGCTAAGATAAGCTCACCCCATGTTGGTGAATACTGGGCTCAAAGCCCATTGGTTCATACTGAAGATGGAAATCTATCATAAAGGGTCATTAATATGACATTTAACAACAATAAAATCATTACCTCGGCACTAGTTTTCAACAAACTGGAGCTGAAATGCGTAAACAACGTTGTTTACAAGATGAGGAAGAGGTGTCCCGGTGCAATGACGCAGCTCAATGACGTGTTTCTGGACAACGATGCCGCTCTATGCCGCAGAGGAATAACACTTATAAGAAAGGTCAGTACATTGTTGGTGTCGCTCTCTGAATGGGATTTGTTGACAATAAGACATTCATAGAATATTGCCAGCCTAATCCTTCACGGATTATAACTTCAACCTTGCAGTCAGTTATGTCCAGACTGGAGTTGAGCCAAAAAAACAAGAACAAAAAACTAAATATTGCTTTATTCTCATACGGTCTGACTAACAATGGCTAAAAAATGTAATAACATGACAGAGCCCTGAAGAAATGTGATGCTGCCGGGCCAAAACAAAAAAAGCAATGAATGGTATTTGTCCAATTCTTAATCCCAGTCACTTGACACCTCCTCAAACATCCAACCCGAAATATACAGAACATTATCATCGTATTTCGTGCAGAGGCAGACGTCGGCAACAATAACAAATGGGTACAAGAGATCTGGAAGAAGAGCATCCAGAGGCTGGCAAACTTGTAATTCCAAAATGTCAGACCGTGAAGGAAACACCGAGGCTAATCTCTTCCAAAGTCCTCGAGTCACGGAAGAGCCAAATCTATATTTAGTTTCGGAGTTTTAATTCCAGGTCCCGGTGTGATGTCACATCATCGATTCCCTCCCCGTGCCTTTTGAAGCAGACACAGCTCCCAGAGCTTTTGTTTGTTTGTTTATGTACTTTGATCTCAACTTTGTTGTTGTTAATGCTGCTCGATCAAGATTGAAAAAAATTAAAAAAATTCATGGGGAGATTGAAGGAGACTTGGAGGAAAAAACAAAGTGTATCATATGGGCACACACACACACTCACAAACAAACACACTGACACACACACACACATACACAGGCCGCTAAGAGAAAGAAAAGCACACAAATGCACGCGTGGAGATGCATAGAGACACGGAACGGGAGAAGGAAATTACACGGTTGGTCGTGCTATCGTTTGCGGTGATTCAGATCCATGGACAGAACCACATGTGCGGTCATAGAGATAAAACATTTGCGGTCTCTCTCTCTTTTTTATAAACACACACATTGGAGAGATGCCAAGTCTCGAAGCACAGGCCTTCTGAATTCTTTAATTGGATGTGTTTTGACAGGCTAATCTGGAGAAGAGGACACTGTCTGCACACCAGAGTCGCTCTATATTCGCTGGAATACCACAGAAATGCACATGTCAGCAAGAGTTTATGTGCAGTGTTGCATCTCTACCCACCATCCAAACACATGTGCTGTGTACAAAAACCATGTGGTTAATTCATAACGAATATTTATTATCGAATAGCCGGAAAAAACATTCTGCATCATGATATATATATATATGATATATTTATACATATGATATATTTATATATATGATATATATATATATATAAATATATGATATATTTATACATATGATATATTTATATATATATATGGCCATATCACTCAACCCTATTTCTTTCTTTCTGGTTTTCCCTTTTCAGGACATTTCTTAAATCCATAAAAAAGAAAAATATTCAGTCCAAAAGACAATACAAGCTAATGTGGCAAAGACCCAATAGGTGGGTAAACTGTACCAAATACAATGCAAGATGTAATTAAGAGAAGGGAGGTAGCACTAAAGGCACCGTGACGCTCACACACACGCAATTTATTTCCTGGCAATAGCTTCACAGACTTCCAACTAGTGCACATTAGAGAGACAGTGACGTCCTTCCACTGCATTCAGCCGGTGACACACACACACACACACACACACACACACACACACACACACACACACACACACACACACACACACACACACACACACACACACACACACACACACACACACAAGCTCTTACAGACAGCCGGCGCTGTGCAGATGTACCGAACATCAAAGCTACACCCAACACGCCAAAGCTAAGCTCAGTAAACTGAACACCAGTGTGCAAGATCCTCGTTCCTTTGGCTTCGTCTCCATGTTTGTCGTCTTGTATCTACACCCTCGTAGACATAAGGGGACAATCCGTATGTTTGTTGGTGGATTTCTATCACATTCTGCATGTTCTTTGTTCAACCCAGATGTAGCTCACGCTGTTCCTCTTTCAAAGTCAATACCCAGAGAAGCAGAGGTCGACTCCTTCGTTCACTGGCTCAAAACAACAGGACTGAAAGAGCAACGAGATATGGCTTTAATTGATAAAAGAACAGAGCACAATCTGCCCTTTAAACCTGCTAGTTTTCGGGTGTAGTTTCTCCTTCTGAAGACGTGCTGCTGCACAGCTCACCACACTGTCCTTTGGCGTCATTATGGAATGACAATGAAGAGAGAGGACGGGGGCCAGAGAACGAGAGGCTTTTTTTTTTTTACTCACAAATTGCCGATCCCGCTAGAAAGAAGAGAGAGCCAGGGCGGGGTACATGGCCGCCGACTGCGGGGCGAAGACGCACTCGGCACGCCGACTGAATACAAAAGGGTGGAGATTCGCCGCATTGATTCAAGAGCGTCGCCGTTTACCGTGAATGCGCTTTTGTTGTTGTGGTGCCACGCAATCACAGCCGCGGGTGTCGCGCAGTAATTATTAAAAATCAATGTTGAGAAGATCATCATAGAAGCGGTGATGCTGTGCAAATGCGATTAGAGTTTCTTGAAATAAACTGTCATCCATTTGGTTGAAAGCTTTACCGGCCTTACCTTTGAGCAATCACGCATGCCTCAGGCAAGGCGGCGTACTTTCCATGGACAAGAAGTTTGGATGTTTTTTAGATATTTGTGGATTTGTGTTTAACTGAAATGCAACTACGCTACCGGCAAATTGTCTCAGTTCCCCAAAGCCTTTTATCCATCACTCCCACAATCCTCTCTGGCACGATTGGAAAGACGGCGGCTAATCTCCCGCCCAGAGGAACATACTTGGGAAGACAACTCCAATCCCACAGCTGGTGGGAAAACAAGGTTTTTATCCGACTAAAATTGGTCAATTAGCGCCAAATACAGTCAAACATGTCTCCGCTCCCTCCAGGGTTTATGGACAAAGGAGTGAAAAGAGAAGAAGAGACATTGATTCGGCTCAGTTAGGACATGCAATGGTTTTTAATTACCCGATGGAAGGAGTCTTTTATTGAGCTACACGGCTCCACACTGTCACCTGTCCTCTCTAATTGCGCGTCTGTACTCCTGAGGGGAGTTGGAGGGGAATGCAATTACGTCGAGATCAATAGTCAAGAGACGACGATGACACGGTAACGATTCATATTATATGCAGATTGATTCATTTCCAGGACATTGTTGAGTTTAATTTAATAGAAGTCTACAAGCTCGGGAGGGGGGCATTTCCTGACATTCGGGGAGAAAGGCTGTAAAGACAATGATATGGGAACTATATGGACTGATTAAAGCCGCTGTAAGAGCAGCACACTGTGGATTCTGGGTAACGTCAGCGCCTCGATGGATACTTGCAAAGACAGTTAATTTGATCACTTTGAAGGCTTTACAAACAGGGCCTTACTGATGCTTGTGAAACGCATTGTCAGGCAGGGGAGGAGCCTAAAGCCATGCAAGCAGCGCAGTGAGCCTGAGTGAAATGACCTGATGATGATGGATGCTACGTGAAAACAAAACCATGAAAACTTTGCACTAAATTGCATGGTTAACAACACACGACGATATTGTCGACCTCCCGGTGAAGTCACGGCTCACGGAAAAGGCAATACACCTTTCGACATTCCCCGCCGTCCCGCAGAGTTACGGTAACGGAGTTGGGCCTTCGCCTTTCGAAGGTCACTGAGGATATATTACATAAGAGTGTCTAACGGTGACTTTTCGTGCACGTAATCTGCAGATATACCTGCGGCGCGGCTGGCGGTTGTGTCCCGGGCGCATTCAGAGCAGGCAGCTGTAGTAAAATGCCAAACGATGACAACGGTTGGGTTCTCCGAGCGGCTGAGCCATTTCTCGATGACACAGGGGTAGAAGGGAGGGAGGGAGGGAGAGGGAATAAACAGCAAGTGACAGAAACAGAAAGGGTACAGCAGTCATGTCGAAGTGGAACAACATGACTTGTCAGCGGTGGATGGAAGTTGCCTTGTGCGGCTTCAGATTTTTATGAAGTGGGTGCCCTAGAGACGGTGACGCCCCCCATGCCCAAAAGGAGAAGGAACTTCCAGAAGAAGGCCACAAAGCCGACCCCTGAGTCCGAGCAGATGACTGGAAAGAGGTCTGGTTGTCAGAATGGTTTTTTTTCAGTCCAGGACCATTTCAGCCAAGCAGACATTACTGAATTCATGCAACATTAAACTGGCAGTAACCCAGCTGGTCATTCTCTCCATCTGAATGCGGCATCGGAGAGAAAACCCTTTGTGGAAACATCTTCTGGAAAAGGTGCAGCATAATGAATGGAGCAATAACAGTTGGCGAGGACCGATGTTTGGCCAAAACAGGAAGCATGATTTCCATATAATTGTTCAACAGCACTAAACTGCCTCTGGTGGACTATTCTCTTTGTGAGATCCAGTTCAAGAGCATTTTAAAGTGGACCGGGAAATATTTAACAATAGTGTCCTCTGCTAACCATTCACGATTTATCTCGAAACAAGGCCTATTCATGAAAGCTCGATGGGATTTTGTGGAGCAAAAATATCTGTGTATCTCTGCAAAGACAATGCAGAAACTATATTGTAGAGACGATTATTTCGCCGGAAGTTCCCCCCAAGAGACGTTTTCCCGCCTTTTTTGGGTTGGTGCAAGGTTAAGCAGTGTGCATCAGGAGGGAGGCATGGACCCCCGCCAGTCCAGAGACAGATTTTCTGCCAATAATAGAGGTGAACCACTTAGGCAAGTGGTTTGTGATGACCCGTGAGCTTCTGGGACTGGTTGGCACATCTTTGACACATCCTTGTCTCGCTGTCTCGGTCTTCTGCCAGGGCTAAATCACAGTGATCTCTCCTCGCTCGTCACGAGCGGTGAGCGCAACCAAACCACTAGCTATCGACGGAGGTGCCAAGCACAGAGGCGGGAGACTCTTTATCCCTTCCCCACCTCTTGAATGGAGGGCGTTCGGCAGAGTGTTTGGAACTCCCGCCGCATTGACGTCGGGACTTTTATATTCTACCAACAATCAGAATAAGAGCTCGGTGAGAATAGAGATGCCCCGTAGATCGTAGAAAACGCATTTGACAGACTCAGGAGAAAGAAAATTACTTCCCAGGTCAAATTAAAGGTCTACTATTCAATTTCAATCCACAGTATACAACAACAATGGAAGCTCTCAAATGTTACACAGCTCAGGAGTGAAGAGATGTTTTCCCATGACTCCACACTGCCAATGTAGGACACTCACTGTCTTTCATTCTGGATGTTTCTGTCGCTCCGTTCTGTTTCTCTGTGGCTGTTTGTTTACTTCATTTATATTCTATTCATTTTGGATCTGCTGCGTATCCTCATGCTCATTTTAAACCGTTTTAAAACACAGATTTCTTAGAATGTTATCAAGAAATCTTGATGAACTAAAGCATTGACGTTTTATTGAATTCTGCACTCGGCGTTACACTATGTACTAAACATGTACCTGTGTTGTTTCATCGAATATATAAATACACATTGGGACTGCGTTGTGCGGCAAGGACTCGGGAAAGACTGATCCGTGGTGGGAAGCTGCTAACTTTGTACGGGTGATACCACTTGTGCAGGCGGGGGAGCTCGATGGGTGGGCACAATACAAGCTGCTCTGTGCATGGAGCTGAAGTCAGACACAACGCGTCTACGGAGTAGTTCTGTCCATCTGAACTTTGGCCGACCGCCCTCAACATGCACAGGACTCATATTCACGTTGCGGGCTCTGACAGCTCCCCTTGCACCTGTTTGCACAGCTGCTTGAGAAAGTGACACTTCAATTTGTGTAGCTCACGCTGAATAAAAAGCCATTATGAGAGAGACAGCTAGGAAGTCAGAGCACGGAACTCTAGAATATGAATATTCTTGAAAAACTGTTTTACAATAAACTGGTGATATGGAACCAGATGCTGGGAGCTCACTTTCCAAAACACACACCTCATCTTCCAACAACCAGTCATCCCCAACACACAGTCTCTCCATCAGTACCTTTACATGCACACTAGCGTCCCTCTTCTCCTGGCAATAATCATATTAGACACAACTTCGATTATATCATCATCATCATCATGATTATTTTTATTATTATTATAGGCACTATGTGTTAGTTTAATTTGTTTTGGCTTTTTAGAAAAGCTCGTAGATATCAGTCCAAATGTTGGTTAGTTTTTGTTTGTTTGTTTTTATTTGTTAATGATAACCTTACAGAAACTATAAAGAAAAAAATAAGCTGCCTTGATTTCTTTCCTCCGTGCATAAAAAAAGAAAATACAGATGTTTACAACATGTAAATAACCAAATAGTAAATATGCGTTTGAGAATCAATCTGTCTGTCCCTCAAAGTGGCTGTAATGGATTGATTTGTATTTCTTTGTTTTCTCTGTCATTTTAAACTTAAAAATGTTATGACTGCTTGTTCTTTTTTTGACTTGGAAGCAATAACTATCTGACCGGTCGCCCTGACTCTGATAACGGTAAGTACACCGCGTGACTCAGCAGTGGTAAGTCCTTTTGGAACATTACTGACCATCTGCTTATTTATGTCCATATTATTTATACGCAGCGGTGTGATCGAAAAACTGTCCGGGCCAAAGAAAAAGTGGCTTCCACACATTTCCTTCACAGATTGTGTGTCTACACTAAACACCTGATCCTGAGAAGTGTTTTGCAGACGGATCGAACACTGGGTTGGTTTAACAATGATATTAGAAAGTAGATTAGATGTCTGGCATTAATTTATAAAAATGTACCCATCCTCAACCGCTGCTGGTTGCAGTCTCGGCGGGCGCCTGGCTGGCACCGGCTTAATCACTGCCCCGCATGGTAATCTCGGAAAGTAATCACCTCGCCACCGCTGCCCAATTACGCTTATTTCAGTCGATTGCCAAGGAGTTGGTAATCATGCCTCTCTCACGGTACATATATTCCCACAACGCATTAAGCCTCAGTTATATCGCCTGCAAGGACGGTCACGTGGACATCAGCCGACGGGCAAACGTTGCCATCTTCATCAAAACCGAACACCGGATGCGTATAGGACCCCAAAAGATGGACTGGACGAGAGGGACCGCTAAGGGTCGTCAGGAGCCCGACTCCATCCTCTCGGTGACTACGGCGGAGAAGGCCTCCCAGATGCCACACCGGGCTTGCTTCCATGTCTTCCGGGAAGTCGCTTCCCTCTTCACTGAAAATCCTGGCATGAAGACATATCCCTGAAGTATGTAGCCTCACGGCGTTCACCAGTGGGCATCGGCAAGTTCCATTGTCGGCATTCACGAAGGCCTTCCAAGGTGTTCACAGTGCACCAGCTGGGCTTTCCCAGCTCACAGAGATGCACAGGGAAGCAGGGAGGTGAAGCTAAATGTGTGGAGAAGAGTGGGATGTGTCGGGAACAGAGGGGAACTTCAAACAAAAGGGGGGGACGGGGAGTACTTTATCCTCAAAGACAGGCCGGCTCGTACCGGCAGTGTGTTGGCGTGGCCCCCGGGGATCGCCTCTTCGCCACGGCACTCGACGCCCGACCCTTTTTGTGCACAAGCCGAGAGAAAACACAGTCGAGCGCCGGTACCCGTAATCGATCGGTTCTGCAGTCGCAACCCCGCGTTTGTGTATCTGCCGGCAGACATCGACGTCCGTGACACCGCGAACCTTCGACGAAGACATTCTGTCTGCGCTGTTTGGCTCGAGGAGGAGGGCGGCCGGGATGCCCTCTGAATGAGAAAACCCAGCTCTGCCCCCCCCACCCCCCCCCTTTCACGAGAAGCGAAATGCGGGAACATATGAATTGTGAGATTAGGTTAATGCCAGCCACAGTCATGCCATAATAAACAACGCTTCTCCTCACCGTCTCCCTCTCTCTCTGTGTGTGTGTGTGGCTCCGGTTGCCATGGTTATTCCATTTCTGAATCAGTCTGCAGGCGGATAAATAATGCACACTAATGCTGGCTGGGTGACAGCACTGCAGCAAGCTGTTGCTCACCTCAGCGGCGCTCTGGAAACACTCACGGACACAGACATAAATATGCTCATGTGACACGTGCAGAAACACGGACGCATGTTGCCAGACTTATAATATAAGAATAATAAAGCACGCGCGCAGTTTTTTTGATATCATCACTGGAATAGAGTGAACAAAAGCAGCCAGGCTGTCATGTCTGTTCCAGAGAGTGAGATATCACCGCTGGTTCTGACATGTTTAATGAAGCAGGTGAAGACACTTTGATGGACTGATGTCAGCACCGGCTCCAGTGCGGGGCGATCTGAAAAGGTCTCAATCAGCCTTTGTAAGCAGACAGCAGCAACGCAGCAGACTTGTATCTTAATGGACTGTCTGACATTTCTTGCAGCTGTCACTCATAAAGAGTCCACCGGACGGGCTGTTTGTTGTCGTGTTTTTTTCCCGCTTCGATCGGCAATATTTGTGTGTTTCCGGTCGACGTTCCACATTCCCAAGGGAGACATGTTTTTGTTGAAGAGTTAACGCACGTACGAGATTTACTGACCACTGATAAAGAGGTCGATGAGGCTCGCGGTGTTGACACGGGAACACGGTGTTCTCTCACGATGTCTAAATGTGTAACGCTACTCGTCAGAGTTATTGATGCGCATTTCACTTTTTATATTTCCCACAACACCCGAGACCGAGCTGAAAGGAAACATGCGACAGGAGAAGAATGCAGCACACTCGGGCAGTTTTAAAATTATTATTATATACCTTTACTTAACTATCAAAGATGCAATTTATTTGTTCCATCTCCATGTGGAATCTCGTGAAGAGTGAACAACAAACAAAAAGGTAGAATCTTAGATTTTTAAAATATATTACTCGCTCAATAACTAGCGAGAAAAGCTCCTTTTATAGACGTGATGGCGTATATAGATTTGATATGAAGAATAGAGAACAAGGAACAGACGATAATGGGAGGTGGAGCGTTCTTTATGTTCTTTACTGCATGCCCTGATGAGACATTGTTCATAAATCTGTCTTGATTTATGGAGAAAGAAACGTCGAATTGTCTGCTGCTATTTTTACCGTGTGTATTTGTTCACCTCAGGGTCTCGGCTCACGTGGCGTCGCCGACACCGATAGAAAACCAACGCTTTCCAAACCGAAAAAGGAAATGGAAAAATGAATAAATAATACTCTATGATATTTCAATGTCGAACATTGTTATGGTCAAGGAATTTAAATCCTCTATCCCAACTCGTACAACATGTTAGAAATCACCTTTTGCAGTCTGCATAGACAACTCACTAATGCAAGAGAGGCCTCACTCGGACATTTTATAGGAACTGGGTTTTTTGAACTTCAATAACCTGCAAAAGAAAAGAAAATAGAAATAGCCGCAAGAAGGCAATAACAGCGGGTGGTCCTCGAGAGGAAAACACAACAGAATATAAAAGTGCAATAAGCCAAAATTATCACATTCCTCTGTTGCCAGTGAGTAAACCTCATGTATCCAGCCGGCCTGCAACGCTGTCTGACAATGAGGAGAGCCATCGGATCCGGACTGTAGAATGACTCACACACAGAATCAATGAATAAGTATCAGTCACATTATTATATTCCTCTAATAGTCAACAAATCCCCCCCTGAAAAAAAGACCCCGTCCAATGAACTGATCAAGTATCGTCTCCATAGTCTAGTAAATCTTCTTCCTCTGTGCCACACAGCTCCATGTGTGTCTCAAAACTCAATCAAAGAGCCCAAAAAACATGATAAACATGGGCACACTATTTTATATCAATTCCCCACACAGAGAAAACATGTAGCAGCACAATGACATTATGATTCATCTGCTTGAGACACTTAGTGAATATGATGATCATAATGGAAAGGCCTGGTATGGCCCTAGATGAATAATAAAGAGAGAGACATAGTATTCACCACACTGTTGTTCCCGTTGCGGTCTGATTACAACCAAAGTCAAAGGCTGAGGGTCTCTCCCCCGAAGCTAAAGAGCATAAAGGACACAGCAATAGATTAGTGCAGTTACCAAGAAAAAGACACTTCAAATGACTCGAGCCCCGAGCTGGAAGAACCACATGAACCAGTTTACTCTCGCCATCTATTCCCCTTCCCATCGAATCCATCTGCCAGCCCGTAACCTCTTTTGTCTGATGTTATGAACACTAAGTTCCCATTTCATTGTCCATCCACCACGATTAAATCCAAGATCTTGAAGGCCTAAAAAGATCCATAACGCTGTGCCTTGTCATTAGTATTCACGGTTGCTAATTCGAGATGAATCGCCCTATTGATTTCCCTATTGGTTCTGCCGGCTGGTCGCCGAGTCTCGCGCCGAGCAAATGATTCACCGCCGCCCCTGATTTATTTAATAATCAGGATTTAATTTCAAATGATGTGCCAGTCACGTCTCGCGTTGACGAATAGGACGAGATAAAAAACCGGGAGAAGGTCATGACGCAGCGTGCGGGATCTATTGGTCATTCAGACGGATTTCTCTGGATTGGACGCAGCGAGAAATGGCGCCCGTCTTAAAATAAGTCGAAATGCAGTCGTTTAATAATCAGTCAGCTTTTGACAAACAGAAAACCCACAGAAGCTCTAAATTTGGGTGCAGCCGAGTGCACTCAGGGGGCATGATTATCTTCATCTGGGCCTTTTCCCCCCTCGCCTTCATCACCGCGGTGATTGTTTTCATCAGTCCGCTGCTAAACTTCGTGGGACGACTCTCGGATACATATTTTAAGGCGAAAGTAAACAACAGATGCACATGATGAAAACTGCTGTTATGGAAATAAATAAATGAATAATTAGTAACTCTTTTTTTTCCACACCCTTCATTGTGCATCGGGTCATCACATCAGAAGTCGACGGGCTCTCCTTTAAATGATCGAGTGATTTCTATTTATGAATGTGAAATTAACCATGGGGGGGGGGGGGGAACAGCTGCAGATATTCCGCCGTGTGTACATGAGGCTCGCTATGTAAATGTGGATTTAATTTACAAATTACAAATTTGTCTCGGAGTGCTTTACAATCTGTACACATAGACATCCCTGCCCCAAAACCTCACATCGGATCAGGAAAAACTCCCAAATAACCCTTCAGGGGAAAAAAAAGGGAAGAACCCTTCAGGAGAGCAACAGAGGAGGATCCCTCTCCAGGATGGACAGAACAATAGATGTAATGTGTACAGAAGGGCAGATTTAGAGTTAAAATACATTCAATGAATATGACAGAGTGTATGAATAGTTTATGAATTATGCTGACACTTTTAGGACTCAAACTTCTAATGCACTCTGTTGAAATTAGAAGGATATATATATTTCTGCAGCTTCAAGACTTTCACAGAATCTGGCCTCTAGAGATCAATTCTTTAATTTATGATGCTTTATGCATCCGGACAGCCTGCATGGTTATTCTGTCAGACATGCATCCGTTTGATAGTTCTCTGAGCCGGGGCTCCTGGTTTGACACGAGGGCCACGGAGACGAGCGCAGCGGTGCCTGCTGAGCTCTCCCCAGGGCTGGACTTCAGCAGATTTCATCTCAAACTGCCTCCCCGATAATACCGGCAAGAAAGAACAAGTCCTTGAGAAGTGTGACGTGACCTCAAAAGTCTCACAAATTCATCCTGAGAACTTTATAAGTGCTTCGCTTGTCGGCGCCTGCGGTGTAAGTGCTCAGCTCTGAGATGGGACGGACGACACTTTCAAGCTTTTTTTGTGTGGAAATTGCTGCTTACGAGTTTACAAATGTTCCCAGTGGAGAGCGTTTCTTTAAAAAAACAAAACAGCCAGCCCAGACTCGATGCAATACATTGCAATCCCCGAAAGTCAGCCCATGATCATATCGCATCGCGACCCATCGGAGGCGAGAGCGTGCATCATGCACGTGGGTCATCATCCAGCAGTGTGCGCGACCTGCTAATGAGAAGCCGTTGAAAGGAGAAGATCCTCCATTGTTCTCGGAGGAGTCAATGGGACGCCTATCAAAAGGGGCGTTATCTGTAATATGAGGTAGGTTAGTTCAAATGCGATAACAGGAAATAAAAGGGATGAAATGGAACAAAAGGGATGGGAAGGAGGAGACGAGACAGGCCGAGCCAAGTCTGAACAAGAGCCATGTGAACGTCTGCTGATGCGCTATCGAAAAATATATACGCTGGCTTATTCTTCTCTTTTTCTCATTCCCTCAGACGGTTGAATACAGCGGCCTTCTGCTGGACACTGACCAGCTCCAGTGGACCAATTAGAGGCTATAGGTGCAAACTCAAGGGCACCTGGACTGTGGTTTAAGGGCGAGTATTATTCCACTTTCTCTCCCAGATTGTCCTCAGTTGCTTCTTCTTTCAGTCACAAGCCAGCATAAAACCTCCAGGCTACTGCAGCCATCTGCACATGACTTACTAAAAACAAAAATAAAGTAAAAGAAATAGGTTGTTTCCATGGCCTTATGTCTCGAAAAGACAAAAAAAGAGAATATATATATATATATATATATGTGTGTGTATAGACACATATATATATATACACACATGTATATATACACATATTTATATATATATATATATAGACACATATCTGTATATACATATATATGTGTGTATATACACATATATATATCCACATGTATATATACACATATTTATATACATATATACACACACACACACAGATGTGGACTAAAATGTCTCGTTGAAGAGCTGACCCTGCATGCAAAAGGTCAAAAGGTCAAACACATCGCCGGGGCCCAGAGCCCACGGCTCAGTACGGGCTCCTTGGCTAAAGGGGCCCCTCACTCAGATGACCGGACCACTTCCAGAGACGGTCTGAAGGGACGCATCGGCCGGCAGGAGGAGGCCACACCTCCTCAGGCCACGAGGAAGAGGAGCGTCGCACTGTGAACGCTTTCATAACAACACGTATACATAGACACTCTCCATTATAACAACGTACATGAGATAATGCAGCCATCTGAATTGGAGTTGTATTCAGATCCAATTCACTCGGCCTATCCCCCCACCCAGCCTGCTCAGCCAGCATTACTCCATAATATGCTGGATTGTGATGCAACTGAATCACTTGCTCATGAAACAGCATATTGAGAGTAATCTAGCGTAGTCACATCCCCGTCTCACACGCAGCTGTCTGCTGATGGAGCATGTCGAATAAAAGAGAGAGAGAGAGCCCGAGGCAACGCTTTGATTGGTTCCCAGCTTGAAGAACACACCTCTGCTTCGTTTGCGATTGTTATTTAAGCCGTGCAGATGATGAATCACATGAAATTGTCATGGTGTGTTGGACGTCTTCTTCCTCCTGCTCCGGAGGATGAGTTGCAATTTTCAAAACACGTTTGGACACGTGAGATTAGCGCAGAACTCGGAGGAAAATGGTTAGAAATCGGGTAATACAGGAGAGCATCCGAGGCTCCGAAATATGACATCTATACACGACTGGTTGCAGCTCGCAGTTTAAACAGTGCAGACCGAGCTCAGGTAACCCGAGGATGAACCGCTATTACAATATGTCCGTCAAGAAGTAATTCACCGTGACATTCGTATTTCTCGTTTAACCGGAGGGACAACATTTGACCTTCGAACGACTGCACGAGTCCTTACAATACATTCAATTGACATTCCTGATAAATGCTATTGCACCGCGGCTGAGCTTCGGTTGCCAGCCGTTGTAATAAACTCTCCTGTAGCGTCACTTGAGAAGGAAATGGATGGATGTGGCATCAACATGAGATATGAAGACAGTTTACAGTGCGGCTATTGTATGATGGCATACTTCTTAGAATATTTTTTAGAAATATATGTGAATATTTGTGTCGTGTGTGTGTCTTTGCTCGCCGTGTGGCGGAGAATCTGCTGGAGGCAGGAGCACCACGTGACACGAGCTAATAATGATGCAACCACCCATTATTTAGAAGAAAATGAACACACTATTGTGGCAGGGGGGGGTGCGGAAGCACAGCTGCAGAGGGGGTGATTGAGGGGGTGTGGCTCGAGGAACGGTGCCGGAAGGGGAGGTGGCCTCGGCTGCACCGGATGAGGGTTGTTATTGTCCTCTTTATAGGCACAGAGCTAGCGCCGGGAGAGGACCGGCAACCTGGACACGGAGCTGCGGAGACACCGAGCTGAGAGCGAAACACAATAAAGTGTCTAAACCTGCAAACCTGCCTGAGTGTGAATCCTTCCACGCCGCGGACACCCACAGACGTGTCACAGTGGAGCCCAGCAAAGGGGGAGGCGATATGGATCTACACGCACAGCAGGCGGGAGTACCGTCGCAGCCGGTAGTAGCATTGGGGCAAATGCTGGAAAGAATGGCGGCGAGGCAGAGCGAGGACGCGGCCAGTACCAGGCAGTTTCTGGGGGGGCTCCAGGAGCAAGCCCAGGTGCACTCAAGGGTGCTGGAGCGGTTGCTGATGGGCCAGTCATCAGCGGCACCGGAACCGGCGGGGCCGTCGAGGCTGACAGGGGTGGTCCCACAGAGGTTGACGCCGGAGGACGACGTGCAGGCGTACCTAGAGACCTTTGAGGCGACAGCGGAGGCGTGCGGCTGGCCGGCGGATGAGTGGGCGATCCGACTGTTGCCTCTTCTGGCGGGAGAGGCGCAGACGGCGGCACTGGGGCTACCCCCGGCAGCGAGGCAGATATACCCGGAGGTGCGGAGAGCGGTCATGGACAGGCTCGGTCTGTCCCCGGAGGACCATCGGCGGAGGTTCCGGGAGGCCAAGCTGGGGCCGAGGACCGGCCGTTCGCATTTGGCCAGCGGTTAGCAGATGCGGCAGGCAGGTGGCTGCAACCAGAGGGCTCCGCAACAGCGCAGGCGGTGGTGGAGAAGATCGTGCTGGAGCAGTTTGTCGGCGGCCTCCCGGCCCGCACATCGGCGTTGGTCCGCTGCCATCGGCCGACGGGGATGAAGGCTGCCGTCACCTTGGCGGAGGACCACCTGGCGGTCCATGGCTCGGGGAAGGCGGAGGGCGATCGACCGCCGTCGACTAGCGGGCCGCTGACGGGCCAGCGGAGGAAGCTGCATCCGCCGCAACCGTCACGGCCGGTGCCGTGGCCGACATCCCTCCCGCGGGTCCCCGAGCCAGTAGCATCGACGGGGGCCGGCACTCTTCCTGGCCCACAGGGGGTCTTTCAGGCACCAGGGCAGGAGTGCTGGAGATGCGGGCAGCCCGGTCACTTCCGGAGGGAGTGCCCATTGATGGAGGTGGGCCAGGTGATCCGGGTGGCCGGCTCTCCGACCTCCTCCCCCGGTCCGGGACCGACGTGCGAGTTCCGGTAAGAATCCAGGGGGGTATACACCAGGCAATGGTGGATTCGGGATGTGCGCAGTCTATGATCCACCAGAACCTGGTTCGACCCGGGGCATTGGTGGAGGCATTGTGGGTGAAAATACGGTGTGTGCATGGGGACATTCACGAGTATCCTATGGTGGCAGTGGAAATTAGATACGGGGGGAAAAAACATAGTGTAAAGGTCGCGGTTAGCTCCCGCCTTACGCACCCCTTAATCTTGGGAACCGATTGGCCAGGGTTTAATAAATTAATGGGGAAAGTGGCGGGGGTGCGTTCACAGCAGACAGGGTCATGCGATGTGTGCGCCGTGCTCAGCGGTGACGCGAGGTCGTCCGACACTGCAGACGGGGAGGGGGAACCGGTGGAGCCTCCTATGGCGACTCCTCCGGCTCCCGAGTTTCACTCCATGGAAGATTTTCCACCGAGCAGTCTCCGGACGATACTTCACGCTCAGCCTTTGACCAAGTGATAGGAATTGATGGTCAGCTGGTGCCGCCTGACGCAGCGCAGACATATCCGCACTTCACATTGATCAGGGACAGATTATACAGAGTGAGCCGTGACACTCACACAGGGCAGGAAAGCACCCAGTTGTTGGTGCCGAAGAGCCGCCGAGAACTGGTTTTCCAGGCGGCTCACTATAACCCAATGGCTGGGCACATGGGATATGATAAAACTCTGGACCGGATAATGATCCGATTCTATTGGCCGGGCATCCGGGCGGATGTGCGCCGTTGGTGTGCATCCTGCCCGGAGTGTCAACTAGTAAACCCTCCGGCCATTCCGAGGGCACCGTTGCGGCCGCTGCCATTAATGGAGGTTCCATTTGAGCGCATCGCGATGGACCTCATCGGACCATTTCACCGGAGTGCACGCGGATATCGCTTTGTGTTAGTCTTCGTGGATTATGCAACACGATATCCGGAGGCGGTGCCATTGCGCAACATTTCTGCAAAGAGTGTCGCGCAGGCGCTGTTTCAGGTCATCTCCCGAGTCGGGATCCCGAAAGAGATTCTGACGGACCAGGGCACCCAGTTCATGTCAAGAACACTGAGAGAACTTTACGGATTACTGGGCATAAAGTCTATTCGGACCAGTGTGTACCACCCACAGACCGACGGTCTGGTGGAGCGTCTGAATAAAACGTTGAAGTCCATGATCCGTAAATTTATTAATGACGATGAACATAATTGGGATAAATGGCTTGACTCTCTGTTGTTTGCAGTACGGGAGGTTCCCCAGGCCTCCACGGGATTTTCTCCCTTTGAACTTTTGTTCGGCAGGACTCCACGGGGGGTGCTCGACCTCATTAAAGAAAACTGGGAGGAGGGGCCGAGCACCAGTAAAACGAGATCCAACACGTCCTGGACCTGCGAGCAAAGCTCCACACACTGGGTCAGCTGTCACGTGAGAATTTGCTCGAGGCCCAGCAGCGTCAACAGCGGCTGTACAACAGAGGGACCAAGCTGAGACAATTCACACCGGGAGAGAAGGTACTTGTATTGCTTCCTTCGTCCAGCTCTAAACTCCTCGCCAAGTGGCAAGGGCCCTTTGTGGTCACACGAGTGGGGGATGTCGACTATGAGGTAGTGAGTTCTGATAGGGGCGGAGCTACACAGATTTACCACCTCAACCTCCTAAAGGCATGGAGGGAGGCGGAGTCTGTGTGTCTGGTGTCCTCGGTAGCGGAGAGAGAGGAGCTGGGGCCTGAGGTCCCAAAATCCACCGATCCGGCCTCGCTCCTTTGTGAAGACCGTCTCTCCGGGACCCAGAAAACAGACATTGCCCGGTTGCAAAAGCAGTTTGCTGATGTGTTCTCTCTCCTTCCAGGACGCACGAACCTCATAGAGCACCGGATTGAGACGCCTCCAGGCGTGGCGGTGCGGTCACGGCCCTACAGGTTACCTGAACACAAGAGAAAGGTGGTTCAGCGGGAATTAGCGGCCATGCTGGAGATGGGGGTAATAGAGGAGTCTCACAGTGCCTGGTGTAGTCCCATTGTTCTTGTGGTCAAGAAGGATGGGTCTATTCGGTTCTGCGTGGACTATCGCAGGGTGAACGATGTGTCACGGTTCGATGCTTACCCAATGCCCCGGGTCGACGAACTCCTGGACCGACTGGGCACTGCATGTTTCTTTACGACACTGGATTTAACCAAAGGCTACTGGCAGATTCCTCTGTCGCCAGAGTCTAAGGAAAAAACGGCCTTCTCCACTCCGTTTGGTTTATACCAATTTACCACGCTGCCCTTTGGGTTGTTCGGGGCCCCAGCCACCTTTCAACGCCTCATGGACCGGGTGCTGCGTCCGCACGCGGCATATGCGGCCGCCTACCTGGATGATGTAATCATCCACAGCACCACCTGGGCGGAGCATGTGCAGCGGGTTGGCGCGGTGCTGGAGTCCCTGAGGCAGGCGGGGCTTACGGCCAACCCGGGGAAGTGTGCAGTTGGACGGAGGGAGGTACGGTATCTGGGGTACCACTTGGGCGCCGGGCAGGTGCGCCCTCAAGTGGACAAGACCGCCGCCATCGCAGCCTGCCCGCGGCCCAAGACTAAGAAAGAGGTGAGGCAGTTTATGGGGCTGGCGGGCTATTACAGGCGGTTCATCCCGAACTTCGCGGAGCTGACCAGCCCCTTGACTGACCTGACCCGGAAAGGTGCCTCAGATCCGGTCCAGTGGACGGAGCAGTGCCAGTTGGTGTTTGAAAAGGTAAAGCAAGCCCTCTGTGGGGAGCCACTCCTCCACACACCTAACTTCTCTCTTCCGTTTACTCTGCAGACTGATGCGTCGAACAGAGGGCTGGGGGCCGTTTTGTCCCAGCAGGTAGGGGGGTTTGACCGCCCCGTGCTGTACATCAGCCGCAAGCTGTCGGAGAGGGAGGGCAGGTACAGCACGGTGGAGAAGGAGTGCCTCGCCATCCGGTGGGCGGTCGACTCCCTGCGCTACTACCTCCTGGGACGCTCATTCACCCTCTGGTCGGACCACGCCCCGCTCCAATGGCTCCACCGCATGAAAGATACCAACGCCCGGATCACTCGTTGGTATCTAGCGTTACAGCCTTTTAATTTCAAGGTGATCCATAGGCCGGGACGCAGATGGTCGTGGCGGACTTCCTCTCCCGCCGCATGGGGGAGGGGAGGTTAGGGCGGATGTTGGCCCGGCCTAAGTCGGGCGGTGGAGGTATGTGGCAGGGGGGGGTGCGGAAGCACAGCTGCAGAGGGGGTGATTGAGGGGGTGTGGCTCGAGGAACGGTGCCGGAAGGGGAGGTGGCCTCGGCTGCACCGGATGAGGGTTGTTATTGTCCTCTTTATAGGCACAGAGCTAGCGCCGGGAGAGGACCGGCAACCTGGACACGGAGCTGCGGAGACACCGAGCTGAGAGCGAAACACAATAAAGTGTCTAAACCTGCAAACCTGCCTGAGTGTGAATCCTTCCACGCCGCGGACACCCACAGACGTGTCACAACTATATATATATATTGTAAGTCATTTCTTGTAGTCATTTTTGAAGCATAAAATGTTTAAATGAATGTGGAGAAGATCTTATTCCGTTCTAGAAACGACCTGGAAGTGTTGACCCCGCCCCCATATGTTCACCGCTCCATTCTGGTGCTTAAAAAGGTTCAAGCGGTACAAGATGTGGAGGGCATGTGGGCGACAGCCCCACATTCTGGGATGTGCAGCCCGTGATTTTGGCGTTAGTGGGGGAAATAATGTGTGTAAGTGTATGTGTGTGTGTGTGTGTGTGTGCCAGGGCTTCGGAGAACTTATTGTGCCAGGTTTCCACTGGGCCAATCTGTGGCAGCCATGGAGCATCCTGGACTTGCTCTGCCATCAATCAGCCGCCTGCCATGGCTGAGTACTTGCACACACACACACACACACACACACTCACACAAACCTCTGACAACCCTCAGTTTAGAGAAAACCAAGGCCGCCCGCTACTTTATTAAAAGGCTACAGCTGCTGTTTACGTGGTCACGGAGCAAACTCGATTTTCTCTCCCGGACTCGAAGCCGACAACAGGTTGTGCCGCTTCGTCATCTCATCAGTTTGTCATACTTTGCCGAGAAGCAATCTGGAGGACGTACATTCCCGTTTTCACAAGTTCAAATGACGCTGGAGACTGACCAGTGTGGGCTTTAACGATATAACCAAAACAGAGAGCGGGATCCCGTGGCATACCGTCGATGAATATCACATAAAAACTACAGATTTGTGAAAAATAAAGACGATCTTCAGAGTCAGGGGAACATAAAGGTTGTTTTCAAATTTCCAATGTGTCGAAGATTGTCTGCATAGGGTTAGGGACAGGTTATTTAAAAAAATATTTTAAATGCCAGATGCAGAGAACTTACGGGTAAAACTCCAGCGCATATCCAGGACATCCTTGAACTCGGGCTGCCCTTTATCGAGTCCACTTCCTGGGTTCGAGCCACAGAGAGAGCGCCCGGCCAAACCGCAGCATTGAAACCGTTCGGGTCCATTACTCTACGCCATTGGGCTCCAACATCCTTTTTTTTTTATGGACTTACATTTAGAAAGAGACAACTGCAATTCAGTGGATGATTTTTCAGGCGAATGTGTCGGACGCCTCGGAGGAGGAGGCGGGGTTAAAGGGCCCAACGATGCAAAAGGTTCACGGCGCCTCTCGGCATCCTTCCTAGTCATGCTCCAGTTCTCTCCGGTTCTCTTTACACATCCAAGCTGTTGTGATTTTTTTTGATGCGCACCAGTTGCTAACGAGCATTTAACACCGAAGCTACAGCTGCGGCTTATTGGAAGGCTTATTGATTCACAGGTGTTTTGTTGTGAATCAAGACAACATTAGCTCATAAACACCCAAATCTGTCCAATTCTGACACAAACTAGAAGCAGTATTTTGGTTAATGTAGGCGTCAGATTTCATTTAAGCAGAGTAACGCTTGGAATTTAAAAAAAAGACATCCACGGCTCTGCTGCATTGATTTTGATCCTTTAAAAAACAATGCTATCGGGAGGTAAATTGCTGTCATTATATTTCAACTATACTTCGATTTTCCTCTCGTTTTCATGGAGGGGTTTTAAAGTTGTTCTGGCAACAGCTCCAAATGGTCCTGCTCGGTTGTGCCGCTTCAGGAGGAGTTTGGCCGTGGAGATCAAAGATGTCGATGTGTGGGACATGCATTTTTCCGGCTGCTGGGTATTTGCAGGAAGCTGGTGGAAGAGGTTGGAGCGGCTATCGGCCCGCACCGCCGGGGGTCTTGAACGCAGCGCTCATACCAAGGAAGAGCATAAACAGTCTGCTCTCAACACAGTAGGTCGTCCTATGGAGCATGCTGTCATTTTTGCATAATTTTCCTCCATCACGCTCAGTTAGGATACAACACATTTCCTCATACAGTTTGGCACATACTCATCCGAGTGTGTACAGCTCGACTCAGGAGTCTGTTTACTCTCAAGGGTATTGTTCCCTATTCATTTGCTTAAATGATTTACTTAAGCAAGTTCACGAGCTGCTTACACGCTTATAAAACGGACTCGGAGCCGATGGTTAATCATAGCAATGCTTTAAATATCAAACGCGCGGCAGGGGACGGGCTTCCAGGAGATTGGTTCTATCTATAATGCATGCTTTTGTTTGCACTCGCCGCCACATATGAGAAAGATCAATAGACACGTGGAAATGCATTACTGCATACAGCGAGCATTAAATATTGAAGCTGTTGTGTTTTCGGTTTGCCGGTTCACATCCCCGCAGGTGAGACGCCTCGTCTTCGTCGTGAACAACAACAAAAGGTCCAGAGAATGCTTCAAAAAGAGGAAGATGAAATGCGAGCTATGTAAAGAGATATTTTAAATGACAGACCGAAAGTCTTATTTTAGACACGCTACTGCCGTCATCACTCTCTCTCATCCTGGCTTCTACTACAGAACAATGTATAACTGCTTGAATATTGCTTCCTCCTTGGTATGCAGCAGAAAGATGGGTTGAGAAGAATCCGTTTGGATAAGAAAGGTCCGTCTTGGAGCGTTAACGCTGGTTGCACAACACACAATATCAGTAGAAACGTGACTATATACAGGTAGACTCCTGTTTGCTCCATTGCTGGCTAAATGTTGATATTTCTTAAAAAAACTCTAGACTGTTTGAACATCCAGAAAAAACATCCAATGTGTCAGCATTTTCTTATGATTAGTTCTAATTTCTTTGTATAAAATCCGCACAGGAGGGTTAAGGTTCGGGATTGGTAACGATTTATGTGTCATTATGTCACTTGACAGTTTAGGGAAAATAAGCCGCGGTTACCACGACGTTGTCCATTCAGCCTCTCCATAAAAGCATTCACAACTTACTATATTGACAATTAATATTGCCGCTGACACCTAAATAATCGTCCCGCGTCAACATAATTTCTCGGGTTGCGGCCTCAAGGCCTCATAAATAATGCAATCTATATTTTTTTATAGCTTACCTGGAGGGTGGCAGAGTATTCATAAACACACATCTTTATCACTGCAGGATTTACAAGGCGGCCTACAATATCGGACCACGGCCCCCACAGCACGGTTGGGGCAACGGCAGTGTGGCATATGCAATTAATATAAATATCTCTCTGCATCGCTTCCTGTGATGGATTTCTGTATCCCTTGGGTACCGGGCGCCAATAACCTCAACGTCAACCAGTTGCCTCCAAAGATGCATTCGCAAAAAAAAGTGACACTCGCATCTGGCTCCAATGAGATTACATCGTTTTAAACGCTTGCGTATATTCATGGAGTCTGGCGTAGAGGGACGGCAAATACATATTCCGGGAGCTTTATTCTCAAAGTAGAGCTGCAATGCGTTTCGAGCAGCAGGTAGACGACTAAAAAAAACAGATGCTTCGGCGAAATCTTAGAAGATAACATGATTCAGATGCAAAAAAAAATTACAAATGTCTTCGAGGCAATAAATCAATGTAGGCCTACAAAAAAAGCAAAAAGGCAATCAGGATCAGTCAGTGAGTCCTCAGAGCGGGGCTCTGAACACATCATCGAGGCTGCGTACAATCAGGTCGGATCCCACACAGATGTAATATGTTCCCCCCCCCCCCCTCCCCCCTGCAGTCAGCCACAGGTGCTGGTGGCGATGTCTGTGAAATGAGGGTTTCACTCTGAACCCCCCTCGGCTTGGCACAGATGCTCACAGCGTTCCTCTCTTTTCTCTCTCTTCGCCCCATTCCTCCGCCCGCTATTGTTCGCCGCCCTTCATCTACGTCCTGCGTCGTCCCCTCGTCCTCCTCTCCCGCCCGTCAGCCTTAAATCTTATGACTTAAATCATAAAAGAGTTGGAAAAGTCATGGAAATGTGTTATAATCACGTTAATTTACGCCGAGTTTGAAATAATTAATATTTTTTTAAGAAAGACGCTAAAAATATAAGCCGGCGTACGCTCTCAATGCGCAACATTTTCTACAGTTTTCATATTTAGACCAAAGAGCTTTTTTTTGAGCTGCGACGCCGCGTTTTTTTTTCATCTTAAATGAAAATAAATGCAAACCAAGAAACTTGCTTGGTTTGCCGTTTTGTCCGGATTAAAAATAGCTATTCATTTAGCTCTCCGTTCGGAACATAATGTTCATATGAAAAATGCATTTAGGAAACTGGATTTGCCATTTTATGTGTCATCCTGAAAGCCATCACAGGGATTTTAAAGTGCACTGTTGGTTGTTTTGAAGAACAGAATAAAATAACCATGTGAGATGTAAGACGGCGTGGCACACGGTCGGGGAAACGACTGCACGGGTTTAACCTGCATGGTCAGCCACATCATCATTTAATTGACTCTTTAATCTCTTTAAAAGTGCAGCAAGAATCTGGGGCACACAAGTGGGTCAGCTTTACCGAGCAGCGGGGGCAATATAACCTCTCATCTCATTGATATCACTTTCATTTTCGGTGCAACGGTGGCAAATTTGGACATTTTTTAAAGAATAAAAAAGGAATTTACGCGCGTAGGTTTGATTTCACGTATCTGGGAGCATCAAGTCGAGGACCTTCTCCCTCGTTTTTGATCTTCCTCCGCTGTTTTCATTACCGTCAAATCACCACTAACCCGCATTTATGCATGAGTGTATTCAGCAAATCCAACCTCTTCTAATTACAGGGAATAAAATAGGCGAGTTCTATTCTGGATGAAAGCCTCCTGACAGAGTTGGCAGCGTCGTAGCGAGCGCTGCTTCGCCTCTTTCATCCCTCATGGCTGCCGGAGACAGCCGAAATCCACGCCGTACCATTTTAATACACAAAGAGCCTCATGCCTGTGCCGTTACCCATGATGCACCTTCATAGAAAACGCAACGACAAGAGGAGAGACACACGAGCCTGTGTTGATGTTGCCGTGCCGATAGTCGATACTCGCAGCACGCCGGCCGTCCTCACGCCGACGCGCTGCAGGTCTGGGCGAGCGCACGGATTCACGGGTCGCCGCCTCACAGCTGGAGGCGGGACTAATTGAAGCCCGGCAGCTTCGGGGAAAGTAAACACACTTCTGAGTCTCGCTTTCATCGCTCGGCCTCACCACCCCCACGTCAACTCCTCCGTTGTGGGAGACATGTTCTTTTTGCGTTATCCTTTTTCTTTCCATACTTTTTCCAGGCAAAAATGGTGGTTATGGCAACTACTCTGTGGTGAAGGTTTGTGAAAGGAATGGATGGGATGATTGAAACGTTGTCGCGTGAGGTAGGCTACCGTAGACGGTAGATGGCGGTTGGCAGGACACCCGGGGAACTGATATACTGTATCCATGTATGCTCATTTCAAAGCCACCAGGAAGGAAAATATATGATAGTGTTCATTTAAAACTCTTCTTTTTCTTTTTAGATGGTTTTTTTTAAAGTCATGTGACCCGTCTGTTTCTCCAAACTGTGCCGATGGTCAGCCGTCGTCAGTCCTTCACCGACTCAAACTCTGAAATACATGAATAAAATGCGATACATGTAAATAAAAAATAAAACAAAATTTTCTACTCTCGTTTTTTGGAGTAGAAATGATTTACCAGTATTAACTAGCGACTTCGGGCCGTGAGATACCACATCCTTTATTGCGTTTTGGCACGTGACTGCGTGACTGAGGTGGATGCCGGCCCCGGCAGATTGCTCTGCAGGAAGGAGCCTGAGCCCCCCCCCCCCCCACAAGCCAAATTCAGTGCACATTTTAATTAATTTCCATGAAAATATTCCAGAAAACGGCAATGAATGCACAATCCCATCCACTGCTGCAAAACAAACATTGCGAGTTGTGGGCGCATCGAGATAAACGGCTGATGGTGCTAAATCTCCAGTCATGATTAATTCACCATGTCTGTTTCCCTCTTCTCCTTTCCACCTCAGACGAGCATAACATTTTTTTTTTTTTTTACCCCGCCCACAAAATGTTCAACATTTCAAAGCACTTACGGAGAAGAGGAGAAGTTCATGAATGTGCATGTTCAATAAACATCTGGATTGGATGAGATGAGTTGGGAGGAGAGAGACGAGAGAGGATCAGAGTCAATGTGACCAGGCTCAAATAATGAGGCGACGATCCGACACCACAGCAATATTTCTTGCTTTATGTTGTGGGAAGACAGCACTCGACATGACTCACAAAATGCTAATACAAATCTAATTAGTCACCCGCAGCAAATTTACATAAAACCTGTCCATATCTTTCTTGAACATGGTTTGCAACAGGGTTATTTGAATAACTGTTTTAATCATCGTGTAAAATAACCTACAGTTTCAACAGTTCCTCTATAGGTCGTAAAACATGTAATAACGACTTCACAGATGAGAAATATGGATCATAGAGCCCGAAAGAAAAGGTGTGCAGAGACACCGCCACATCCTAAACGGGCGAGTCGTGACAGAACACGGCCGACACTCCGCCGCTCAACTCTCACGTCCGGTCCAATGTCATCGATTGTCATGAGAGCAGCGCTGTGTGTGGGGTCATACATCTGCCCCACGACCGCTGACGGATGTCTTTGATGAGGTCGGACTGGCAGGAAGAAAAAACAACGACAACTAAGGGATTGAATCCAGACACAGCTGGAGCATCGGGGATGGACAACACCCCGTGGAGGCAGGAAATGAGAGAAATACAACATCATCCGATGGCGCAGGACATCTCGAGGCAACTGGCCGTGATGATTTTTCCATTATTCATGTACGCCCCCCCTATCATAGGTCGATAGGCAATTAGAAACAATGCTCATTTTATGTTTGTAATTTTGTAAAATGTTAAATATTATATAGGTGCAGGCTTCAAATAAGCCCAGTTGGCTTTGCTGGCTCTTCCTGCACTGTGATATTCATGTATCTCTGTTGTGATATTTTTTAAAAATTGTTTTAAATTGTGCAAAAAAATAAATGAATAAATAAATAATAATAATAAATAAATATAGAAATAAATAAATCAAAAATAAATGAATAAATAATAATAAATAAATAAATCAAAAAATTAATCAAAGTACAAATAAATAAATGCTGGTGTAAGGAGTTTTAGAGTACAGTATATCTACAATAAAGGGTAGTGTAAAATAGTGTATTCTCCACGAGAGATTTATGATATTCACGTTAATATTGAGTGCACTGTTAGGGCAAGTATGCATTGGGGTAATTAACTTAAAGAAAGTAGCCCAATCATAATGTTTTAGCATAGTGGGGTAAAAAAACAACAACGATTTAGCCTATACCACTTAACTTGATGAAGCCCAGCCATTAGACAGTGATTAAACATGAGCTCAGCCGTTTACATTCTTAATTTATTGATTTACATTTTGCACTAATGGGATTTATACGCACGGGGCAGCTTCGTCGTACGGTGGGCGGCGACCTTTTTGTTGCAGCAGTAACATCAAAGTGTCGCGTCGCTGACAAGCAGCCCGACCGAACCAAACTGAACACCCTCAACACGACGACCAACAAGTTCAGTACCAGAAACCAAGCTGACCACACACAGAAACGTCCCCTTACCGCTCACTGAATGCTAAAGTTACCACATGAGGAGAGCTAACAGTAAGGGGGACTCTATGATCCAGTATTCTCTGTGATATAGATGCATCATACATGTGAGGGAACCCCCCGGTGGATGGATCATGAGCGTTTACGTGGGGGGGGGGGGGGGGGGGGAGCTGCAGTTTTAGTACCTTTCACACTCACCGACCAAAAGATGCGGCCTACCACACGTTTGCTGAGAAGTGGCCATCAAATAGAGGAGATGTATTGAGAGGGCCATTAGATGAAATACTCTCCTCTCCATCACATGATAATCAAGCTTTCCCCCCGGATGACTTCATGCCTCCGAACCAATATTACAAGCTTTATTGCAGCTTTTAGGAAGCATGTTGGAAGTGAGCATGGCTTCCCGGAAATAGTTCCAAACCTTATTGACCTTTAGGATTTCCAACTCTCATGCGTCCCTTCCACATTTAGCCATTCAATCATTAACATGCAGCCGTAACATCATTTTTCTCTATTGTGATATATTTTTTATTATTGTTTTTTTATTGTGCAAAATGAATGAATACATAAATAAATAAATACAAAAATTAAAAAAATAGAAAAAATAAAAATATAAATAAAAATATAAATAAAATAATAATACAAAAATGCTGGTGTATGCTTTATTTAGTGACGAATCCGCCCAAATAGCCAGTTTGCAAACCCGGAGGGACACAAACACTCCTTCCCGCCGTTTTATCTTCGGTCTCTCGGAGTTCAGTAGAATCGGTGAGCCGGAGGAAACGTCTGCAGTTTACCGTGACTCCGAAAGGGAAGGAAAACAAAAGCCGTAATTGTTTCACTCCATCCGTCTTACAGGGGTTGATGGACTCCGCGGGATCGCGATGGAGCTCCGAGAGACACAAAACGGACTCCATCACGAAGCTCTCCCTCTCGAACAGAAAACGGGTGAGAATAGAGAAAAAAGTGGCACGCTGCGTTGGGAGTGAGGCTTTGTCTTTCAAGAGGAAATTGCCTTCCAGAGTGTTCTGGCGTGTGCGCCGAGGACGCGGGGCGCCGGTCTGAACATCGATTGTGTGCCGACATGCAGCTTCAAAGAGAAACTCCACAATGCATCCGGGACATTGGACATCTCTCCTCTCGAACATCCAAGAGGGCAGCTCCTTCGCTCCAGCCAATGGGATTTAAATGAGGGGAAGTTTGTTTCCTGGCAAACACACCTTGTATAAATTGTACTCAGATTTTCTTTGTCGGTGCTCTTTAGATGTATTCGCTATCGTGTTCTCTGCCGCCACCCGTAGAGACACCAGTCGCGTTGGAGGATCATGAAAGAGATTCAAATGATGAGATATTCTCATACTCTATTCTTCGCCGGGCACTTTCTCACCGGAACCGTTGCGAGCTGAACCCTCCTGGTATGTCAATTTGACCCGTTTCAAAGTTTGAAAGTCTAGGAAAAATATTTGTAAGTACCTTTTCTGCGTACAACTTATTCTGCTAACTTTATTTAGTGTAATCAACATTAAAAACCAAGAAAAAATATATAATGCATTTGCAATAAAAGAAGAAAACGTACAAAATGCAAATACAATTTAAGAGAAAATACACGTTATGGCAGATTCATGGAATTTATATCTAGATTTTTTCAATGTACCTAGAACGTTTATTTAAACATGTATTTTTCTTTTAAACGAGTGAGTTCTGATTGATCTATGATCGATGGAGAGGGGAATAACTCAATAACTAAAAAAATAGGGAAGTGCTTTTCCAAACGGACACACACAGGACTGATATGCAACCCGTGTGGTTAAAGCTCTGGATGCCAACGCAGCTGTTTCTCAATGTGAAGCTCGTAAAGCAACACTGATGCCTTCTTTTCTCATGGCTTCCGTTACAGCGTGCTCAGGAAGCAAACAGACACATCTAAAACATAAAATGACGCCATTAAGAATGATCTTTGGTTCTGTGTGTGCCATCGTTGGCCTTTAACCGGGGCCTGCTCGGCGTGTGCCTGTTCCGATCGTCTGTTTATAAAAAATGCACAAAACAAATCGACGAGTATGTTTGCACGTCTGGTACGGAGTCTGTGTTTGTGCTGAATTCAGGAATGCGGCGGTCACCGAGGGAAAGTTCACATTCAAAAAAACGACGACACGTCTTTTTGACTGCACGCCATGTTGCGAGAACACGCACGGAAGACAGCTGATGAGGACACGCCTCGAGCAGAGGTGGGGGGTGGATTTAGACTTAAATATATGATGGCGTGAGATGCAGCGGAGTGGAGGGGTGGGGGGGGGGGTGGGGGGGTCACTCTGTCGAGGGCCATGTGACCTTTCGACCCGACACGGGCCGCCGCCTGTTTGAAAAGAGCCCCTCTGCCCTCGCCATGCGAGCTCTCCGCTGGCGTTTTGGGAGAGATCCGCTGTCGCGCTCAGCCATGCAGACGAGTTACGCGAGCAGATATAAAACGGCAAACTGCCACAGTGAGAAAAAAAAGAAGCTTCTTTTGTTGTATTTTTTTTACTTTTGAGACGGATCTTTCTCACCTTGATACGCACACACAAACACACACACACACACTAACACGAGCGCTTCAGAAATAATATTTCTTGTTTTAAGTACTTAATCCTCCGCCTGTCTCGCTATCTCTGGGATCTTCAGGTCTCCATTATCTTGGCCCTCGCAATCCACCCCGAGATTACTTTGTTATCATCCGTCTGTATCCGTCTCTCAATTCATTTCACAGCCTCCTGTATATCCCTCCGCTCCTCGCTGTTTCCCTCTCTTAACCCCCCCCCCCCGTCCCCGTGTCCGTCGCCGTCTCCGTCTCCTCTGTGGCTCAGCTAATTGTATTAATAGAAACCCACCGCTCAGACGTCAGTGGGTTGTGAATGACCGCGGGCACTCTTCACCCCTCTGCACTGCGATGAGGAGAGAGAGAGAGAGAGGAACAACAGAATCGGAGATCGGGGAAGAGCGAGGAGAGAAATATCCAAAACAAAAGAGAGAGAGAGACAGATAGAGAGAGAGAAGTAATTAAGGCGAGGGGAGAAGGGGACAGACGACAGACCCCACTCAATAAATCAGAGCTGCCGGGCAAGCTGTCAGTCTCCAGGCTCTTTTTATTGGTCACCGAGGATCAGCTAGTATTAGTCACCGGGGTCTCGCTGTGTGTGATTGGGTGGGCAGCGTGAGTGTGTGTGTGTGTGTGTTTGCGTCTGGAAGCATTTCATCAATAACAAATGGATCGGGGGCCACAGGTAGAGACCCGTTGTCACGTTGGGGATGGTGAGAGATGTGCAGAAGAAGAGCAGCTTCCACGTGTGTGTGTGTGTGTGCGCGCGCTCTCTGCATATGGGTGCATCGGCATGGAAGAGTGAGATAGAGAGAGAGAGAGAGAGGCAGAGGGGGAGATAACAAGTGAGGTATTCATGTTGGGTAATGAAAGAGTACAACGGGAGAGCAGGGAGAGCCATCATTAGACGAGCCGGTCCTCACTAACGATCATCGGGAGCAGCAGCAGAATCCTGTGTGTGTGTGTGTGTGTGTGTGTGTGACTGAGTGCATACCTCAAATGTATGAATTTGAGGTATGCACACTCCAGGCCCCCTTGCCATCTCTAACAGCCAAAAGCATTACGTTTATTATTGATGACAGCATTCCTTGTGATTCTGTGTGTGTGTGTGTGTGTGTGGGAGGATAGACCCCTGGCTCCTATTACAGCTGCGCATGGCAGCGGCAGGGCTTAAGTCAAAAAGAAAAACAAAGAACGGGTGATGGAATCGGAGGCAGGCAGAAAGTGGTGAGTTCGCTCTAACAAGACACACACACACACACACACACACTCACACACACTGGCCAATCATTAGCCAGGCTGCTGGCCAGGCTGCTGCAGTGACGCTTGCGACCCCTCGGGAATCCCCCGATCTTCAGGCTCTGAAGCTTCAGACAATTTGAGGATCACGCAGCGTTCAGCTTTCAGGCTCGGCTGACGGACCGAGACGTCGCCTCACGGTGTCCGTACTGCGGGTCCACGGCCGTGTGGTGAAGAGGTTTTATTTTATTTACCAGCCAAGTACATTTCCTTTAACCACGAGGCAAGACAAAGGCGTTGCCCGACAATTCCCAAAGTCAGTAGAGAATCATGAAGACTATACTCCTGGTGCAGGTGGGTACATGAGAGGCACGGAGAAGCAGATTTCCCAGCATGCTCGTGGGCAAGTACAGGCCAATGCGCAAACAGAACCGGGGCTCGCTCGTCACAATGTCGCTCCACAGCACCCCCGGTGGTCACCAACTCCAAAGAGTGAATAGACTGGATTACTTTATCCAACCTCTCTGTCTTTACTCATTCGTCGGCCCCTGATGCAAAAGCCCAGATAATTTGGCGATAGAGCGATATTGACAACAACAAATTTCGGTTTTATCACATCTAAAAAAAAAGTACTGGATATTGAGATCCACGTTTGATTTGTTTTTTTATTGAGATCCATGTTTTTGATTTTTATTTAAATATTTTCCGTTGAGTCTCTGCCGCAGGGCTAAAACTCAACCTCTCAAAAGCATATTTGACAGCAATTTAAATACACTTCAAAAATAAATAATTATTTATATGTTTTTTTTTTTAGAAAGGACAGAATCCATTGAGCTGACTCGCATCAATCCAATCTGTTATTAATTGAAGGATGTTTAATCCCCCGTGTTTGCTTCTACACGGAGGGTTTCAGTTGGATTACAGGCCGATCCTTAAAGGGTACCTGTAGTGCAAAACAATATGTAGCCAGATCAAAAGATAATGTGTTTCTAAAGGTTATTCATGCACTGACGGTCCAGTATTCAATAACAATACGTAGTTTAGGCTGTTCAAAGTCCTCAACTCCGACATGCGACATTGCACTGGAGCTTGAATATGTCGCGGGTGGTGTGACGTCAAATCGTTGAGAGATCGACAGCCAGCCACAGCGGATGTGTTCAGAAACCAATGTAAACAACGTCGAGCGCTCGCAAACAAATGCTGAGAGATTGAGAATATGGACGATGAAAGATTGTCTGATTCAGCAACTGGATACTTGTTTGAACCTTTAAAAGCAGACTATCCCCATTTAGTGAATTGTGACAGCGATGATAGCGATGATTCAGATGAAGTTGATGCCGAAGGACCGCCGTCCAGATGCTTCACCGGCGGACCGTGCACGCAAGTCGGCGGACGTTTGGTGCAGTTGTGGGAAATGTGTGCCACAAAAAACAGACAGAGTGCATTTGTTGTAAAGAGCACGAACTTATGTCCGATGATATAGTGTCATTAGACCTCATCTGCTTCACACAAAAGCGTGAGCTTGAGAGCTACATCGCGCATAAGCCAGCGCTGGAGATGTCTTTCATTGATGCAATGTTCGCCGACATGTTCGGTGGTGCTAGTGACTTTTTCTTTGCTCCGTCCGTCCCGATGCGCGCAAACCGGTGTCGGGAGCTCCGCGGCACACGAGACGGCGGGCAGAGGACTGTCAACGCAACACGTAGAGACAGAAATGACATGCTGCTGCTGTAATGTGGCGCTATAGAGAAAGTGACAGGGGGGCGGCCCAATTTTTTTTTATGTCATGCGATCTACCAATACTACGCCGCGATCGACTGGCAGGTCGCCGCGATCGACGTATTGAGCACCCCTGATATAGATTGTGTAATTCTTGAGGCCACCGATCTATCCCAAGAAGCAACGCGTGTAGAAGTGGCTCCGGATGGGCTGAATTCCTTTCAACGACTCTACGTCATAGTTAGCTTTGAGCTGGAGTAAATAACTAGCAAAATGGCAGCGCCCACGGACTCGGAATGTTGACAAAGAAATGTAACCGGGCTATGCGTGACTTGTTGACAATAGCGGCGGGGTAAATATGATTTATTTGATGCGCCGAATGGATGTAGCACGTTGTTGTTTTGCACTACAGGTACCCTTTAAGGTGCAAGTCGACCTTCACAGCAGACGACGGGGTACAGCTTTAACGAGGAGTCAACATATTGTAAACTCATGATATGTCCGCGGACGCCGCTTCATGCCACGCAATGACATCCTTTTCTTGGCGGGGCCTTTGGCGCCCGGTCCGTGTCGCGTGCCGCTCGGCGGGGAGCAGGAGGACGGATGACTCCTTCAGCAGTCACATGTTGCTCCTGCCTGAGCCATTATCCCAAAGCCCCCTCGTTCCCTTCACTGCCTCGGCATTCATCACCTCCACATCCTTGAGCCGCTCGCTTGCTGGCGACCGCTTCTCCCCGCGGTGTGTTTGTGCAGCGGCGACAAATCCACATAGCGAGGTTTTTTTGTGCTTTTTTTGGTATTTATTCTAATTTAATTTTGTACTTTAATCCTCCGTAATGCTGAATGTTCAGAAAATGTTGCGACGACGACATTTTAACACCGGGCAGCAACATGCTGCAGCCGGGGGCGCTTTCACGAGAACAAACAACCACGTGGCATTTTAAACCAAAAGGATATATAAACTGTACCATATATTCGATATGTTTTCATCCCTCAAAGCATTATGGGAACTGCAGTCCAAAACATACTAATTTATATATTATATATATATTAGGGTCTGAATACTTATGAGCATGTGATATTTCAGTTTTTCTTTTTCAATAAATTTGAAATAATTTCTACATTTGTTTTTTTCTATCAAGATGAGGTGCTGAGTGACATTAATGAGAAATAAAATGAACTTTTTTGATTTTAGCAAATGGCTGCAATGAAAAAAGAGTGAAAAATGAAAGGGGGTCTGAATACGTTTCGAACGCACTGTGTATATATATATATATATATATATATACAAACACACGCAGTAGATATTGTCATGAGGTGTCACGGATGTCGCAGAGAGAGAGGACCCAAATGCCGACACAACTTCTGCAAAACCAATATTTAATTTCCACAAACTAGACGCAGACCAAACAGTACGAAGCCACACTGGGAATGGGACGAACAGGGTTTACATACACAGGCAGGCGGAGGTGATTGGACAACGGGGAACGAGACACAGGTGAACACAATGAGGGCGGGGCCAGTAATCACACAGAAGGAAACAATTAGGGCCAGGGCCGACAATCACAGGGACAGATGACACAAGGACTTCAAAATAAGACAAAAAACGAGACACAAACTCCGGGTCGTGACAGATATTCTGTTACTGTCAGGACAGTATACTCAAATCTAGTTTGAACAGATTCGGGCTCAGATGAATGTTCACATTATATTGTCAGACGCATCATCTCTGTTTTCGTTGTGTTCATCTACACGACGACAAAAAAACCAAACATGTTCTGCGTAGCGATAACTCAAACAGTCGTTCGATGTTTGACTAGGAGATAAAATAACACAGTATCTCTACTGGCCACTATTTGCATGTTTATTTACTCGTCTCGAAGACGGAAAGCGGGGTTTTTTCTTCTTCATTTTCTCCTCGTAATGGAAAATGGAGAGAGCAGAAGTGAATTCACATTAGTAAATGCTCAAGAGAGACGCTGCATGCTATCTGTATACACAGCGCCCACGCACTTTTAATGGGTCCCTGTCAAGAGTCTGAGTGGAGGAGAACGCTGCCGTTTGTAAATGGAGTAAACAAGAGAAGGATGCGGGGGAGGGGCATGCAATTTTAGGGAAAACATGCACACACATATATACAGTATATATATATATAACATGGACATGCACATATATATATATATATACATATATATATATAACATGCACATATATATACATATATATATAACATGCACATATATATACATATATATAACATGCACATATATTTACAAATATATAAATATATATATATATATATATATATATAAATATATAAATATATATACATATAAATATTTAATTATATATATAAATATATATTGTTGGCACAAATACCTGAAACAACACCCTCACTTATTGATTCCCTCTATTCTCTCCTCCTGTAGTCCAAGATGGCGGAAGGGGAGGAGCTCCATCGTGTCTGAACACCTGTCAAACCCTAAGGCCTGATGGCTCGGAGGCGGCGCTGGACTTGAGGTCCGTGACCCGAGACATGAGTTGAGTTATAGACGTGATAACAACAGAAGTATTAAGCCATTATTTGGCCATTTCAACCCGTCTAACCCTCGTTGTTTGATGCCTATTACTCTCTACACACACCTGTGAAAATACAACACGTCCACTGACTTATCTTGCCGTCTTATTTATATTAAAGGACAACGTTATATTGAAGGAATTTTTTTACAAATTCTAATCAATAGAGAGTGCCACCCAGTTATCCTGGACGTCTCCTTTTAAGGAAATAGATAAACAAGATAAGGAAACACAAATCCACTCTCACACTATTAGATATCATCGCTCCAGGTTATTAAATGCGTTTTTTGGAATGTATGCCCTGCAGATATGAAAAAAGGATTTGGTGTTTCACCCCCATCGTTTTATTGCTGCCAGTGTTTAAAAGACATGTTCACAGCATTCAGGCCGTCAGGTTGGGTAATAATGATGAAGCCATTTGGGAGGATTTATTATTTGGCCACGGTTTCTTCCCGGACCATGACTTTGGTACCAGAACGCTCAGTGTATAAAACGTCTCTCAGCCACATCCCGGCTGCTGGAGGCGTCACATAACACACAGCTGCGCTAAGTGGTCCGTCGGTTATGCAACGTGTGACCTTGGATCCTCAGTGAGCGGCGCTTCGGTTCAGTTACCACGTGACCAGGAGGCTGGAAAGAACGCTCACATGTAGGTGGTTCCACATCCTACAACATTCACTTTAAAAAAAAAGAAGGTTTTCCCCATTTGCAGTAGAATTGTGAACGTCTGCAGGTGGAAAAGCTCGGCTGCAGTTCCTTTTCTCACAATCAGATCCATCTTTTGCTTTTTAATGGTAAGAGTGAAACATTTTTTTTTTTCGTGGGCCGCAAAAATGCATTGTATGCATCACACACCGCCGCGGCTGTGATTTATGTCTAGAGGTGGAGATTGAAATGGAAACAGTGATGGTGGAGAAATTGCTTGGCTTTTTCTTTTCTTTGCATTCACTTTGCTGAATGTCAGTGGAAGCCGGCTGAATAGAGAGATGTATACGCCGATATTCAGAAATGAAGCCGGAATTATTTATTTTTTTCCCACCCCCGAAACTACATATCTATCCCGTAACATCCCCGACGGTTACTAGCCTCCAAGAACCGCGAGAAGAAGAAAAAAGAAAACATAAGGAGACAGAGAGAGATCCAGCTTGACAGAGATGGATAAAAACAAAGAGAGAGGTTGATGAAGTGAGAGGAGAGGAGGAGAGTGGCGAGGAGAGTGGCGAGGAGAGTGAGCGCTACCAGTCGGTGAAATATGCCCCACGCCAAAGGGAAAGATCGCCGTTCTGGGGCGTCGAGTCGAGATGGACGATCGGGACGCTCGCGCTGCGCGAGATCCTCCGTGCTGGAAAAAAAGGAAAGAAAAACAGAAAAAGGCATGCGCGCCGTCGAGTGCGTCGACAGTCGGCATCGGTGAGGCAGGTGGAGGGAATAAATACTGAGAGAATAAATACCCCCCCTTCCCAACTCCCATACGGAGTGTTATTTGCTTGCCTGGCGTCAGCTCTCGTGTTCGATCCAGTGCAAATAAAGCAGTGCATTGTGGGTATTTCCAGCAACAGTCCTGTCTGTTATGTGATTCTTCCTGTTTGCTTTCTCTTGTTCTGATATGGAAGGGAAGCTTTCTTGGTTTTTTTTTTCCCAGGAAACTTTTGAAACAATATCGTAAGACAAGTATGTGGACTAGAACAGAAGATTTTTTTTGTATTATTTTCTTCTCAAATATTATGACTAATACTTCTACCAAGCCAAACGTTTCGGGATGCACGCTGGTGTTGTCCAGTGGCCCCGTGCTGGACGTGAGGCTGCAGGATGTCAGGGCTCAACGTCAAGGTTCAAACTTCACAGGCTTTTAATATTCACAAACAACATAATGAACCAACATTGATGCACGTCAGGCACAGACACACACATTTAAACAATGGAAGATGTTTCTCCACAAAAGGGCCAAATATATTGCAGGCAAAACACAAATAGTAGGATGAAGACCGACAGCAATTATCTTATTTTTTGTGTCTTATCCTGATTGATTTAAGAAAGTCTGGGCAGCAAAAAAAAAGAAGTTTACATGTAAATAAATGCAACAGCTGGTATTGACGCCTCAGACGTTGCCAATAGCAACCCGTGCGGAGACGTCAACGGTGTCAAACGACAGCGTGGACCGACGGTCCGTCTTAAAGATCCGATTAAAGAAACAAATCGGATTCAGTCTGCAGACTGAATAGCCGACGATCTTTCTCCTCATCGTGGAACAAGACCATCGAAAGTAGCAAACTGCATTACCGCGTGATGTAACTCTGTCAACGGACAAAGAAAAAACATATACGTCAAACTCTCAAAGCCACGAGCTCACGTGGGCCTCCACCCCGCGTCGCTGCTGGTTAAGATAATAAGAACCAATCACGACGCAGCGGGGGGGGGATCCCCACAAAGCCAAACTGCTACATTTGAAGAGAGTCTTATCACCAGCTCATCGCCATGTCGATACACACCATCATCTGGGTGATTGGCTCCTGGTGTCGTTCTCATTTCCACACACACACACACACACTTTGAAGATGAAAAGTCATAAACACATTGAAGTACATCGATACCTTCAATGAAAATAAGGGGACAAACAAAAGAAAGAAGCTCTTGGCCACGAGTTTAATCTTCAAAGATATGTTGTGTTTTACAAGATTCTCATTAAAATAAATCTAAAAAACAACTCGTAATTATAGCGACAATTAAATGGAATAGAACGCCTCAAGTGTTCAGCTTCTGGAAATTGGCTTACAATCTGAAAGAAGAAGAGCTTTATCGTTCAATCCTCCACGATAACGCATCACTCGAAGCTCACGCTTAGAACACACGCACAGACAGAATCATTTATTATTTTTATTTCGTGCTTGAGGTACACACATCTGTTCTCATGCATCGTCGTTTAAGCGTGGGAACCGGTGTTGTGGCACGGGTCCGTGCATGTGCGAGGACGGCGGGGAGATGAAAGTGTGGGAATCGAGGAGAAGGCCGAGGATGTGGGAGGGGCCACAGGAGGGTGGATGTAAAGGGAGGGGGGGGGGGGGCGAGCGGGAGGAGGAAACCAGGCGAGCCAAGTCAGCACTTTCCTGTCCATTTTTCATCAGGCGGGCTAAATTAGGACTTGCTCGCTCGTCCGTCTCTCTCTCTCTCTCTCTCCATCTCCATCTCTGTGATTCGAGCATCTGCTGCCGCATTCCCGCCACGTCTCTCCTCTCTCTGCAACCCGGGCGGCGTCGCTCCGAATACCATTCTCAGCATCCTGGCCTCTCTTTTTTTTTTTTCCCCCCCCGCCGCCACCTTCTGATTTATTCGGCGGCGGCGGGTGCCGTCCATCAGGCGGTGACGAAGGGAAACGCCGTGTTTTCTCCCCTCCACCACACCGTCCCGCCCACCCGCCCTCACCTCCTTCTCTTCCTCTCCTCTCTTCCATCGTGTTCCGCCGTTTCAAGTTCTGACCTGCTGACTCCCCCCCCGCCTCCCTCTGAAGCCTGTCATGTGTAAGCCCGTAGTAGCGTCTGACATTTATTCTCCCGCACATGAACTGACTAGACGCTGACATTGGGATCAAGGAGAATATAGTTAAAAGAGGCCAGAGGTATTCTTTAAAGCAACAGGTCAAATATTTAAATACCAACACCCAGGCAGAGATTTGGGAAGCGAGACAAAAAAGTGAAGATTGCAATTTCGTATCACTGCTCGGTTTGAACATTCCTCCGCTCATCAAATCGGAGACTTAAAAGATTATTTTGAATACAATTCTTGGGGAAACCTTCCACACACGCTCCCCGAAGGATTAGAGGGAAACTTTCGTGCCATACTGAAACTTTAACACAAGCTGTCTCATGCATTACATCGATGTTCTGGATCCACTCTTATCTTCGGCTTTGAGGTTCGACACTTCGTCTCCGTGAACCTTAAACTCCGTAAAACCAATTCCATGGAAGTGTTCCACCTGCTCCTTAATACTCAGTTTGGCTGGATCTGATGGTTCCTGGGTGCAGCCAACTGAGGCAGAGAGATAAGGCCTTATGACCACGCCCACCTTCACCTGGGGGTGCAGAGGTTATATCTGCGGTACACTTTTTCAGCTACATGACTGAATGTCCGTTGGTCTGATGATTGTAGCTCACTTATAACGTTTAATCATTTGTTTAATCATGGTAATTGAAAAGAACGAGTCCGTTACTTCCACCTAAATGCATTCATTTGGTCTATGTTATCAAGTATTTGAGATGTGTATGTGTTTTCAGAGTGTGTTCGGATGAGGCCAGAAGAAGCTCATTAGTTTAGAGTAATATCAGATCATGATGAGTGTTGTTGTTTTAGAATTCTTGGATAAACAATTACACCTTCCATTTTTCCAGTGGACGCTCGGTGATGGCGGTAAAAACCCTCAAGGAAGGAAAAGAAAACTGTATTCACGAAAAAACAAAGAGGAACAGACCAAATGACAGCTCCAGTCTAATCCTTCTTTCTAATTAATCCCTTAATATGACAACTTGTCGAATTTATAATCACACTCTTATCAGAGACAAATGTTCTGCATTGAGTTCTGGTTACAGTCCTGTCATGTTCTCCTCTTCCTCCCTTCACCCCCCCCCCCCCGTCCAATGAGAACAACGCAATTAACTAAATGAATGAGGAACACCTCAACTGGAAGGTTCCTCTCCTCAATTACCATCATCCTTTTCCAGCTGACACCTGGTAATACGATAAGCAGGTAAAATGTGCTTCGACTAAGTGCTAACAGCAAGGCACTCTTGGTGATGAGTAAATGCCAGAGGGGGGGGGGGGGGGGGGGGGGATTGGCAACGACTGCAGAGGTCTTCTGCCAATGTCGCCCGAACGCAGCCAACATAGGTTCCTAAATGCAACTCGGAGGAGAAAATAATGGCGCTCCCGCCAACGTGCCTTTGATCCGCGGTTCAATCCATCAGGATTTTAATAATACATGCGAGGGGCCTAAGTGTTGGTATTGATACACGTCCAAAGTGCATCATGACATGAATGTGCACAGAGGTGTGAAGAGGGAGGCCCATTTAGAGACGCTTTCTTCCCATAAAATGATAAAAAATGGCATCGCACAGCAGCGGCAGAGTAAATTATGGGTGCATGGGAAACGTTAAAAACATAAAAAAATCAATAAAGGACCAGAGGATAATTACACCAGATGCAAAATGCAGTTATTAGTTACAGCTTCAGACAGAAAGAGTGCATGAGAACTGCAACACGACCAAACTCGCCGAGATAAAACAAACGATCATCACAAGACCAGCAGCGGTACCACAGGAGTCCACGTGACTCGGGGCTTGAGTCCCTTAAAACAAAACCCCGGCAATCTTGAATGAAAACTATGAATGTAAAACCCTGTTTATGCAAATCTGCCTGTAACGTTTTTAAACAGCAGAACATGGCAAAGATGGTTTACGGGTATATTTTAACAAAGCAGCACCTGATGAGATTCCAAAAAAAATGCTATGTTTAAAAAATGTAATAAACTCACAGAAAGGGACAAACTAGATTCATATTTGTAGCAAAGAAACAAAATATAAGCGTTGAATTAAGAGTGTATCCGGGCGGTTTACAGGCATTTGACCTGCCACGCTTGCCGTAGTTGTGTCAGACAGTTTCCTTGAGCGATGAGGGATTCACATCAACAACTTCAGTCTTTTACATTCAGTGGTCGCTCCACATGAAGAGCTTTACATTCTCTTCGAAACATTGTGCTGCTATTTCCGTATGATTTGTGAGTGTAAGGTTACATCCCAGAGATGACAAACAAAGCGGAAACAGCCTGGTTAGATTTTCTTTTCAACGCTGGACTTCTCTTGTGTTAAGAAACGACTCAAAGGATGAGGAGGCGGTACCTGCAGCAGCTTAAGTGCTTTATGGAACCAGAACATTCAGCAAGGAAGGCCGCCATCGCCATTGATTTCCTTTTTCATCCCCTTGTTATGAAGTCTCGCTGAAAACCCTTTTTTGTCAAGCACACCCATTTGCGCAAATGGATTTTGTTGTTATTTTTTCTTTTACCTTTGCTTTCCTACCACTGTTATTGCTGTGTCGCGGCGTACAGCGCAACTCTGAGCGCGGTACACTCGGAGCATCCGGGTACCGTCGTTGCCATAAAGTGGACAACAGATTGAAGTGAACCGAAGAAAATGTCCGGAGTCGAAAAGTTAGAATGAGAAGTATTTAATAAAAAGTAGAACCAATAGTTGATATTAACTAATAACTGTTCAGATACAGAGTATAAACTCTCGGCCGAGGACTTCTAAGGCTTCGCAATGCAGACCACTCCTAGCTAATCCAATTGCAGTTAACTGTCTCTTGCTCTACCTAAAAAAAAAAGTGTCTCAGCTTCATCCGATAGTTTATTTTATATCTCCCGGGCGTCCCGGCCCCCAGGGGAGATATCCACTTTCTCTAACCCTTACATTGTCCAGGTAACACCGTTTCCTAATTCGCTCATTGGCCGAGCCGTCTGTCTGTTGGCGGATTCGCATGTCCACATGATGTCATCACTCTGGCCACCAGATGTAAATATGTAAATTTACTAATTTACATATTGCTTTCGTAAATTGTCTAATTTTCCAATGTGCCTCTACTATTGTGGTTTTGTTTAAATGTTAAGACATGAAACAAGTCCAGTCTCATGCTCTGATTTATCAATGTTTAACCAAGATCTTCATGACACAAGATCATAAAAATAGTGTCTATTCAGCTGTTTTCTTAGAGTTCGGCAAAGAAAAATAACTAAAGAATGGACCGGTGGAGAAGAAAAGCTCAACGGGTTAGTGGCGGAGCGCGGGCGAAGAGGAAGACTCAGTCAGCCGTTCAACAGATGGAGAGCATGGCAGGATTTCAACGGATTCAAAAAAACAAGCCTGGATTTTCTCTCATCCTCCTGGACCGGTGTGCAAAACGGCCGTTTTATTTATAAAAAAACATTGCGAGTGTTTCCTCTCGGATTACATGTTGGCAGCGGGAGGAGGGGCTCTAATGTAGGCCGCAACAGAAAATCTGCGCTCCAGGATCAACAAACGTTGCAGGTGGTTTATACTGGTGGCGCTAATATGAAACACTACCGCCGTTGTCCACAGGGGCCGCCAAAACCAATGCAGAAAAAAAGGGAAAGTTCTTTAGGTGGCGTTCATCTGTAACGCGATTAAAATAGCTGCAAATTAACGTCGTCCCTCTCACGCAGGAACACCGAACTGATGCAACCCTCTTCATTATTGCATCTGCTGGAGCTGGACGGAGGAGGAGGAGGAGGAGGAGGAGGGGGCACGGAGTTCACCGGTGAGAGCACGCGATAATGAGCAGGGAACGTGTAACGCGACTCCAACGCGCGGCTTCCTGAAACATCACACATCCCCCCGTTTACCCCCAACACCTTGTCTCCCCCCATCGGAGCGCACACAATCAAAACGAGTGCGCCAAAGGAGAGAAGTGTGTGTGTGTGTTTGTCTGAGTGTGATCTCCATTGACCCGGCTTCCTGCGCCGTGCCGAGGAGACGAGGGCTCCACGAAGGAGCATAACACGTACGATGTTTCGTTAATTAGCGTCTCTTTGCACATGGCAGTCGCTCCCTGCAGCGGGTCACCGCTTTTTCCCCCCCGGTAATGTTGGACAAAAAAAATGTTGTGTATCGCACAGCTTGGATGTGAGTGACAGGCGTTAATGCCTCAGCTTTTACGTGCGAACGCCAACTGGACACACACACACGCCGAGGGCAGGCAGTGAATCATCACATCAAAGATCTTCGCTTCCAGATCATTATTTTCACAAGGAACATTCAAGGCAGATACAGTGCCCCCCCCCCCCCCTCCTCCCTCCTACTTCCTTCCCCTCACATTGACTTTGGGAAGTGTTTCGAATAAGTGGATCGATATGAGTTTGGCCTTTTTGAAAATATTTTTTTGGGGCGGAGATCCTTGGAAGATGGTTTCAATAAATGTCAAACCCTTTTTTCCTGCAGCGCTCTCTCTCTTCTCTTTTGATGTATATATATATTTAAAAAAGGAAACACAATCTTATACATTAACACAAGAGCTTTTCTTTTCTACGTGTCGAATAAGGAAATGAAAGAAGACGAAAGAAAAACAAAAATCAATCATGGCCGGCCACTTTCAGAGTTGATTGGACTGCAGCGGCACGAACTACAGTTAGAAGCCAGGAGGAACATTTATTTCAGTTATCCATGGAGGAGGAAATGGTTCCACTCACAACATAATCAGGGACATTATCTAATACAAGACAATTTCTAGGAGACAGGGTTGCATGGTTTTAGTCTCTCACGGAAAAAAAATAAAATAATATATATATAAATATTTATAAATACATAAATACACATACATACATATATAAATATATATATATATATAAATACAAATATATATATATAAATACACATATATATATACACATATGTATATATATAAATACATATAAATACATATATATATACACATATGTATATATATATACACATACAAACATATTTATATATATATTTACATATACATATACATATATATATTTACATATACATATAAATATACATATATATACAGAAGGCGTTGTTCGTAGACAGAACAGTAGCTGTTCCACACCTTGAGGGCTTTATAACTTCCAGGTGTCCTCCTGATACCCTTAGATGGACGCGCCTGAATCTTCTCACTAACACACACACAATCAGCTCCAGCTAAATCTCCACTCTGAAGACAAAAAAGAGCTCAAACTAAACTCCCGATGTGAGTGCGGGTGACGTGAACATCGGGAAAAGTGTGTTCAAAGTCACTCGCGTCAGAAAGCAGACTAGCTGTAAGCCCTCTCGGTGAACCTTCATTATCTAGCGTCGGAGCTGCCGGGCTTTGAGGCTCATTACTGGAGGCAAATGGGGACAAAGACTCGCTGTAATTACTCCACTACCCCAGTGGGTGAAAATCAAGTTGAAGCAATCGCAACTGGAACCACCATGTCCTTTTATTACAGTCGGTTAAATACTCATAAAAATGCCCCCATTACAGACAGATTTTCTCTTTATTGTAAAATATTTCATTTGACCTTTTTGCACCTCGAAGGACGATTGATATATAACCATTGGAGTAGTTAAGAGGGGAACATGTCTCTTCCAACTTCCAATCGACTGGTTCAATGCATTGTACTCCTGTCAGCTAATCACATGTTTTTAAAGTAAAATCCTGAAAAGTATTACTAAGCAGTACCTGTCAAGAGAACGTAGTAGTGTAGGATATTTCCCTCTGAAGAGGTACTTGTGTAATCTACAAGTAGCTCAAAGGAGCCGATATATAATCCTGAAAATGACAATATACCTGAGAATAAAAAGCCAAGTGGCCCCTGTGGATCTCTCTGGAGGTCGAGAAAGGGAAAACCACAAAGCGATGGAGAATTCTTGAATTACACGGCAAATATTCCTTCTTCTGACTTGAATAAACGTACCGTTTAAGTGTAAACACATTCGACTAGTGTTGTATATTATGCGAAACCAAATATATTCCATTGCATTGTCCACCAGGACGCGTCCTCGCCGCCTCTGGCAACACGAGAGTCAAACACGTTGCCCTTTTCTTGGCTGAGGACGTTACTTTAACACATTGTCCCCGCGCTAAACCGAGAACATCCTCGTGTCATTGTCGGCGGGGTGTAAAGTGATTTACCTGTGCGCCCGGGTTTCAAAAGCAGTCATCACGACTTGGGATTTGTGTGTGTGTGCGAGCGGTGGACACAAATAACCCATCCTGGGCGGGTAATAAGGAGGACTTACCGTACGAGGAGCAAAGCCACCGTGACGACTCTCCAGTCTAGAGGAACCTCCGAAACCTCCATGAGCTGCAGCTTCGTCTGTGAAATGAGAATGCAAATCACATTTAGCCCTGTGTGTGTGTGTGGCAGAGCGTTTAATTCTGTCTGATATTACCAACAAGGAGCAGCAGCAGGCGACGCGAGTAAAGCTCGCCGCTGTTTACTTGTCGCGAGTCCAATAGCACGCCGAAGGATGAAGGAGCAGGTTTATTCTGCAGATTACCATGATCGCCCCCCCCGTGAAATCATGTCCACGGACAACTCCATTGGGGACAACTTTATGCGGTAATACTGTGTTCATACTTTTCAATATGAGACCACTTTGGAAACATTTATTCTGGCACCCAAAGACGAATAAGCGACTATTGGATCACAAAAAAAAAAAGGAAAACCAAACTCTCATTTTCTGTTGAATTCAATCCAAAGGCAGAGCAGACGACTGATACATCCTCGACAGGGAGCCTTCTCAGAGAAATGAAATATTTTTAAGCCCCGACTGAGGGTTCATCATTCGATGCATGATGTACATTTTTATATTCCGTGAAAATACGCCATTGGGAGGCCTTTCAAAGCAAGGCGGTCATGAGCCGGGCGCACGCTGAACTTCTCCCGCTGCCGGTGCTTTTCCTTCCCGCGTGTTTCAGATCGAAGGTGGACGCGTGGCCCTGTTGCATCCGCCGTCATTGAGAAGAGGGGATTAGGGTGAATTGACATGGATACGCGTCGGTGCGAATGGAAAACGCTCCAACTCGAGCGAAGAATTTGCCTTTATCCCTGAGAGGGGGGGGGGGGGGGGCGGATTTGGATGCACTCGCCTCTTTAGGTGGTTTATTTTCTGCATTATCAAACTGGTTCAGGCTCTTTAACACAGAGCATTAAAAAAAACATGCGTTTCCTGTAATCTTGCACAGATGAAGTGGACTTTCAGTTATGGACCAAATTCCATCCCACATTTTCCTGCCACACACAGTTTTCCAATTTGGAAAGCATTAGTGCCAGCACGAGCATATTCACAGTTGGTAGCAATCTGCCACTTGATGAAGCGATCGGTTTGAACATGAACGCTCTCGGAAACGACCAGTGTGTGATTTGACTCAATTACTCCACTCACCGTGATGAAGCCAATCCACCTGTGGCTTCATGCACCTCTGTGGTCAGCACCTTTTAACAGCTCCTGTAAAGCTCTCACCTTGTACCTCATCAATCTGCTCATATAAACAATGATGGTGGAAGTCCTGATGTTGTTCATATCCTGTTGGATTCTTGTTACTACGTTTGTGAGCTTTTTTTAACCACCGGACGACAAATAAAGCCACTAGAAATGTGTTCTCCAGATGAAAGGTGCTGAACTACACTTAAAAGGGATTGAGTACGTCTCCCCTTGGCGATTCAAAGGCCTTTTGCTTAAATTCCCGATACGTGAGCAGCGTTGAGCTTCCATCAGCTCCCCATAAGCTGGTCCTTGTCCATAGAAAGGTAAAATCTACAACTACGACCTCTCCAGATTCCTCGTCTCCGTCCATGTGCTTCGTCACGCTCGTACGGTTCTTTCTTTCTGGGCAGCGGAGGTTCATCAGAGTGTCTCGACCTGCTGGCGTTAACCGAGACCTACTCATGAAACATCTTTACAGCCACAAGGAACCCCGTGGTAGCCGTCTTTACACGGGACTGTGGGGACTGACATGCATTCAGTAACCTTTTAAAAAGGCCACTTAACACGGGAACACGCTCGTCAGATGAACCACAACAAGGAAACCTAGCGTGCCGTAGGAATACTAATATCCAACTAAGTGAGTCATGCGATCAGATGTGATGTTGAATGGAAGTATTTTGCATAATAATACAAAACGATTCATATTCCTGCAGGACATAAGATTTTAAAGACATGATGCACTTTTTTTGCGAGTTTCCTTTGTCGGCCAGACCAAAAAACAACTTTCCAGCTTTGCGTGCAATCTCAAAGGGTCCGACCACCTAACGACAAGCATGGTGACGCGACGGTCACAAGGAGCGGAGCCTAAACCGCTTAAAAGTGAGGATGCCATGCGGCGAGAATCGTTGTGCGTCGAAATGGTCGACACGTAATCCATTCGAGTTGCGAGGCGAGTGAAGATGGACACTTCTACTCAATGAGCCGCTCTCGTCTTTCCTGAGACTGAGATCCGATCGACAAGAACATGCCAAATACTCGCCTGCATCATCATCAAACCGGCATCGATGTGAATTTGCAACACTTGTCCAGGAAAAAGATTTGAATAGATCTGAGCAGGCAGAGGACCACCGGCCGGGGTCCTATTGACCCAGAGCAGCGTCGGGCTGCCACCCTTCATTGTCTTGCCTAAACTGCTGCGAGATGTTTTATTGAGCTTCCTTTCGTTTGCCGATGTCGAGAGGAGTAACACAATGGGGTTCACACCACGGTGCATCCATCTTGCACACGACAATATGCATTTTTAATGCGTCCGTTCCGCACAATTTGATTGGTCGATGCCTTTATAATACGAAAGCTCAGGAAAATCAAACTTCGTCGTTTTTTCCCCCTGCATAAAGGCTTTGAGGGTTTGAAATAAATGTATTGAGGTGAAAATATCCACCACACTCGTATATACTGTATGCAAGTTTCCTTGCACCCGTCATCTTGGATCTTAATCTTCCCATGGAACATGTGAGAAGCCATCTACGCTGTCGGCCCCAGTCTAGCTCATCAAGGTGATTGGCCCTGATGAGGTGGGGGGTGGGGGGGAGGGATTTCCGGCTGTGCAGAGTTCTTCCTTTAATTTGCCAATCACATCTTCAGGAGCCATAAAGTCTTCGCCAACGTCGCCACTGATCGAGCACGTAACTCCTCGCTAATTCATGCACATTTGGCCGGGGGGGGAGGGAAACCGCTTTGTGTGTGACTGCGAGTGCACTTGCTTGGGGGGGGTCCGATAGACGGCGTGTAATATTTGCATGAATCAGTGTAACCTGTCGCCGGGTGGATTCCAACGGGTGGGCCGGGAGAGAGATATTAACACCGAATCCGTGCGCCGTGTGTAAATATGACTTTTTGGCACTAGGATGCTGCCAATCCTGTTTTTTTTCTTTCAGACCAGCTCATATGTTTGTTAATTTGTTTCAGGTTCTTCGTCAAAAAGTGTGCATACATCTCTTCTGTATGAACCTGCGCAATAATGGTTGAGTTTATGTAAATGTTCATTAAAAGGCCAACTCCAAGGATCTTACACTGCATTTAACCAGGGCCTAACATAAAGAGGGCAACACATTGCATTGTGGGAAGTGTAGGATCCTGTTGCTTGACGCTTCCTGAGGAATAAAACCACCCTCTCTCAGCGCTTGCTGCACCAAATGAACTCTGTTGTTTTCTCTGAAACAATTATTACCCCAGCTTATTTATCTTTTTACATTTGAATTGCTTCTGCGCTTCATCTGGATTGCTGAATTTGTCTCTCTGAACACGACAACGCGGCAGCAGTTCTCCAAATTGTTTCAATGCATTCATTAAGATTATAATCACAATACCAGCATGCGGCAGCGACATTATAGTTGAGATAATAAAAAGGTACGTCGGTGCTGCTGTGCGGCAGAATCCCCGAGTCTGAGATGAGGGGAAGGTCTTTGAACACGCCAACCAAGGAGCTTAAAAAAAAGCACGTCCAAAGAAAAATGTGCAACAACAACATATAGAGAAAACGAGAATGGGCACTCGGTAGAGCGCATACCCTCGCATATCACAAGATTGGGCATTGAATTATGAACATTTTGGCATTAGTTGCATGCCAATTGGATAAAAATTGACCGTGCTATGGTAAAAAGAAGATGTTGACCTTTTCATGACCTTGACCTTTGACCCGATTGATCCCAAAATCTAATCAAATGGTCCCCGGATAATAACCAATCATCCCACCAAATACCATGCAATTCGGTTTAATACTTTTTGTGTTATGCGAGTAACACGCATACAAATAAATAAATAAATAAATACACAGCGATCAAAACATAACCTTCCGCATTTTCAATGCGAAGGTAATGACTGTGATGGAATACCCACGTTAAGCTAGTTTCAGGCTGCGCAGGGTGATTGTATTATCATGAACTACACAGTGGCGAGAGCGCCCAGTGAAACACAGTCGTCCTCCAACATGTGTTTGTGTACGTGTGATTGAGTGCGTTATACGAGGCTGCGGCTCCCTCGCTCTATTAAACCGTAAAGGCACTGCAGGGTGCTGACGGAGCCGAAACCTTTTAGCTGACTCCATGTTTCAGGGTCGGACCCCACGTTGCCGAGCGGCAGACAGATGTATCCTCTCAACCGCCTGCTTTGTTATCGCCTGACCACGGCGGAGCTGCACTTGGACCCATAAAAACAAAAAGAACGATAACAGAGAGAGCGACGGCCGGGCCTCGGGCGTTTTATTTTATTTATTTTTTTACGAGTGATGCTGTGGGGCTGTTCAAACATCACGGGAGAGAAACGCACAGCTTTTATTTTGGGGGGGGGGGGGGATTTATATTTGATAGCGTAGCCCTTTTTTTTTTTACTGACAATCGAATCATCACAGGGCCTCTTCCCTTTGGGCAGTGTTCAAAGTTTAAAAAAGGAAAAGACTCTGAAATACTTCTTAATCTCGTCGTTTGAGTAGCGGCTCGAGTCGTTGATGTCGTATTTTGGACAAAAAAACTAATAAATTCTGCCTCGTGCACGGTTTTCAAAGTTTTCAGACGTGTTGCAAAAACCTGACAGTCTTTACAAGTAATGCATCACAAGCAGGAGACGTTAGAATGATGAAATATGCATGTGGATAAGCAGCAGCACACCAGGGACACGAGAAGTCCGCCCGGATGGTTGCTTCCACTCTGGAATTTACGATGATACACTCGGAGAAAACAGACGAGTGAGACGCGATTTTTTTCCGATGGGCGGCGATCGATAGCAAGCTGTCATTTCTATCCACGCGCTCCCTTCGCCGGACTGTTTGTGAACTTGATGGGAATAAATTCTGCCTTTTGAGTGATGACATTGAATGAAGGCCAGATTAGAGCAGAAAGGCCAACGGGCTAAATACAGCATCTTCATCCCGAGTTGACCTTTCTTCTTTCTACTAAACAATCAGCCTTGGATTGCAATTTCAAATTGATATTATACCCAAGCTGTGACCCGGTGATATACCCCGCACTGCACCCAGAGACGACTGTACCAAATGCAGGTTTTATTGACGGGTAAACTATAGTTTCACAGATAAAAGTGCACACACTAAAACGTGAACCAAAAAATAAGCACAATAACTTAAATTAAATGAAACTGTTCACGGGAAACACGAAATGTGGCACAATAATAAAATGCCCATGCAAAGTATGACTTCTCTAACAGCCCAGCACAACAAGCTAAACATTAAAACCTAAAAAGGCAGAGACTAAATTTAAATTAAATTTAATTAAAAAACACTCAAATATAATAGCCCTGCTCCTTCAGACTGTTTTAAAGCAAAATAAGCACATTAATATAGAAAGGGAACATGCACATAAATAGTTCATGATAACATGCATCGAGTTTTCTGGAGTCTAGCGTCCCTCACCGAACTGATAACACATTTAGGATTCAAACAATGAACTTAAAATATGATATCATATTACCATCATGCTTTTCCAATCTACACAGAAAGAAAGGCACGCTTTACCAAATGAGTGCCCCAACAAGGCCTCAGCTGCTCTCAGGTGTTCAACTACCCAGAAAAGGCCCAGGTGAGCCTCCCACCCCGCTGGTAACTGCCCTTAGCAATATTCTGATTAGCTTTTACAGCAATTAGCCAAAGGGGAAATTATGAATATTCAGTTCAACAAATACAAAAGGCCCGTCACACATATTAGCGAGTTCTAAAAATGATCAAATGGGTTTTCAAAAGCCCTGTTTTATTGCTTCTGGTTCTCAGAGGCGTGTGTGATACAAATGGCGCCCGGGTGAATTAAATGGTAGGTGGCGTCAGCTGAATACGGTCATGGAGACAGCGGCAATGCAAAAATAAAAACGCTGAATAAATTTGTTAGTTAAAAGAAGACTGGAACATAGAGTACAGTCTAACCGCGCAGGTGGCCTCAAATGCCGGCTCGGTAATTGCGCAATCCTGATTGGTGGTTCAGTTGAAGACGGTCAATTGAATAAGTCTTTTGTTTGAGCAGAATCAAATGTTGGAGAGCGGAGGTGGGAAGATGTTTGCATATTGCTGCGAGACCTTGTCCATATAAATTAAAGTTTACAAGAAGCTTCGTGAATATCATCAGTTTCTGAAGAAGAAGAAGAAGAGCTGCGTTTTATCCACACGTGATCTTTTGCCTGCTTACTTAGCCCAGTCGACTTTGATCCAAGATCAAGTTCATACACCCCCCCCCCACCCCCACACACAACATATTCCTTTCATGCAAATACGCAAACAAGTTAAAGGATCTGACAAATTGACTGTGCGTGAAATTGATCATTTCAGAAAACCACACCGGGGGGTCAAAAGGATGTGAACGTGTGCGCATGCGAGGACGCATTTGGAATTAATTTGCTGCCACATTCACCACCAACACACACACACACACACACACACATACACAGACAGACAGACGCACACACACACACACACACACATACTGTCGACACATATTAGTAATTACCGAATATATTCGAAAGATCAGAAGGCTCTCCGTGAGCGCTTCGCAGTCGGGATGTGCCAGAAGTTTAGAACCGCTGCCGGCCGAGAGAGCACAGATGAAGAGCGGGGAGGACGTCTCTGGATCCGCCGGGCGCTCCACGGAAGCAGATGAGGCTTCAGCGATCATCAGACGTGAGATCGGAATGAAGGCGCTCCATCTCCCCTCGCTGATCGAGGGTCAAAGACCACAAGGGCAATTCATTAGAAAATGATTTGAAGATATCGGTTGGCTTTTATTCTTGTAACAAACGGAGGGGACGACACGTCCGACCTTTGTACGTAGAACCCTCTGTGTGACTCCAATTGATAAAATAATTTGTTTTTGGGTGTGAGAGTGGAAGTGAGCGATGGCGCCGTTTACTCTGGTGTTGAAAGCCGGGTAATTGAAACGCTGTGGGATGAACAGCTTGGAGAGGAGGCGGCGGGGCAGAATTATCGCCGCTATCACAGAACTCATATCCGGTAATGGCGATCCGGACTGAAACGGCTCAGATGGTTGATGGGGTAGGGGGGTAAACATGGCCGGCGTTTGCTATCGGGCATCACAGATTGTCATCGTCATCGTCTTTTCATAGCAACTGCACGTCAGAATAACTCTGATGTTCACAGGACTTTTTGGTTCTGCGGGGATTATCACAAATCCAAATATTTGGAGCATGAGCCCAACGGTACGAGTCGGTTCTGACGGGTTTTAGAGCGGTGCGGCGCCGGTTGGCTGCTTTCTCACGACGGCCGTGGTTTTCATTGCTTGGCACGCAGCAGGTCTCCGTCACGGCCTTTTGACTTCAAGCCACAAAAAGAAAAGAGGAAGGGGTCTCTGGAGAGGTGTGTGGCTCTCAGACAAATGCATGCTGGGACATCTGCTAACATGCTGATCACATTTAGTTGGAAACTTCATCCATGTCAAGTCAAAAAAAAACATGTTCTGAAAATTAAATTCAAGGCAGATTTTCGATTTTAAATTGGATTATAATAATAATTACTTTATTTATATAGCACCTTTAAAAACAAAGTTTACAAAGTGCTTTACAGAGTATCAAGGTAAGACAAATAGAATGGTAAGATACAAATATAAAATAAAAAAATTAATAAAATTAAATAAACAATTTAAAATTAATATATATATATATAAATGAATGAATAAATACATAAATAAATGAAAAATGAAACAAACAAACTAAATTAGGGGAACCAAAGAACTGCATCAAAGAACGACATCCCTTAAAAGCTCTACTATAAAAATGTGTTTTAAGAAGTGATTTAAAAGAAGTTATTGATTCTGCTAGCCTTATCACCTCCGGTAGGTCGTTTCAAAGTCGAGGGGCTCTAACGGCAAAAGCACGGTCACCCTTTGATTTAAGCCTCGACTTTGGACCGGCCAGAAGGGCCCCACTGGAAGATAAAGGATTACATATTTACATGAAATTCTTGACAAAAGATACACTGATGCCATTCAATCCCTGTGTGATATAGAAAATGTGTTTATCCAGGAGTAATTTGCGAATGAGTTTTGAAGGAAACGTCACGCCATCCTCTCATAATCGTGTCTACATAAGAAGGAAATGTTAATTAAATGCCATGGAAATGTTTCTTTCCCTTAAATACGTCCTCCTGCAACATAATTTGTGCTCGGAGCAACCAGACTGGGGGACTTATGCATCATATAAATGTAATTTACTGCTCGGTACGAGGGAGATTTAAAGAGATTTTAATGCGTTCAAAAAAGAAATTGGAACAGTGGTGAGGCATTAATAAAACATTCCCCACAGCACCCCCCCCCCCCCAATATTTACGCACATATCATTTTTTCACATGTATTAATTGCTTAAATGTGTTCCTTTTTTTGCACTTGCCCGAAATGTTAGTTCCCTAAATACTCCAGCAGTGGAGTGGGGGAGTATCACTCTTCACACTTTGAGGCACCTGAGCCTCAGTGGAACTGCATTCTGGGATACCGTGACCTTCAAGTGAAGCGATGCAGAAGGTGACGGCAGATCCTCGCCGCCGGTGCGAGAGACATTTCACCACCGACTCCTCGACTAAGCCCCGTTAAGAACACTCACACACATAAGCAAGTGCACACGCACACACGCCCACACGCGGTCGCATCGCTTTGCTTCAGTTTGAGTACCTTTCCCTCTTCGCCCATCTCCATTTGTTCCCCCTTGTGCCGTCTCACAGCTCGAGTTCAGCTCATTCATTTCCCTGAGATGAACGTGTCAGACCTGCAACACTTAAGTGGACACACACACACACACACACACACATATGCACACGCACAATGAAGCATGAACACATCCACCCGCGGGCATCGCATGTGCATTCCATTCCCCCGTGACAGGAAGCCACAGTGTGATCTGTTAAATGTTTTTTTGTTGCAGGTGTTTTTCTTTCATTAATACGCCCTCGCGAGCCGAGCCTCGTGGCGCCCTGCAGCTATCCGGCATATCGTGGAGAAAATAGACATAAAAGAAGGAGTGAATTAAAATCAAAGAGGGGAATGTAATGGAAAAAATAAGTCGGTTTCTCTTCCTGAACCTCTGATGTTTCCGGAAACAAGGCCATTACGTTGGATAAATGCTTCCTTTTTGCCTCAAAGTTAACGGTTTCATATATTTTTACTTCTTCAACGGGTGTCTTGATTTCCCGATAGGGAATACCTGTATTGAACAATGTGTCACATCGGTCCCCCGTTAGCCGTATGGCGGCGCGGTCCATTTGTGTCGCTCCTCTCGCTCATGCAGGTATCGACATTTAGAATGAAACGGGGTCAAATAGTTTGTCGGCTGCTCTTCGGTGTTGTTCATCGCCACGACTCGGAGTCGCCGTGTCTGCAGAGAGCGGGGACGAGCGGATGCGTCTTTCATTATCAGTTTTTCAAAAGGTGGGAGGAGTCAGAGCGGTACAGGGAGCCTTACATGTTGCATACGGGGAGCTGGAGGGTTTCTAATCTCACGTTAAAAGCCCCACATAAAAGCAATAATTCTGGTCATTCAAATCCATTCGATTCATTTTCGAACCTCGGTTAAGAGGAGTAATGGCGGCAAGGCTACGTTACGCACGACAGACCTACTCATCTTCTACTAAACCTGTGTGACGCCGAGGTTCCCCTCAGGAATGATATGGGGACATCTTCAGAGTTTCCCGTTCTCGTTCATCCGTAGCGTGCGAGACGTCTTCCCACCTGAAGAGCAGCTGCTTTTTTTCCAGAGTGCTGCTTCACTGTGGTCTCACACAATGTTCAGCGAAGACGCCGGGCCCTCTGACGCTTTGAAGCTTTCGTCCATCCATCCATCCTCAAGTGCTTTTTTAGATGATTGATGTTGTATATCGAGCGTACGCCTCGTATCTCCAATAAGAGACAATGCGAGTGAAGATGAGTGCGATTACGAGTCTCCCTCCCTCTGAGAAGCTTTCTCCTCACTTCATGCATAGGGGGTCTTTAGTTTTTATTACCTTCGCATTGAAAATGCGGAAGTTTATGTTTTGATCGCCGCGTATTTATTTATTTATTTGTGTGCGTGTTCCTCGCATAACAAAAAAAGTTTTTAACCGAATCGCATGACATTTGGTCGGATGATTGGTTATTATCCGGGGACCATTTGATTAGATTTTGGGATCGATCGGGTCAAAGGTCAAGTTCAAGGTCAAAATCTTCTTTTTACCTTAGCACGGTACATTTTTATCCAAATGGCATGCAACTAATGCCAACATGTTCATAATTCAATGCCCAATCTTATGCGAAGGTATGCGCTCTACCGAGTGCCCATTCTAGTTATTCTTTTGTCTCGTTACGACGATTTCACCAAGCCGTCTAGTTTTTCACACATTATGTTAAGGTTACGAGAAGGAGGCAATTTGAGCGGGGGAGGGGATGTTCAAAACAGACCGAAATAGTTAAGAAATAAAACCAGATCAAACACACTAGCTGCAGTATCATTGGCATTTATGTCTACTCACAGTCAGTTTGCCTTTTAGGGGCGAAATGACTCACCGGATTTTTCTTTTTTCGGGAATCTGACGTTAAGGCATGCGCTTGACCCTCTTTAGCATTTTTACATTTCCGTGCCTGAAATAAATAACACAGTTTAAGATCAACAATAGCCCCGAGCCAGCATTACACCTTGTGTTTATGATTAACAGAGCTCTTGGCTGGATGCTGCTGGTATACAACCTCTGATTGGCTCAATGCCGGGTCTTGATGCACATGTGGTACCCGGAACTAGAATGTGGCCAGTGGGCTGCAAAATCACTGATTAGGTGATGGCTGCAGGCGGATGCTGCTAATCAAATTCCACATTTATTCTCGGGTCTATTTGTTAGTCTTCATCTGTTTCTTAAGGCCACATCAATTTGGAGACATTGCTGGAGTGAGAAATCATTTGACTTGCTCTGCTGTCCAATAAGACGCTCTTATGGAAGAGGAAGTCAACAACGCTCAACGACATTCGCCATCTACAGAGGACACAGTGCTACATGTGAATTATTTCTATTTTTCCATTACAGATTTCCAGCTCCCTTATCAGCAAGGCAGAGAATGGAACCATTGTACCCCAACCATGACCAATGAACGACGCTGGAGAATATGTTCAATGTCAAAACAATGTAAATGTCCCAAAGGCAGCGGATGAGAATGTTATCATCCATGGCTAAGAGGCGATGGTATACAATTAATGAGCACATTTGAATGCAACCCACGGGGCCTGGTCCTCGTCTACGGCGACGATAGAAGACTCAAGAGACCGCCACGACCTCTGAAGGGGTCACGTGACAGTTGGAGACAGCGTCAGCGGTGCCTTCAATGTCATCAACGGAAACAGTTCCGTCGGGAAACGACGACGAGCAATAAAATAACCAAAACACGAACCAAATGGAGGACGCCATCAAACGCCCCTCCAATAACTTCCTCTCCGTATTGCAGTGGCGCAGACGTCAAAAACACGATTCAATTCACTCTCCATTCCACCTCCGGATGCACGGCAACAGTAGCTCACGCGGTCGGCAGTAAACCTGCTCGAGGCTTCGCGCTGGCTCAGCGATAACCGCCGTTTATTTGCGTAACCTCTGCTGGCGCATCTGAGCGAGAGGCGAGCTTGAACAACTATTGGCCGGCCGGCTGTCGTGTCAGCAGGGAGAACAACAATCCACTCTTTTTTCTTCTTCTTCTCTTCTAAAATCGATAGTCTGGAGTGGTTTACTGAGGGCAACAGGGCTTGCAATAGATCAGTGGGATGAAAGCCCCCCCGCCGGAGCGCAGGACACGGCCTGTTGCTCTGGATGCTCATCTCTGACCGAGGGAAGAGGCGTGGACTCGAATGGCAGATTTCAATTGAAGCAGATTGAATAATCTTGTCTTTTTTTGTTTGTTTACAAAAATAAGGCGCTGCCATATTTGTGTTGCTTCAAGACATATTTTAATAAGGCTCCATATTTATCAGAGGGACATTTTCCCAAACCAACATTTGCACTCGCTCATTTCATGACTGAAGCTATACATGCGTTACATCCATGTAATGCATATACACTCTACAACGTCTGTAATGCATTCAGGCCTACGTATCTGGTGTAATGTGAAAAGTAGGGCAACGATGGTGGCGTTACTGTATCGAGAGGATTTTATGAATGCTCTTTTGGGAATAAAATGCTTATTTACATCTGACATTGGCTTCCATACTGATGAATACACAAGTGCATATAATGGTTGAGCGCCACAAGTTGGCTTTCCGTATTCCCAACGCTCAAAACAACCCGAAACTAAGCCCCGATTTATGAAGAGAGAGTAAATGTGATAAAGTTGCCTGTGAATTCCCGCTTTGTTTCCCCCTCACAGCCAAATAAATGCCACATATTCTGCCTGCGAACCCCCCCCCCCGGGGGAGGAATGAACCAGCGGGAAGCCTATTTAAGCCGGTTAAAACAAGAGAGACACACAAAACATCAGTCTGGAGCGATTGTGTAACGTGACTGCAGAGAGCTGCCGGCGACCGCTCATTAAAACATTCCTCGATTCCCCCTCGTGAAACCCTGAATGCAGCCGACACCGCGGGCCGAAAACGGCGGATTAAGAAGCCGAAACGTAATCTCCCTCTGAAACGAGCTCTGAATAAAAAAAAAAAAAAAATAAAAAAAAACGCTGACAACAATGCAAGACACCTGCTCAGAGCGCGAGGCAGCTGTGCTTCGAATCCTCCTCTTCTTTTAATACGCCGCATACCTAACGTGATCGGAGGCGCCGCTCCGCATCGCATTAACGAGCAGCGAACACAGCTGGGCGCACTATTTATTATCTCGAGAAAACTTTCAGAAATCCAATATATATATAGTTTTTAAATCGTTTAAACGTTTGACCTTAAAAGTTGCCGTGTGGAAAGAACTTATGAAACGTGCACTGAGGGAATATCAGATGTCACGTGATCTTTTCTCCGGGTTTCCATCACATCACGAGGAGCCGTCATCGCACCTCCTGGCCTCAACGTTGCCAACGATCCATAAATCTTTGTCAAATATTCTCATGAAGTACTTTATTATATAACTCTACAACTGAGATTATATTTAAAAGTCCTGCAGGGCAATGAGCATGAATACTCTGCAACAATGCACCTGTTGATATACATATATATATATATAAATATACAAATATATTTATATATATATATATATATACAATACTGAAGTGGAATAAAAGCTGTGAATGATGAATTAATATGCCAACGCATTGCCTTACCATCGGTCTGAACACAGCTTCCCTGTCCTTTCGGAGTAACGAAAGCGAGTTTTACTGCACGGACTGTTTTAGACACCTTCATTAAAAATTCATTTTGGTGAATATCACTGTGCGGCTTTACACGCGTGATTACAGGTCGCTGATGAGAAACTAAATGTAGGCCTGTGTCTGGATGGGGAAAAAAACACTAAAGAATCAAGGCCCGTCTGGGCCGCCGGGACAGCGTGTTTCTCCCAGCTGACATTTATAATCAAAGGCTGACATCCGTCATCCGTCCCTGAGGGGCCTTGTCTGTTGTGATTACAGTTCGGATGAAGCATTTCAGCATATTAAGTGCAGTGAATTCAAATTTCTTAAGTTTTTTAAAGCAAACTATGTTTTTTTGGGGTTGAGAACTGGCACCCAAAGCTCCGCGTGCATCTTGAAAATAAACGTTTCTCCCCTTCTGATGATCGATAGAGAGAGCGGATCATCTCATCTTTCTCCTCCTACGTCTCATGACGGGGATTCTCGCGGTTTCTCGAAAACGTTGACTGGAAAACGAGAGAAAATCCCAGAGGGAGCGATCGGTCGGTATTTACTAAATACCAAGAGGTCGCCCGAATGTCACACTGTCGCCAAATGAGCCAAATTCCCCGGGGGTTTGAATTGCAAGGATTTTGGTGCATCGCCCTATTTATACTGTGTTATATCTCCACATTGCCATTCACTGTGTTGCTGCCTTTATGGCAAGCCAAACAATCCCCCCCCCCCCTCAAAAGAAAAAAAATATGTCTGCCATCGGATGTCATGCCGTTGCTGCATTACAGGAGCGTCCTGAAGCCTCAGGCCAGGTAGCAGAGAGCAGTAATGCTCCCGGAGCTTTGTGAATGCGCAGCAACATTTCCATGCTGCGCACCACTGACCCCCCCCCCCCCCCATCATCAAATATATTACCCCTGCATCCCTCCCCCTTAGCACCACACTGCGCTACCGGCTATTTATAGCACACACATATTGATCACTCTCTGCACCACCCTCTATCACTCTGTCCAGAGTGAGAGCGCTTCATGGCCCTCTGTGTGCATGCATGCATGTGTGTGTGTGTGTGTGTCTGTCTCACAGAGGAGGGCTGCCCTGTAACTCAGTAACAGACAGAGTTAACTCTGATTAAACAGCCTCATGGGACTATAAACCCCCGGGAGGATATAAAAATAGGAAAGCACTTCACCGGTGCGACCGTTTTTTAAGCTGCGATATGGAAATCATTCCTCCCCTCCCCCTCGCCCCCGACATCCGGCGTGCCTATTGCTTGCCTTTAATGACACCTATAGCGAAAGAATAAAAAAACAGGCAAACGGGTCCTTGTAATCTGTCCTATGGGTTTCCTTTCCACCGCGGCCACATAAATAACGAGAGAGACATCAATAAAAGTCATGTTGCATAAAAAGCCTACAGGGAAAGTGCGTCACCCCATGTTGCCGCGGGGAAATACTATTATCATAACAATACATGCAACTTCATGCAGTGTCGGCTTGCTTAAAATCAGTATTCATACATTCAGTTTCGCAGGAATCGGATATTTTTAGCCACAGCGTCACAGGAAAAACACGATTGACACTTCCCTCCTTAAGCCACCGTTTAAATCCTTTAAATCTTTTTTTTGGTTTGCAACATTTGATTTGAAATGTTTCTTCTTTTTTATTTTCAGTTTCGCAGGTTTGCGTCATACGAGTGGGAGGAGCCGCCGCCGCCTGCCAATCAGAGCCGGGCATCGCTCTGCAGTATGTTCTAGTGTCGAGTTCAGTGAGCATCGAAGGTCTGCTCCACTTTGACGACGTTTCACCTTTTGTGACCGAGTGACACCGTTATTTGGTGGGATATGGCGTGTAATGGTAGTGCTACACATAAAGTACCGGCACCACAGGGGATCAAATTCAGCCCGGGATGCTTTATCAGATGCCATCATCATCTCCTCTTCCCACAAGCCTTCCTGTCAAAGATCAAACTGCCCGATAAATAACCGATGAATCAGATATCAACACTGCGATTGGTTCTTCCCATCTCCAAAATGGTGAAGATTAGACGACAGCAAAGGGCCCGGATAGTCCAGAACCCGGCAGCATACGGTAACCCCCGCTGGCTGCTCCCACATCAGTCGCCGTCTCATCAGATTTGATAATCAAAAGATGACAGCAGTGCTCACACTTCCAATCTTTTTGGCAAACATGTTTTTCCGGACGCCGTGTGGAGATTTGTGATTGCGGATCAAGCTGGAAAATCTGCTCGGGGTTTTGGGGGGGGGGGGGGCACGACAAAAGGCTATGCCGCTGTTTATCGAGCTGTCCAAGAGCCGCAGCCGGTCCTTATGTTTGGCTCGAGTGGGGCCAACCTGGCAGCCGCCAGGCAGCGGGGATTTCTATTATCGCTCGCTCGTGGGGGAATAGAGTGCGAGCGAAAGCAAACAATAGATTTGGGGTTGTTTTGCATCCTGAGGCTTATTTTGCAAACTTTCTCTACAACACATTTCATATTTCTGCTGTATTTGGCAAATTATTCTTCCGGAATTAAGCACAGCTGTGTCTTTATTTGGAATTTCTTTAGACATCTCTTTCAAGCTCGAGGATGAGAACAAGCTCGCGCGCTGTGTGTGTGTGTGTGTGTGTGTGTGTGTGCGCAGTGCATCTGATCTGTTGCGCAACACAGCGTTCTACCTCCTACACACTCCTTTCTATTTTCTCACAATACAGTCAACATCTCACCCCTCCTCCTCGCTCCGATTCCCCACGTGAAAGCGGGAATAAAAAAGGGGGAAAGCATTTCATTAACTAGTGACAGAGTTGCATACAATTTGTTTTAGAACGGAGTGGATTCGAGAGCTTCTCCCGTCGCTGACATCACCGGCAGAAACACACACTGCCTCCGTCTAGACATGTACTAAATGCTTGTCTCATCTTAGTGTTGTTGCTGTTGAGACGTCCATTACGTATCACCTAATCACGGTAGGCTACGGCATGATAATGCCCCCCACACACACACACACACACAGCCTTCCTCCCAAGCTGTCACTTGCACCGCGACGAGGCTACGTGAGAGCGTTAGCTAACGAGCCTGGCTGAGATAGGTGGTCACGTAATTGATCAAGGTTGGCCAACCGGCGCGCCAAGCTAATGAATCAAGACAATGGGCAGCGGGTTTAATTATGGCTGCAAGGAGGGAATCGTTAGAGTTCATCTGAGGGAGGCCAACGCTCTCCCCCAGAGTTCCCAGCCGGGTCATGTGATAAGCACCTTTATCGCGCAGGTCTAATCTCACGCCATTACTTATGCGCCTGAGCTCTTCGGTGTTATCTCTCTCTTTCTGTCTCCCTCTCTTTCTCCCTGTGCGGCCTGAACTTCCTCGTAGGTTTGCCGCTATCGGGCAGATTAGCGTGTCTTGTTTGATTGATTGAGAAGTGAGTCTTCGCACATGGGCAGAAGAGTTCTCCTGGGGCCTTGGAAGCTCCTCCTCCGACGCGTTTTCCTCGCCGCTATTAGGTCGTATTATCGCCCTGTTAGCCCGGGCTGCTGGGAGATTAGGCCGAGTTTACCGCAACCTAATCATCCGGCAATTGGTGTCACTGGGAGGCCCAGCTTGGATTGCTACGGTGAGGCTGTTTACATCAAGGTTGATTTATTATGTCCATTCTCAGGCCATTAAGCAAGAGCCTCCTACAGAGTGGCTTCAATTTTAAACAACTCCTTTTTGGCTTAAAGTGCCTCGGAGTCGAATAAACAGATGGGAATTACTTCGTCTCGACAATGGAGATGAATAAATACTCTTTAAGTGTTTGTCCTGACCTGCCGGGGAACTCTGCTAACTACGATAGTAGGCTACCAAACCGAGGACATTCCCGTCCGGTTATGAGCAATTTAACATTTTCAACTTGAATTCCCACAAGTCTTTTCTGTTCTTAGGATACCGCCGACCCGAGTTAGTTCTAGCAAAGAACAATAAAAAGCCCAACATTACACATAAAACATTAAATAAGGACGATATGAAATGTCATTACTTATAGTTACGGATACAGGCAATACAAATTCCAACGGTGACAAGTAACACAGTTACCAGAGAGCAACACTGGAGGGAACGTACACATTGGACTTAATTTGGCAACGGAGAACAAATGTGACCATTGTGTATCGAATCCAACCGGTTCTTAAACCATCCACGGTTCCAGGAGATCAACACGTCCTCACACTTCAGCAACGATCGGAGTGGAAGGTGGAAGTTTGGGAAAAGATCATGGTTCGGATTTAAATAAATAAGTTTTGTTCTCTAAACTTACCTTACAAGTAAAGTTAACCTAAGCCACATCTCACGTGCGCCACCTATGTGATGTAGGTAATGTAGGAGAGGCGAGTTCACTTTAAAAGTTTAAATAAGTCAACGTTGACGAGACACGGAGAACGGTCTCCTAAGTCCAAGTCCTGAGTATATACTTGTCCATACACAGAACCAGAGAATGCAATGACACAAGCAAGTCTACAGCAACACATTAAAGTCATAGTAAAGACTAGAAAACCATTCTATGGCAGGGTGGGCATGGAGCTTGAAAATGCTAAATGTTATGAGCATCACATACGACAAATCACCGGGCGAGGAAAAGTTTTTCTTTCTAAAGGCCATGATTTAATTAGTATCGTATTTTCACTCCTGCGTGTAGCTGACACACAATCATGAAACCCCTTTACGGAAGTTTCATTTAACATAAATTTCATGCCTGAGGTACATGTATTCTTCCTGTGGTTGGAGTGCAGAGTAGATCGGTGGGGGGTGCGTTCAACAGCCACAAGAAACAACGGTCGTCACAGACTGTAATATTTACCACTAATCTCATCTGAATGATGGCGTGTTGCAGACTTTTACATCAGGAAGGTGAGCATGTAACCAATATGGATTTACCCCATCACAAACAAGACACACTTACGTTAGCTTGAATTGCTATTACATGCGGGACGATGGCACACAAAGGGTTTCTGAAAATACATGTTCTCCATCCCAGTGTGTAAATACTCTTCTTCTGTTATCTCTGCTGTAGCTGGTAGGAACGCGGCAGGAAGTGCATTCACAGGCTCAACATTGTGAAAGCTGGTACCCGTGCTGTTCCGGGATGTAACCCCCCTTGTTTGTGTGCGTAGGAGAGCTTGTAAAGCTTACGGCAAGGAGTCTGAAGGTGACCGTTTCGGATGCAGGGCCCGCACGCCCGTCTCCTCTTTGCTATCTCAGTGCGTGCTCCCTTCGCGGTCGGCCCCTCAGGGTCGGCCGTGTGAAATGCGCCTCTGCATAACAAAGCGCGCCGCACGACTTTGGAGGCCGAGGGAGGAACGGGTCGGGGATTCACGCGCCGTTGACGTGGACTTTGAAGTTTTTCGCGAAACCGGAGTGAAGTTTCACGGACAACTATGTGCGGCGGCGGTGGCGGCGCCTCGTCTGCACGTCGCGGTGAGGAATTAAGCTGTTCGACGATGTCGGTGTGTGCCGCAATGAAGACGGTGAAAACCCCGCAGAATGACACGCGGGTCATCTTGCTTCATTTTAAACCTGTGATGAGTAGCTAATGAGCCATTTCTTTAAATCTTTCACCAAACTGCCCCCCCCCCACACACACACATAGGCAATGCTCCTGTCATCCCTTTAACGTCTCGCAACCGGGGTATTTCAGACAGATCGGGGACAACAATGGCTTCTTAATGCGGCTCCTTCCCAGACGTATCGGACAGGCGTTCATGCCAAATGCAATTTAAAAACAAAGTCTAGTTTTTCAAATATAATTGGCACCGTCGAGACGACGTCTTTGATTCAATCAATACGCTCAAACAAATGGAGCCGGCACATGCCATTCATTGTCTCTGGAAAGAAATTTCGACATGCAACACATCTGAACACGTCAACCGGCGCGTCACGCTCTCACGGCAGTTTGGCACAGCGTGTGCATAGGTCGAGTGCAACGCCTGGAAATAAAAATAATGAGTTATATTTCATGATAATTGTTGCTACTGTGCACAGCTCTGAATGGAAAGCAGCAGAAAACCTTCCTTCACCGCGAGTACATTCAAAAGGGTACAAGCTGAGACGCTTCTTTGTGAACATGACGGTCTGGAATGAAAGAGTAGCTCAAAGAAGTCAAAGAGTTTCAGTTTGTAAGGCAGCGCTATTAATGAAGGCTTTTTCAGATTTTCTACAATTTCTGGCGATGTTTGATGCAATTTGCTTATGTTGAAGTGTCCTCGACTTCTTCCTGTCGAAATCTCACCTCCTGCCTGTGTGGTACACACACACACACGCACACAACTTTGAAAGAATGAAGATGAAAACACATTTTCTAAAAGTGAGCGTTGGACCATCTGCTCTGGGTCAGCGCTAATCTCTTTATTTGATCTGTGCTTTGTCATTCTGCTCTTGTTCTCTGCAGATTGCCCGTTTCCTGAAAGAAATGGCAGCTTATGCACATTTTGGACGAGTAACATTCCCCTGAATAGACACTGAAAAAAGCAGAACAACAGCTCTGCTCCCAGTGTGATGTGGCAATGATTATATATATATATTTTTTAAATCAACATGTTTATGGAATTACTGCCTTTATGCCAGATTACCTGTCCTCAAAATGTAAACCAGTGGCTTGACAGCTCACTCTTCCTGGCATGAAGTATTCTTGTCAACAAAAAAAACAAAGTTTACAAAGTGGCTACTTCATATAGAATATTTTAAAAGGGAATATATGTTCATCGTGACCTTCATGATGGCCTGACTTTACCTGCAGTGCCACAGTGAGGCGGACATTTTTGATTTTTTTGTCAAAAGTCAAGAACAATCATTGGATGAATTGTGACCAGTTCCCCTCAGGATGTATTTTAACAACCTGGGTAATCCCTAAACGTGTTTGCAGCACAAGCAACGACTCCAATGTGGCCAATAATGTGGTAAACACCATAAAGCTGCACAACTGAACTCCCATCCGTGTCAGTCGTACGTTCTGTTTCGTGCTATCTGACACTTCGCTAAGCCCGGCCTCCACTCTGTCAAGTTGTCAGAAGCAAAAATAAAGCGATTTCAGAGAGAAGCAGACAGCCGGGCCGACGATATGCGTTTGAAGGATGAATCCAGGAAATATGATTGAGCGGCGAAAACAGGTTGAAAAGACGAAGACGGCCGCCGAGGAGTAAAAGTGATCCGACGCATCAGCTGCCTATTGAGACGGATGACACCGATGGTAAACCAGGTGCTAATGTTCTCCGCTGAGGTCGGCTTCACGGACGTATATGTAGGAATGTGACACGTCGTATATTTACTAAAGGTTAGAAGCAGAGATGTAATGAAAAGGTTGCTAAACTACAGTATCTTTCTGCCGCTGAGATGTGCAGCCTCTCACCCCCCCCCCCCCAAAAAAAATAAAACAACAACTATTTAGGGTTGCTTTGACTGCATGTCGTGATGCTAATTATGTGAACACCAAATGTCACAATCACGGCAAGTATGATGGTGACAGTCGCCCAGCGTATTGTAACAATGCCACCAGCAACATATGCCAAATTTCCATTTAAGTCATCACGTCGAGAAAAAAAAAGAAGAATTCATATTATTACCACGTCTTTATTTGCTCTGTTATAACATTGCGGTTGGATGTTCAGATTTAAATTGAGATTATATTTTCCCCCTTGCAAATCCTTCCCTCAGAGAGTCTATTTGTGCTCTCACAAATGAATGCAGGATTTGGAAAACGCAGGATTTAAGCTGTTTACACAGACGCACCGAGGGCAACAACAGGGGCTGCGATAGTATCACAGGACCAGCTTGTGCACCGCGACATAGTGAGGGTGCCGTTTGGGACTATTTGTTCCTTTTCATGCTAACGCCTGATTAGTTGTCACAGGTTTGAATTGTTGACATTTCAGAGACTCAGAGTGAGGAATTGTGCTTTGAGAGCCGAGGCTGGCGATGCCCTCAGCGAGGTGTCTGTCAGTGTGTGTCCTTCACACCGGAGGAACACCGTGTTCCACATTCTTCGCAGGACCTTTTCTCATGTACTTTAGAATAGCACACAGTTTTTAAGGCGCGCCCAGCCACTCGGTCATCCAGCAACTACGTGTATTGGTTAGTTGGAGTCCACCTCGTCACAATGTCACGGTCAAAATTAATTGTCTGAGACCAATAAGCATTAGATTTCCATTTCAATAGAGACTGAGACTTAAAGGTTTAAGTGTCCAGACATGGAGTATAGTTGATGGCGACGTAAATCACACTGAATTGTCACATTAAATGGAAGATTATATTCATGAAACTCCACACATTCTATGAAACAATGGACCGTCACTATTCTGATTATTAAATTGTCTTATTTACATTGTTATCCAAATAAATGGACAGTCAACGTTTTTATTAGTCTTGCGACTCAACAGTTTTACACAGTTACACTTCTGGCTATTTTTCAGCTGTTCGCATAATCATCTTTTGGTGGGTGAATTTTTGGAAAACATGTTTTTCCCGACATCTGTTTGACTAATAATGTGATGAGCCGATGAGATTGAAAGAGAGGGAGCAAGACAGACGGATGGACAGAGACCGGATATGATCTCACGACACTGGGTCCCACATTTGGTCTCTCGGCCTGACGGAGAAACTTAATGCACCGAACGATAGAGGAGAGGGAAGGTTAATAAATACACAAAGAGGAGCGGAACTAAATGGGGGAAATGCATTAGGCTTCACACCTATTCACTATCTGTATATTCTCTTCTGCATGTGCAGGTAGCAAATCTAAGCTCTGAAAACATCGGTAGAATATATGATACTTATAGTTTAATACCAGTTAAATACAAATACATTTGTGTAAAAATATCTAAAAGAATAGAACAAAAACACTTATAATATAAAATAATATATAGGTCGACTCAAAAGTAAAACAGATAGAGTTTGTCGTTGATAAAATGTAAAAACATTAATAGTGCTTGATACAAATATTTAACACTTTTCAGATTCATAAATGAGTGATTTTTTTTGTAATGGTTCTATGGTAGAAAAAGCTACAATTTATAGCTTACTTGACAAAAGTTAGCATAATACAAACATGTCTTCAACATATCTGTAAAATGAAATTAGCATATTTTTAAGGTAGAGCAAAGCTTTAGCCATGTGATATTCCTAAGGTAAACCATAGGAGTTATAACAGAATGCATAACAGTCATATGGGCTGTTGTGCCCCAGAGGAGCTTTTACAGTTCAAATAAAACTGGGCCTACAATCAAACTCTGTGGTACACCACTGATGGTGCAAAAGAAGAGAAGTAATCAATCTTCACTGTAATTGATCCATCTTGTAGCTTAGAGGCAAGCCCCGACACAATCTGAAACTCGATATTGACCATATGTTGGAGGCAGTGCAGGTGATCGGGTCAAAGATCATGAAAGTTGCATGATTTTGAGAGTCTAAAGACACAAATAAATCCGTTGCCGTCTGAGTCGGCGCTGTATTGCACGCCGAGACTTGACGGTACCAGAATGCCGCGGTCCTCATTTTCACCTTGCATGAAAACAACACTTTTCAGAGTGGCCAGGGGGTTATTGTTCACATTGGAAATGGATAATGACCACCATGCTGTAATCACACTTTCTATTCACTGGCAATTATCACACCTGAGAGAAGCACTCTGTGCAAATGCTGTGGTTTCTTTGCAGAGTTGAGTCCACATTTAGTGCAGTTAACTGAGGGGAGGATGGGGGATGTACAGGGGGACATGAGATGTTATGAAGGCCGCCTGGTGTGAATACATATAAATATACTTGAAGAAGATCAAGGAGTTCCCTCCAGACAGGCAGTGACTCTCGGGCTCTATGCAGCATTTATTGCGTTGAATAAAACTGTTGGGCTTGTAGTAATTTCATTTTATGTGAAATAAACTAAAATAGAATTATCTCTGAAAATGTAAGGACATCTTTTTTTTCCCTAAGAATTTATGACACACATTAATTCTCAAGGCGGAGCTCTCTTTGGGGGAAAGTCTCTGAACTAACCTGCACCTCCACGCTCCTAAATTGTTTTTTTTAACACAAAATTGAAATAATAATAAAAAACACTTATGTGCACTTGTGAATACAGAATAAAACACATTTGAGTCTAGGTTTAGAGATCAAAAGTGCCAGTTTCCTTTTTTATACTTTAAAAAAGAAAGAAAAAGGAGGCGTCATGTCTTCTTCTGGATATTTAAAGGAGCCTGCAGCTTGGATCTTAACAGCTGGACAGAGGAGTTAAGTATAGCACAGATGTATATGACTCCACTGTTTCATAATGAAGAACTGCACAGTGATATCATCTGGAGGGCCGGTGAGGAAACACAGCAAACACTGTTGGTGAGAGGACATGTTTGGTTCATAAAGCATTAATTACATCAGTAACCAAACAGGCTTGTCCTTTATGCTAAATTAGACCGAGCAGCTTAACAGCAGCCACTAAAAAACATCCAGTCTCAACCTGAAAGCTTAAAAAAAGCAATAATAAAAGGTTTGTGAAAGAATCCCGGGGCTCCTGGGAGATTGCAGGTATCTGGTCTGATACATCAGTAATGATGGTTTCAACGATGGGGTCATGTGTTGAGGAGCTGAAGTCGACAGATGCACGGGACTCATCCGGATGAATATTCCTTTTTCGGATGAGGAGGCGTGGCATGAACTGGACATACAGAACAAGGCTATTTATAATCGTTACAGCTTCTCTGTTTTTGCACTTTAGTTATTTCATCAATGCATTGCAATGTAATTGCCTTCTAGCAGAGTATTGACAGTACGTATTGATACGGCCTTCTGATTTACAGGTGAGTCAAGTGAATATTTGGTCAATGGGATGAGATCTTTTTAGGCTTTTTTTAATTTGGGGATTCAAACACACTTCTCAGCTCCTGCCCTTTTCACGTTGATCATCGTCATAGTCGGCCCTCCATCGAAAGTTACGCTCAACATTACTTCGTGCAGGGGGGGGGGGGGGGCCTAACGTCAGATTGTTTTTTTCCGGTGATGGATGGGAGCCTGGAACTGACATTCATAGTCCGGTGCAGACCGGAGAGAGATGGCATCCACCGGGGGGGGCATAAATCACAACGGCTGCAGAGGCACACAGCTCAAGTCCATTTCTGGAGCCAGAGAGCATGTGGAAGGAGAGAGAGAGAGAGACAGAGAGAGAGAGAACCATGGACTGACAGTTTGCACGAAATAAATTGTGCCCGGTCAATAGCGAAAGGCTCGGCGAAACTGTTCGACATTCCCATTTACCAATCGGAGTTGCAGAGAAGGGCAGCCTACCTTTCAATATTATGATTTAGTTTATGGGGCCATGGCGGCGGATATCATCCCGAGAATGTGAACAACACAAGCACGAGAGGCCGTTCACCGGTGCACTCTGTTACACCCCGAAGAGGACATTAGAGAGGGCGTGTAGAGAGGGATTCAGACACTTTTGGCCGAGAAAAATGGAAACGGACTCAATCGTGACGGATGCATGAACCTCATTGGTTCCACATACACATGCATGCTATTCCCACGAGCACTGCCAAGAACTCAAGAGGGGAGCTTTCCTCGCCTGCTTAGTGCAAATCGCCGCGATTGGTCACGTGGTCACAGGTGTGACGGCTACTTCCGTCACTTGTGCGAAGTGTCCACTTGTTCGTCACTCGACCCGATGAAGGACTCGCGCGGCGTTGGCTACCAATGCGACGACAATGTATTGTTTACTTTTGGTTGGGCACAGGAAACGAACGCCGGCCTCCTGGACGAAAATCCCGTGTCCATTAGTCCCGGCTCACTATGCGACCCCATCGAGCCGGAGTCAGGTAGCGACCACCAAACACCACCGTGTCACCATGACGTCAGAAATATCGATTAAAGCCAATCAAGATGCAATCTAGTCCTATTTCTCAAGATTTTACATGTAAAAAAAGGGTAATTACACAGGTTGCGTCATCCAGATATAATGAGTTGCTATGCAATGACAGAAAATGAATGAATATCTTTAACTTATAGATATGATATACTGCACACTGTGCTCTGGTGATATCCCATTGCGGGGTCTAAAGGGTCTAACTGCCATCTCACTGCAACTGTTGCACCGTGGCTGGAGACCAGACAGGTGCTTACACAACGTTTTCTTGACCAAGAATGGATTTTTCGCCCCTTTCTTTAAAATGATCTTCTTTTTTTGTCTTTCCGGGCCACTGCAAAGGGCGAGAGGTCGTCACGTGGCAGCGAGAGCTCGGCGAGAGCAGCCGGGGTTACAACGTAGAGGAGCCGGTTCCCTGCCAGATATGTTGCACTCCGAGTGGAGCAAACCCCTCCGGTGCTCTACCCTACCCCCACCACCCCTCCTCAATATGACACACTCTCATCGTAAAATGTCAGCAGGGTCTCGAGAGGAGGAGAAGAAGCGTTGAGGAGGAAGGCGGTCGTTCCTCTTCCTCTTCTAAAGATTAGTTTGGTGAAGTTCAGCCCGTCTCAAAGGCTGCAGCTCAGACTCGAGGTCCACGGGGGAGGAGGAGGAGGGCGAAGAGACAGAAGGAGAAGAAAAGATGGAGTGTGTGGAGGGGGGGGGGGGGGGGGCAGAAACACAGAGAACGAGCAAATAGCCCGATGTGTGCCTGAGAGTTGAGAGGTTTGCTCATAGGTCATCGTTTCTTCATTGCGGAGATGAAAGCAGCTCGAGCAAGCAGAGGATGTCAAGCCCACACGATGCATTGTGTGTGTGTGTGTGTGTGTGTGTGCCAAGAATTAAGATGTTAACGTTATGTTAACACACACACACTCAATTAAACTATCTATCTATATGCCTCTGGACTTCGACACACACGATCATTCAGACGTTCAATGCACACAATGTTTTGACACACACACACACACTTATTCATGCCTGCACACGGACACATTTAGGGTGCTAATGTAAGCCCGAGTGTTCCCTCGGCTGAAATGGTGTCAGCGATGGCGCTCACCGCCAGACACGGATCTGGTGGCGCTCGTCATCCGGTGCTCCCATCTGTCAGGCGGAGCGGGGCCGCGTGAGATAACGTGGAGTGTGTGTGTGTGTGTTCAGAGATAAACAAGAGTGTGTTTCTGCAGCAGATCTGATATATAATTCAGCCCTTTACATAATGCGGCCTGCTCCAGTTTAGAGGAATAAAGACCGCCGATAACCCTTTTAATTCTCTACCGCACAGAAAACGACATGCGGTGACCCACAAAAGTGCACGCCGTCAGTCACACACACACACACACACGCGGGGTGCAGCAGGTGGGTGAATAGACCTCGAGGTGGTCAGCGGGTGCGGCGTTTTGTATTTTTAGACGCGCTCTCATTAGATGTTCTGTAATCACAGAGCAGAATGAGATTATCGCTGAGGAGAACGGCCGCCGGCCGGCGTTGACCTCCCGGCGCCGTGCTTCAGGAGCAGGGCGGGAACCACGTCAGTGTTGTGACCGCCACCATCAGAACAAAGCCCGCTGCATTGTTGTCCTCTCTGAGCTCAATGGCTTCTTTTCAGTCACTTCCATTTCCTCTCGACTGGAGCTGGAAGTACACTGAGAATATATGTTGACAAAAAATATTGAAATAATATTAACATGCACAATGTGCTCAAGATGGAGCTACGACTGATACGTTGCATTTTACAAAACTTAATATGTGAGTTTGGTCTCAGTGGGAAGAAGCCGAGAGCTTTTTTGAAGTATATTGTAAAGTATATAAGTATAAAAGTATATTGTATAGTATAAAAGTATATTGTATAGTATATAAGTATAACAGTATATTGTATAGTATATAAGTATATAGTATAGTATATAAGTATCACAGTATATTGTATAGTTTATTAGTATACAAGTATATTGGAGAGTATATAAGTATAAAAGTATATTGTATAGTATAAAAGTATATAGTATAGTATATAAGTATAACAGTATATTGTATAGTTTATTAGTATACAAGTATATTGGATAGTATATAAGTATAAAAGTATATTGTATAGTATAAAAGTATATAGTATAGTATATAAGTATAACAGTATATTGTATAGTTTATTAGTATACAAGTATATTGTATAGTATATGAGTATAACAATATATTGTATAGTATAAAAATATATTCTATAGTATATTAGTATACAAGTATACAAGTTTATTGTAAAGTATATAAGTATAAAAGTATATTGTTTAGTATATAAGTATATTGTATTGTATATAATTATAAAAGTATATTGTATAGAATATAATTATAAAAGTATATTGTATAGTATATAATTATAAAAGTATATTATATAGTCTATAATTATAAAAGTATAATGTATAGTATATAAGTGTTAACAATAGTAAAGTTTGAGGTTTAAGGATCACCATGCACCAGTCGGGTGAGAATATAACAGATGTGTTACCCGTTATTTCTCCAACTCAGCATTCTCTGGGGTTTGGTATGTTGCTAAACAAAGGACTCATTCAAGAACACATGAATAATTGATATACAATGGGTCACTTAGTTAATTCAGTGCAGCTCAAGGACAACGTGAATGCATGGCGGTCTGCAATTGGTTGAAAAGGAACGGTTAGATTTAGTCAGAGTAGAAACGGCTCACTCTGCCGTTAAATACAGCAAGGTCGGTATAATTAAACTGAACTTGGGTGTACGTGTGTGATTGACACATCTTTTGTGGCTTAGACACTGCACATGGGGCTTGTTTCCAAGGTAACCTGCACACCAGTTTCCGTCCTCTTTACCGTACATGAACAGGCAGAGTTTTCACAGTAGATTACCGCAAATCAAAACACTGCTTCTTTTTCGCTGCCGCCGTGGAAACAGAGCCGAGGTATTGAGCCGCGTGTGTTTCTATATTTCGTGAGAAAAACTACTTATATTATGAACTTAGCCAATACTACTTTCAATAATGTCGTATTCTTGTGTCACTCTTGCCTTTACATAACCGTAATAATGTCTGATTTAAAGAGAAGAAAAAAAAACATTATTTACTTTCTGTATCCGTTTGAGAGGTTTTCTCATTTTTATTCGTCTGTATTATTTCAGCATTTTAAGACATTACATAATTCCGATGATTAAAAAGCGGCACACATTTGAAAATCAGTGTTTCTCTGACGCAGGTACAGGAAAAACAGGAAGCTCTGAATGTGTCGGGATGGAACACACACACACGGCGTCAATAATGTTCACATCTCAGTTGTCAAAAATTCCGTTTGCATAATCAGCTCAGTGTCACATTTATAGCAGATTAATCCAGCATGTGCCCCCCCCCAGTGTTAATGCACTCGCATTCCTCCCCCGCCCATCCACATGCACGCCGTCCAATACTGCAGAGGTAACACACATGTGATCGCAGCTACACACACACACACACAAACTGTACAGACACATTTGGACCGGCTACCTTTTGGGCCTGTAATCTGGTCTCTCAAGGTGTTTGGAGTTATCTTTATTTCCGGGGGGTAACTTCACAAGGTGATGTCGCCACTGAATGGAATATTTTTAGGGGGGGGGGGGCTTGTGTGTAGTAGCTGCTACCGCCTACCTCAACACGCTAAATGTTTCATCACAAATACGGGATGTTAACGTGCCCTCTGACGCCGCCCTTCACTCTCTCTGCTCCTCTGGATACAGCAGGCCGGGGGTTTAAAGCTCGCAGATAGCAAGAATTGGAGAGAAAAAAGGATGTCGGTAATGCAAGTCGTGAACACACTTCACCGAGTGATTTAAAAAAATGCTTCGCTTCTGGATTACGGAGATATGAAGCACAGACTTCCAGGTAATAATCTGTTTTCCACCGCAGACAAACGGCATTTCTTTGGGAAATGAACTCTTCATCCATTACTCCGTAGTTAGCGATCATTAGCTGAACCCCTCCTGCATTCCAACATTTACTGACTTCTAATTTCATGCTTTCAAGAACAAGCTTTAATTTCCCCCAAGTCGTCAACCGCAGCCGCCCCCCGGAGAGACGTGTTCAACATTAATGCAATTATTACGCAGACATATGCTGTAGTTGTTATTTTGGCACTGCGAGGCCCTGTGGGCTAATAGGCCTGTCTGTTGCCCAGATGCTCAGAGGAAAGGTTTTGCCTGTGTGTGTGTGTGGGACAAGACAGAAGCAGAGCGCTAAACAGGATTCTCTGTCCATACCTGTGAGATTGTGTGGCGTATTCAAGGGTGCCATCTTTAAAACCCTCATGGTATAATACCCCCCCCCCACTCCCTGTGGACATGGGTTTAAAAATCTCTTTTTCCTTTTCATATTTTTGTTGTTGCTCTGCCTCCACGCGTGTAACCCATGGGTACATGAGTTTGTTTGTGTGTTTGTGCGGCGCGAGTGTGTAGGAGGAGGCTATGCTCTCTGAAAATCAGGACTTTCTCACACACACACACACACATATTAGTCATGTTCTCTCTGTCTCCGCGATGATGATCAAATCAAGTCCTTCGCCCGGACACCCCAGCTTGTGCATGTTGTCCGTAGCCTCCCACAGTACACACTCTGCCCAAGGAGACGTTCACACGCGACGCGGAAAACACACGCACGCATTCGTACACACACACACACACACACGAGCCCGAGGTGACACAGATGACAGCTCAATTCTGGGTGAGTCAGCTGCACTGTGTCCTTGCCCAGACATGAGAAGGAGGCGGTGTGTGCTGCGCACGTGATGCGTGTGTGTGTGTGTGTGTGTGTGAGAGTTGGCAGGAGGTGCTGGTGGAGAGAGGCGCAAAGGTGAAGAAGAAGAAAGCACGAGGGGGAGAAGCAGAGAGAGAGAGGGGAGAAGCAGCAGGTGAACAATCACTCAGCTGTGTGTGTGTGTGTGTGTGTGTGTGTTTGTCCGGGGTCCTGAAGGTCATCTAAAGACTTTGATGTCTGACCACACAGACGGACGTTTACAACGACCCTCTGTTGTTTCACTCGTTTAAGGACACAGTGAAATACGGGCAGACACAGCCGTCGCATTAAGACAGTTCGATGTAGAATCGTTTAGAATAATCGAATTTATTCGTATTTATTGATCAATGCATTGATCGTGCAGTAGCTTTGACTTTTTCTTTGTCTTTAAGGGCATTTTAGTGGCTGCCCAAATGCAAATGGATATTAACCACTGAATGAGAACAGGAGAGCAAAACCAGTGGTGGCCTTAAGTTACATCACCAGCCTACTTGTCGTGATGACTTTGTCTTCGTCACGTCCTCAAATACTCTGGTCCACTGGACGCGGACATTGAGGACGGCTTTGTTTTTTCATTCCCTAATCTCCAAAAACTACGTCCATCGTGGAATAGCTTTCAATAATATGGGTGCAATGTGACTCACCAGGAGGCCCATTGAGTTGTGAGCCGGCAGCGGCTTTGCCGCCTTCAAGATGACGTCATCGTTTAGGCCTCGCGTGCTCCGCAGATTTGGTATTTCATTGAATTAGGAGCAAAAGAAAATGTAATGTGACGGTACCATTTGCCAAATCTACGAACAATGTGGGCTCAACACTGATTTTCTTCATTTTCTTTTTCAGCATTATCACCCAGACACTTTGAGCCCCCCTTAAATAATCCACAGCTTATGTTTAGGCTTTTTGATTAGCAGCACAGCACTCTGTGGTATCTAAAGGACACTTCAAACACTAGACAAGTGAAAAATCTAAATCACATTCAAAAGCACAGAGCGCGGGGGCAATCATTAAACAAATATTTTTTCACCGGCGGTATCGTAACGGATGCGTGTCTGTCGAGCGTTTTCAACGCACGGCTGCACTTGAACGTCTGCTTGGGAATTGTTGAATGCATTGTTTAAAATGGTGAATTCTAGCACTTCATTAAAGTCTGTGCGTACATACACTACCGTTCAAAAGTTTGGGGTCATCCAGACAATTTCGTGTCTTCCATGAAAACTCACTTTTATTCATCAAATGAATTGAAAATTGAATAGAAAATATAGTCAAGACATTGACAAGGTTAGAAATAATGATTAATATTTGAAGTATTAATTTTGTTCTTCAAACTTCAAGCTCAAAGGAAGGCCAGTTGTATAGCTTATATCACCAGCATAACTGTTTTCAGCTGTGCTAACATAATTGCACGGGTTTTCTAATCAGATGTTAGTCTTCTAAGGCGATTAGCAAACACAATGTACCATTAGAACACTGGAGTGATAGTTGATGTAAATGGGCCTCTATACACCTATGGAGATATTTCATTAGAAACCAGACGTTTCCACCTAGAATAGTCATTTACCACATTAACAATGTATAGTGTGTATTTTTGATTAATGTTATCTTTATTGAAAAAACAGTGCTTTTCTTTGAAAAATAAAGACATTTCTAAGTGACCCCAAACTTTTGAACGGTAGTGTAGAAACTCTGTGCGGATTATAGAGTGTAAAGCTCTCCTGAATAGCACTTGGGACTGAACTGTCACCCGTGACGGAGTGTGGCGATGATGTCATCTCGAGGCCAAGCCTGGAGCTGCTCCACAGACAGGGGGCGCAGTGACTTCACCGGGACGTGTGCACTGTTCCTGCTACTCAGCAAGGGGAGAAACGTGGGCAGAAAAAAAAATAATATGCACGTGGATCTGGGGGGCATCACACAAAAAGACAGAGCCCAACGATGCCGTGGAGAATGCCGAGGGGTGTGAAGAACAACAGGGCTTTGAATGCAACGCCTCATTCCCGCTACCTCCTTGAAAGGATTCATCTTGACAAGATGATATTTTTTTTTTTAAAGCATCTAAACCTCTCATCTACCCGGCAGGGTTGGATCAGAGGCGCGAGAATATATAATTTTTTAAAAAGCAAGTTCGCGTGAGAGCAGAATCGACTGCTTCCCTCTCCGTCAGCACTAAAGCTCGCCTTGCATTTGATTATCGTTTATTCGAGAGTAGAAATTGTACGCAAGAACATTTCTCTCATATTATAACACAAATCCATTTAGTTTGTATCCTTCAAAATAAAAGCACGGGATATACAGGTGATCATATGCCTTTCAAGCCGTCAGGGGCCGCATAAAATGACGTGGTGGGCCGCATTCACGCCTTGTGTTTGACTCCTGTGATCTACGGTCATCACAACTTCCTGTTGTACGAGGGTGCCTGGCCATCAATGTCCAGTCAGGTTCATAGTGACCTCACATTTTATGGGGGACTATGTAAAAACTAGGTTGCATTTGGGTTGTGTGGTGGAACATGTATCATAATCTTTCTTCTTCATGGAACTGTGATTCAGCTCTGACAATAACAGGTGTTATTATTGTGTGGCAGAGTGCTTTGTTGTCTTTCTCTCTCCCTCCATAGGAGGAAGGATGAGGGGCAAACACTCAATAATTAGGACTGGATACGATTATGTCGCTTATCTTTTCCTAACTGTTTGTGGGGTGGAGCTCTGGTCATTCACTTGAATTATTCCAAGTTTCTGTTGAATAAATACGATCAGACATTGAGCTTGTGTTCTCCGAGGGACGTTGGAAAGGTTCCTTTCCATCACATGTTGCATTTTATGCTCAACACACACGAGTCCAACATGTTTCATTGCAGTGTAACACTCTCTCAAGTGTACGACTCCCGTTTAATAATCATCATTCTGAAATACTCAACCAGATGGTCCTCCCGCCCCTTTACAAACCGGCCAGAGCTCTGTGTGGTGAGAGTGGAATGTGAAACACGCCATCATCCTTTTCCAACAGGGCTTTGTGCTGGAGAGGCAAATGGCTGCAAACAAATGATGTCTTGTTTGTTTCAGAGTGAACATGCTGCGAGGGCTTCAAAGCCTCCTCCAGCAGCGAGGCGCGTCTTCAACTGTTGTTTACAGTGTGTCTCATGTCCGAACGAAGGCCTCCTGATCAAATTCAAATGTACAAAGCTGGATCCTTCTGAGCGATGCACCTTGTGGGAAAGAAACCGTCTTCACATCCCCACCAGGCGCCCGGCGAAGGATTCCCACCGGTCGTAGCCTGTAAGTCCTTCCATCACGACCCCAGAAGCTCACGAGGAAAGGAACTCACATCGACCATCTTTCCCTCAATCCTCTTCACCCTTCGGAATGACTTTCTGATCCACCTGTCAAGCAATCAACTCGTTGTTGAGGTACCAACCCTGGACACAGGGAACTCACCACCCAGTGTATACGTGCCACAGCTCACAGCACGACACATTTGCTTTCCTCCTAAAGAAGAATGGTCAACTTGAAATGCGCAATTAACCAAGGCTATAATTTTGCCGGCAAGGACCTATTTGCACCATCCGGATGTCTACGTTTCATCCGTGGAAAATTACCCCCGATAATAGATGTGCGGATAACCGTCAACACCCAGGGAGATGGCCTCGACTCACCTCAGCTCACCCCCTGAAACGATATCGCCTCGCAAACACACTCGAGGTAATGAATGCACGCACAGACAGATTTGCTTGTTAGGGCGTATAATTTATTCATAATACCGCCATTATCTCTCCGATGTCACTGCATGGAGTCGTCCCGAGTCCCATTTGCAGAGAGCGGAGCCTCCCAGAAGGTTAAAGCCCCTTTCAAACATGAACGGAGAAAAGACGGCGATGCCCTCAACGTCACACTGAGGCGGGGGATGACACCGTTTATCAGGGCGCAATGGACGTCCCTTAAGGGTTCTCTCCCTCTCCCTCTATATCCCTCACTCTCCCTCTCTCTCTCTTTCTCCATCTCTCTCTCCATCTCTTTCTCCATCTCTCTCCCTCCCCCTCTCTCTCCCTCCCCCTTTCTCCATCTCTCTCCCTCTCTCTCCCTCCCTCTTTCTCCATCTCTCTCCCTCCCTCTCCCTCTCTCTTTCTCCATCTCTCTCCCTCCCCCTTACTCCCTCCCTCTTTCTCCATCTCTCTCCCCCTCCCTCTCTCTTTCTCCATCTCTCTCCCTCCCCCTTTCTCCATCTCTCTCCCTCCCCCTCTCCATCTCTCCATCCCTCTCTCTCCCTCCCCCTCTCCATCTCTCTCCCTCCCTCTTTCTCCATCTCCATCTCTCCTCCCTCCCTCTCTATCTCTCTCCTCCTCTCTCTCCCTCCCCTCTCTCCCTCTCTCCATGCCCCTCTCTCCATCCCTCTCCTCTTTCTCCATCTCTCTCCTCCTCTCTCTCCCTCTCTCCCTCCCTCTCTCTCTCTCCCTCCCTCCCCCTCTCTCCTTCCCTCTCTCTCTCCCTCCCCCCTCTCCCTCAAGCAACAAATTGATACAAATGTCAGTCCAAATCTCATCCTTAGAAGGAACATCTGCGTGTGTGACCACGTGATCACGGCGTGGGCGTCGGCCTAATGGGAGGGCTGATTGCTAGATTGCATTAGAACACTTCCCACCTGAAATCAACATCGGCATAATGGGTCGGATTTGATTTGCAAGTGTACCGTTCCCACGACAATGCCGCTACGAGAACACTCTTCATTTTTTTCCCGCAGCAAAACGGCCATTGAATCCCATGACACGGTGACGGCTCGACCACGAAACCAATAAGCCAGAGAGAGAGAGGGTGTTATTTACACTTGAATGGCCCTCGACCCAAAATAACAGTCATGGGAGGCGGAGCCTGCACCCTCGTAAACAGTCTGGGGAGTCAGCCTCTCTACTCTGATCTCATGTGTGTGTGTGTGTGTGTGTGTGTGGGGGGGGTACGCGGCACCAAGCGAGGACACGTTCCAGCACACACTCGAGTCTGAATATTTGGTTTTCAAATGTCTGAGTGGAAATTCAAGCAGGTTTTTTTTTTTTTGCCTAAGAGGGAAGGATGAGACACAGCCAGGGGGAGCGGGGGGTGAGATATGAATTTCAAATCCAAATAGAATATTTCATCACCGCTGAGCATGTGAATTAGGGTGGAAGAGAGTCCACAATGCATCGCTGAAAGAATACAACCCCTCCTTTTTGATACAGACACAAATCTGCAGTTGGAAAAGAACTCGCGTGTCTCCACTCAGCCGTCATCTCCTTGAAAAAGATGGATCACAGGTGTGTTTCCGAGCAGGAATGAGAAAAAACAACTTTATTTTGGGGGGGGGGGGGATTTCGATTATCTGGAGAGGAAGTCTACACAGGAGTTGGAGGTTGTGTGAAACCCGCCGGCTCATGTGTGATACGCACACGTCTCAAAACATATTACTCGGCGGTGTTTAGGATTTTCTGTGGGGGAATGTAATCCTCAATTTATGAACCATCTTCAGCGCAAGACTTCACATGCTTGATTTACGTTTGCTTTCAAGCCGTTAAGCCGCTCGAGTGTCTGATAAAATAAATCAAACTCTTTTGAAAAAGTCGTTTTTAAATGCACAATATATATATATATATTTAGCTCCATATTTATGTACAGCTCAGAGGTGTCCTTGTCATCCGTAATGGACGCTGATGGGGAAACAAAAGACCCGTAACTTTTTTTATCTTACACTCGCCTATAAATCCAACGTGCTAAATTGAAACCCCCGGACATCGTAGCAGAAGTCGAAGAACGTTACTGAGTCGACTCATAATGCGCGGCAGCACACACACACACGCAGAAGGAAACAGACACTAATGCGGCCTAATGACGCCTCTGCACCAGGTAACCAAGCTGCAGAGGCGTGACGAGACTCTCTCTCCGAAATCTGCCTGACGATTGAGTGTGTGAGTCTGTGAGTGAGAGTTTCTCAAGGTTCAACCACAGAGGGTTTTTCTTCGGCCCTGCTGCGTAATCTCAGACGCATAAAGAAAATCAGGGCCGGTCCAAAATATTTCTGTAATATAGAAAAACAGCCACTAGGGGAGCTTTAGACGTTTTTTTATGGTGGAAATAGCCTCATATGAAAGCAGTGCACTGTTGATTTATATTTGGGGTCAAAGTTTTTGGTGAGGTTTTATTGTGCTTCCCACTGATGAATGAGGATGAAAGCGTGCACAGATGTGTAGGTTAGCAGGAATGGAAGCGCAGCATGAAAGTGTCGGCCACGCTGTTTATTGAAAAGTGAAAGAGCAAAAGTATATTTTGTCCTGGAAATAAAGAAAAAGGATGATAAAGAGGCGTGGTTATTTTTTGGGCCAGTCTCATTGGTTGCTACAAATATAACTTAAAAAAATAGACTAATGCTAAATATTGCTTATTATTTAGTATTTTTTCACACCATGTTTTCGATCCATATTTTATATATATATATATATATATATACGCTATTCCACTTAAAATGGACTTTAACATTTGATTATTTCTTATTTTATTTAAATTTTTTTATTCACTGAAATAGAAGAAAACGAATGAAAAGAGTAAATAAAACCGGATTCATTGTTCCCATTGCTTCTCTCCATGCAGCGTGAGTGAGTTTATCCGATGACTATCCTCTCTCTCAATAACCCGATCACTACTTTACTTCGTCTCGGTGAGAAAGCGCCCACTCCCTTTGACCTTACACGACCTTCAGACCTCTTACCGGCCTTATCTCTCCCTTGAAGTCTCCGGCTTCATCCAGGCGCCCTTGTCTCAGTCTGGAGGGACTCCCGCTGCTGACATGCCCACATTTCAAAGTTGGGTTTGAAGAGAGTATTTCCACTGGGTCACGATGAGGTTGGAGTCCTATAAGGCCGCGTAGTTCTGCACTGACAATCATTTAAGTTTTGGCGGAGTTACCGAATAGATTGTGAAGAAATAGAAGAAAAAAAATTTGCTGGCAGTATTCAGTTATTCTAATGTGCGACGGTGCTCGAGTACTAATGAGACAATGTGCTGATCTGAGATACTTGGTGAAAATACAAGGACGCGGCCTTGTCCCTCCATCAGGCACGCTTTGTTTTCAAGTCAATCATCGAAGACCTTTTAAAAACGAGTCACATTAACCTCCGATAACCACCGACAACCTCATTCATCCTGCACGAGTGTGTGTCCGCTTACGGATTCACGTCACTCCGGCCCTCCCTTGGAAAGAAGGAAGGGGGGTGGAGGAGTGGAGGGGGGGGGGGGGGTCTGCTATATGGAGGACTTAAAATGTCTTAAGTATAAATAAATAAATGCATGAAACAATACAAGAATAAATAAATAAATGCTTAAATAAATATATAAATAAATACAGGAATAAATAAATAAATGCTGAAATAGATACAAGAATAAATAAATAAATGCTTCATTAAATGTAAAAATAAATACAGGAATGAATATGTATAAGTTATGCCTAAACAGGACATCATTAAATAAATATATTTCGACATTTCTGTATTTCTTCATTTATTTATGTGTGACATTTATGTGTCCTTGTATGCAAATGAGCTAGGGCGGTTATTTGTTTGTTTGTTTTTTATACATTTATTTAAGCATTTATTTATTTATTCCTATATTTATTCATGCATTTATGTATTTATTTATTCATACTTAAGACATTTAAAGTCCTCCATACTGCTATACCTGCAGATGTAATTGGAACTAAATGGTCCCTCCACACCGACTAGTCGCCTCAGGCCACGAGACATGAAGTGTCTGGAGGGCGGCTGCTTGTGAAGTCCGGCGGCCGCCTCCTCCTCTCGGGGACAGCGGGCCGGACGAGAGGCGGGCTCGGCTCGCCGAGTGCCAGACCTTCATTTGGCCTTGGACGGAGGGCTTTCTTTTGATTCCGAGGGGAATGCAATTTATATAAAGGCCCTCGTGCATAAATTGTCCCGGCTAACGACCGAACGAGAGCCAAAGTAGCCATTTGTTTGAGGGGGGAAAAAAAATACAAAAAGGCAGAGCTTTCTGAACGTAACGTCAAGTGATTTGGTTACGAGGGTTGAGAGAGTAAATAACCTGCCCATTAATTCATCCATTCACTTAAATTGTCGATGCTTTTAATCAATTCTTTACATCGCCGCCAGTGGCATGGGGCATTGCACAATGTGGCGGGAGGAAGACGAGCGGGAATTCAATGTATATGGGAGATATTATAACAACTGTGTTTTGGTGTTGCTGCAGGAACTCTGACATATGACCACCTTTTAAGTTGAGAGGGAAACGTGTCAGCGAAGAATTACACATCCAGAAAATGCACACCTGTTTTCGGTCCTGAGGGGATAAGAATCGAGCTCCGGAGTTTACGGTGATGAGACTGAAGCGACAGATTAAACGGAAACAATGAGCCCAAAGACACCATACACCTCAGTTATTGATTACAGCCCCTTTACCGCTCATCAATGTGACAGTGGCCATTTTGGGCAGACGGTAAAATAACAATATGTCATCATCATGAAGTCCCCAGCCTCCCAGTAACATCTACGTGAAGCTTGCACACATCATGAGACACCGGTCGTGCCTGATTGAGCTACAGAGCACTTTTATTTTCAAGGAATATAACTTTAAAAAGACACTCTGTTCTTTCTCCTTTTTCCAAAATGACATCGCCTCACTTGAAGCCGGAGAGCGGCGACAAAACAAATAAAGCGCCGACGTGTTTTGGCAGCGCGAAGTGGCGAGCGAGCACTCTTGGCTTCGATTCCCAGAGATCCGGCAACACGATGGGAGTAAACTTCACGCGGCGCGCCCGTGTTTGCCGAGCCGACCGTCGGGAAGGCAATCTGAGCTATAAACCAGCAGCGAAGGAAAAGAAAGACAATTACCAATATAAGCCACCGAGATCGGGAACTGACAACAATAATAAACTCTCACCCGGGACTCGCCGGGCATGATGGGAAACTGGCGAGACTCCACGGTGACACCCGTCATGTTGCCCGTTGCTTATCTTTTTAAATTGTAATCTGTTTTTCCTGCGCGTCATCTAGTCCCGGTTACATCGTCGCTATTCCCTGCACCGGGAGCCGAGCGCCTCATGTCAGTCCTCCGTATATATATCAGCGTATCGGTATTGGCAAACGGGTGGAAGATTCATGAGTTTGTATTGAAGCGGCACAAAAGCAAATTGGGAAATTTAGGAGGGAATCGCTGCCAATTTCGTACGGGTCGCCCTCCGATCGGTGGACAAAACGATGCACCTGCTGCTCACGCAAATACGCCATTATGACAGTTTACACCACGACGTCCAACACACGCTCCGAACCGTCTCGTCTCGGATCCGTGAAGCACGGATCTACGGCCGCTGGATGAAGTGTTGCGCCCGCGACGCGGTGGTGACAAACGCAGGTCGTTTTAATAACATGCTAGTCTGAGACGCTTTAAAGTGAGCGGGTGGGTCCTCGCTGCACCGCCGACCGCCGACCGAGCGGAACGACTTCATCCGAAGGCCGACATTTCTTCAAGCCAGTGGCTATGGAAGACACATTTAACTATGTCCGCTGTGTATTTGCATTTCTTCCTGTTTCGCGGAAATAAGATCAGCTTGTCACACATCTGAGGATTGCGCGTCTCTTTGGTCTCATCACATCTTCTTAATTTATTACCTTCGCATTGAAAATGCGGAAGGTTATGTTTTGATCGCCGTGTATTTATTTATTAATTTATTTATATGCGTGTTATTCGCATAACTAAAAAAGTATTAAACCGAATCGCATGAAATTTGGTGGGATGATTGGTTATTATCCGGGGACCATTTGATTCGATTTTGGGATCGATCGAGTCAAAGGTCAATGTCAAGGTCATGAAAAGGTCAACAACTTCTTTTTACCATCTTCAATCTTCAATTTTTATCCAATTGGCATGCAACTAATGCCAAAATGTTCATAATGCAATGCCCAATCTTGTGATATGCGAAGGTATGCGCTCTACCGAGTGCCCGTTCTAGTTTTCCCTTGTTGTAGTCAATCGGATGATGTGCAGGCTGCGGGGTTCGACACCTCTTCACACGTCAGCCATGTTTGGCCCCTCGGTGTTAAATGCTGTGTATTGTATGTTTCTTTTTAAATGGTCATGGTAGACATCTTTCAGGAGTCGCCGTGTGACGGTGGGCTCCAGTCGTAAACACGGACATTTTAATGAACAGGCTACATTTATTAATGTGTCAGTTTAGCCGCCAAGCTTAAAAACCTCACCTGGTTATTGTCGACGTAAATATTAACAATGCAAAATTTCAAAAAAGTGATGAACGTTTTAAGTACACATTAACCTTTTGATGTGTTCCAGTGAACAGAAACAAAAGGCCGACTCCAAAAGCGCGATGCGGCTCAGCGTGTGGGCAGTGTGAACGCTTGTGCTCTGTGTTTTATGAAAAGTGCAATGAAAATCAGAGTCAGGTGGAGCATGTGCGTGGTTGTATTTGTTATGGTTTATCTTGGTTTCATTCCCTCCAAAGACGATCCGAGTTCACAGCATGAATCAAAAAGCATCACTCTGAACAGACTTCAATGGCGCGTCCCACAGAATATGTTCATGTGCTGCGTTCTCGACGCTTTGTTCGTCTATAGAAGTGAATTCATTCAAGGTTCAAGGTTTTTTTATTTGCCATTTGTGCCTCGACCAACAGTCCAGATACATTGGAATTGTTGTGCAGGGCTCTCCGAGTCAACAGAGGTACAGACAAACTATAATAAGAAGAAACAATACCGAAAACACACAGTATAAGTTGGTAGAATATCCAGTATTAACTACAGTTTTTAAAAACAGGTTATCAACATAAAAAAGGAGAGGGCAGAGGTTAATAAATAGATGAATAGGCTAGTGCTGAGTGCTGTTCCTAGCTTGTGAAAAGAAAGAGGGGGAAGAGGGCAGTTATCTGGGGATATTGCACATTCTCCTTCAGCGCTGCGTTTGGCATATAGAGAAGTTTTTGGAACAAATCTTTTTTTTTTCTACACCGAGCCAGGAGATGAATGGATCCAGAAAAAAGAAATTTCTGTTCATTTCAATTTGGTTATTCCCATAGTTCTGCATGCTTTTGTGATTCTCCCAGCTACTTTTCTCCCATTTTCTAATTTGTTCCGCTCACTTCCTGTTGCGTTTCTGATTCAAAATGTGGTTTTTTTCTCTCACCCCGCCGGAAACCACACAGTGCAGCAGATTACCAAACACGGATTGCATCGATTGCCGGGACTAATAGAAAGGAAAGCATCCCGGGTGCGGAGTGCATCTGCTTGCCGGTGCACAAGCGGGCCTCCGTGCCCTCGCTCACCTCATCGCGCAACGGAGCCAAGAAAGCTCTCTGCCGTCGACCACTTAACGCGCCGCTCCATCACACTTCGGGAAGAAATCCTTCCCCGTCGAAGGAAAGAGACGCCCGAACCCGCCGTCGACGCGAGCGAGAGACCACGGGGGAAATCACCCGCGGAGACGGATGGAGACTCGGAGGAAGCGGTTGATGCAGTGCACCGTTTGTCTGGGACGCCATGCGAGGGACTCGGGCGGGAGGACGAGCCCCCCCCTCTCTCTCCGCGCAATTACTCGGAGCGCCGCGTCGGCCCTGATTGAGGAGCAGCGTTTAGCATGGCGGGGCACTTTTTTTTTTCCCGCAGAGGCGTCCGTTACGAGCCGCTCGATCTCCGGGCGAAGGCGCGGTTGATTTCACGTCGGAGTTTTTGGGAAATTGTCTCGACTCGCGAAAAAAAACCACACGAAAAGAAAACACAAAGTGCCATTTCCTAAATCTATAAACACACGGTGAGGAACAAATGGAAGGCCACGCGGGGCGCCTTTCTGGTCTGATTGAGCAATTTCTCCACGATGCTGGAGAATCCTCGAAGTCTAATGAGGTTAAGGATTTGCTGCCTGGCCTTCATTCTCCACCGGGCGTGTCTTAAGAGCCAGGGATCAGATAACCTTTGAGTTGACATGTTTTGAGTCATCCACAGTTTAAGAAACGGGGGGGGTGGGGGGGGGCGGAGACCTCCTCCGCCTGAGAGGGCATTATCTTCGGTCTGTACTGTTACCACTGAGCCGCTTCCGAAGCCTCTGCTGGGATCCATATGGCTCGCACCATCTTAAGGAGGGAACAATTGGGCGTGGGATTTACACTGTGCAATGTCTGGACTTTTTTTCTTCTTCTTAAATAACTTGAGATGACGTCCTGCTTTCGGCGTAACTGCTACCGAGGAGTCGTGCGCCGCGGCTCATGAACGCTCATTTGCATGCAAATACCATACGCTGAAGTCTGAATGAATGAATGACAGGCATTCAAAAGTACATTACTGGGGTGTTCGACAGCAGCCCAACTGATGCCCCGGGTTTATTACTCATGTGTGTCTTTTTGTGTCGCTTCTGACGGATGGTTTCTGTGGGAGGGGTTTCAGAAAGGTGATGGGGGGACTTAAAGCTTCAAACAAAATGTCACCGCAACTACGTCACAGAGGGAACAGGAAGCCCTGGTGGATGCTCAGGACGGTGGTCCAGACAGTCTGCACTGAACATCCTTGGCCAGGAGGGAGGAAAGTTGAAGTCCCCTTGAATTAATGTGTATTTGTATTCATTGTATGATGTACTGAACAGTTCTCGATGAAACAAAAGGCTTCATTTTCTATTTCCATATATTTTCCACCGTACGTCTTTGGCTGCTCACGGAACATCTCATTTGTTGTACCTCAATTGATCAAATAAACAGGATGTGTGTCTGAGCCCCGTCTTCAAAAAGAATAAAGATACGCCGTCGGACTGTTAATGATCCGGGCGAGAATGAAAAGTGCAAATATACGGGGGGTTTTTTTAACGGTGAGAACGTCCATATTGGAAGTTGTAGGAATGTTAAAAATGGATTTGTAGCAAGTCTCACGCCGCTACCCGTGGGTTTCCCCCAAAAGCTCCAAGGATAACCAGATAACAGCGAGGTTCCATTGGATAACATATTTAATTGTCAGCACGCAACACACAGCAGACCGTTCGACAACGCCTCTGCTCACTCTGCTCTCTACCTCCAGCTCTGCTGCCCTTTTTATATGAGCAGCATCGGCTGCTGGCTGATTGTCAATTAGTCAGAGCAGCTGACTGATTGACAATCAGCCAGCAGCCGAGGCCAGATTGGAGACAGCTGCCACAGGATTTAACCCTCCTGTTACCTTCACATTTACTAACATATTTTACCCTCAGGGTCAATTTGACCCCAGCAATTAAAACCTCCAGAAAATTGTTAGAATTAACATTGTTTCCCAAGTTGGTACTTTATGTTTGTTTGTTGACTACCTAAATAGCCCTTTAAATATTTAAAAAAGTTGATATTTCTTATATGTTTGACAGCCTGGGGTCAAATTGACCTCAAAGAACACCGACATTAAACATTGAATCAGGTCAAATTGACCCTAAAGGTAACAGGAGGGTTAAATAAAAAATTCAGGGGGTTTGAGATTAAAAGACATAAAGTGTTGAAGTAAAAAGAGAGCAAAGTTGTGGACGGAGAGGTGATAGTTGGTGAGACGGGGTCTCCGGACAGCGATGGACCCGTTGAGACGGCCCGGATGAGTCCATCCTTCACTTCTCCGGGCCGGGAGGAAGGGTAATTGCTCTGTTCTCGTGGCCGCTTCAAATTGCTTTGAGAGATCGTGGACGGTCATGAAGCCAGGAGTAACTAACCACCTTGGATCTGAAAAGAAGCTCGAAACATGTCGTTCATTCTGTATTAGCCCCGCTAACTGGACAGTTAATTAAGGGAAGGCGTTTTTTACATTTTTATTCCGCTTATGAAACATTTAATTGTTACAGTTCGAGGCTATTTTTAGTGCCGACTGCATATGGTGTGACACGTCTTTGTCTCTCCTGGACGCCGCCACGCTAAGTGTTTCTCGAGCGGTCACTTCACACCTCACATTTGCAGGCAACAATGTGTGTCTTTTAAAAAAAAAATTAGAATCATAATCTCTGTCTTTAGTGAAAACGTGTTTCATGCCATGCGTGGAGACTTGTTTGCTCATCTCGAAAACAATGCAAATGCCTAGCAGCTGCCTGGTGTGACCCCGCCATGAATTGAATGGATATGCGCACACACACACACACACACGCACGATGCTTCTGATCCTTCAGCTGCTGCCATATCCCGGAGCTAAGCTCACTGGTTGCTGGTTTAGTGGACGGAAAGATGACGCAGATGAGCGTGGGCGGGCTGGAGGGCGGGGGCGGAGTCTCATTAGTACGTTTGCAACAGCGGCGTGGATTTTTTTTTGTTAATAGAAAACGCAAAGAATATCTCACGAGAGTTTGAGCGTGGTGGTTTACAAGAGAAGATAAATGAGACTCGGAGACATCTTTGCGACGTCGTCTAGGTGTAGCGGGGCAGTGGGTGGAGTCACCGGGTTAATGCCACTACATTATTATGTACACTACCGTTCAAAAGCTTGGGGTCATCCAGACAATTTCGTGTCTTCCATGAAAACTCACTTTTATTTATCAAATGAATTGAAAATTGAATAGAAAATATAGTCAAGACATTGACAAGGTTAGAAATAATGATTAATATTTGAAGTGTTAATTTTGTTCTTCAAACTTCAAGCTCAAAGGAAGGCCAGTTGTATACCTTATATCACCAGCATAACTGTTTTCAGCTGTGCTAACATAATTGCACAGGTTTTCTAATCAGACATTAGTCTTCTAAGGCGATTAGCAAACACAATGTACCATTAGAACACTGGAGTGATCGTTGATGGAAATGGGCCTCGATACACCTATGGAGATATTTCATTAGAAACCAGACGTTTCCACCTAGAATAGTCATTTACCACATTAACAATGTATAGTGTGTATTTTTGATTGATGTTATCTTTATTGAAAAAACAGTGCTTTTCTTTGAAAAATAAAGACATTTCTAAGTGACCCCAAACTTTTGGACGGTAGTGTAAGTAATTCACTCCTGTGTGAGGAGGGAAAGCTAATAACTACAGTGCCCAGCAGTTTAAGAAAATACAAATGAATGGTCATCGTACACTACGACCTCCACTATGTGATTTACTCGCTGTGAATATTCTAGCAACAGAAGCACAACACTTTACTGCAAGCTAACCCTCTCATCATCAGTAAATGAAGCCCGCTAGAGTTAATCTGATGGTTATTGTGTGTGCTTTCACAAAAAGACACACTTTTTAAACCAACATTTATTCCAATAACTGGACACATGGATTCTCCGTGTCGTCGGTTCACAGTCACGCTTTCCATCACCAAATAATCTCCATCTTAAAAGTACCTTTTTTATTTGTCGTCGTTGTTAATTTGTCCTTTTCTACTCGGTGAGTTCATAAAGTTACATGCCGATGTGCTGCACAGCGTTTAGAAACGCTACGTGTCTCCGAGGGTAGTGGCAGGCAAACAAACACGTTTAATGCGTAACACACACACACATGGCCACAAATAATCAATGGAGAGCACACCATTTTTAACCGAGACACACACATATAAAGACACACACACACACGTTGTGTCTTGTTGGATGTGGCACAGAGCCCTTAGCGAGCGACAGCGGTAAGTGATGGATGCTGCGGCGTTGACAGGAGGAGTAATTATGCTTTGTACCATGGTTCCCGGTATATGGGGCCCACCCATCACTCTCCATTACGCCCCTGTGTTGTGGCAGCCGTCCACTTTGTTTAGCAAATGAAATGCTTTTCAGCCCGAGCGCTCGACAGGAATAAGGAGAGGCGTGGCGGGGGAGCATGTCACGGGGGGGGGGGGGGGGGACATTTAGGGAGGAAAAAAAGCCTAAATTGTGTGTTTTTGGAAGAACAATACAATATCGAACGACGCATCTGCGTCTGGATCGTCTCTGACTGTGATTTTGCGTCTTTCATTTCTGTTTTCTTTTTTTCCCTTTTATTATTCCAGAAGCATCAAACGACAACATGAAGAAAACAAAAAAAGGAGAAACAATTTAATAAAAAAAAAAAGTCATCGTCGCACTCGATGCAACACATTATTACCAAGTAAAAGTCTGCCTCCGTCACCCCCCCCCCCCTCCCCCTTTCCGTGGAGAATAGAGACGGTTCTGTTTTCTTTCAATCGCTGTCACACAACAAACGAAGAGGCAGCAATTATGGACATTGCCTCTGGAATTAAATACAAACGGCGGAGAAAAGATAAACAATTTCTCTTAGTGGGACGCAGCCAGTGGAGGAATATGAAGAATACATTATGAATATGCGTGCAGGAGCTTGTGTTTTAGCTCACTAGGTGGGCTTAATAAGATTCCCACCACCTGGACCCTCGAGGTATGATGAGCCGTGATTGGCAGCAGTCATTATGCATATCAATCATAATTTGCCTCGGCGCATTAGCACCATGTGTATCATCGAGCCTACGGCCAAGGTCAAAATTATGAAATCATTACGATCTTTTCCATCGAAATAACAAGACTAATCACCGCACGCCGCCACTATTGCGCTTGTGTGTGGGCAAAGTTGCACTTGTCCAATGATTAATTCTTGCTGTCGGGGGTTAATACGAGTAATTTGGCCGCGCCTAATGGCTCCAACTTCCCCAAGTTTTATGGCGCCGTCATTTTACGAGGCCGCTTGTTTCTCCGGAGCTTGTTAGGCGATGACGGAGCCGTGTAGGTCGGAGAGAGAACACACGGGACCGCGTGGCTGTATTTAGCCGGAGGAATCTTTGTTTCTTTTCTCTTCCAGGCCCCATCATTGAGAGAAGGGAAAAGTTTTCGATGTTCTTGACGCAAATAGCCTCATTTCCTCGCTCTGTGCTCCACTAACCGACTAAATCCACACGGAAAAAACCTCAAGACCCAGTTAGAGCAGGTGAACGCCGGAATACATTTCGGTGCCAGTGGTTCCATTAAGTCCATTTTCGACAGGCTGAGCATCATATTATTTAGAAGCGTGGCTGCGAGATGATATAAAAAAGGCCCCGGGGCGTCCAAATATATTAAGCGACTGATATGGTCCAACTTAATGGGGTTTCCTCTTCGGAAGAGGGGAGCTGAAGATTCATTTGACGAGTTTGTGACTCGTATCCGCTTTTCAGACTCAGAACAGACGCTCCACTGTCGACTGCAACGCGCTCTCCGAGGATCACATTCAGATGTCATTCCAGCATTTCATCGAGGATACGCCGGGGCCCAAAGGTCACCGGGCCCCATGTCGGAGGAATGTCAGGGGGACTTGGCAGAGCTTACCGGATCTCGTGAGACATGTGGAGTGTATTACAGCTTCTACACTCTGGTGTTAAAATGTTTTATTCAAAGTTAATGGAAAATGCGTCAAAGGAAAAATTAGATGAGTAAAACCTACTATACATATCTGTGTGTTTGAGTTATTTGGAGGCACTGCAGTATCTGTGGTTATCATTATGTGGGGCAGCCAGGGACAATATGGAAATACGCTTATTCACATTTAGTGGCTTTACCCGGTGTCACGCTTCAATTTTGGGGAAAAAAACTTTATTAGGGTTTCATGCTATTTACGGTATTTCATTATAATTCTTCTATTCCCTTTTCTAAGAAATTGGAAAAGTGTTTCCCCAACTAGCCTCTTAAAAATGATGGTCCGAGCTCTTCCATCAGTGTGTGTTCTGCAAGCTGGTGACATCATCCAAAGGCTCACATCCAATCACACACCTGGACATGCCGCTGGTCATTATCCTTGATGATTGGTCCTCTTAGGAAACCTCTTATTGAGGACTGGCAGTGTTCCCTTCAACCAGCTTTCGAGTATTGTATACTCATGGTTACGTCTTTTAAAAAATAAATGCAAGATAGTGATACAATTTTTAAAAAAAGCGTTGTTAAAGAGACGGTGCAGATAGAATGTAAACCTCTGCGCTGTCGTTTTCCAGTCGGTGGTCAGCGAGGGGAGACCGTATCAGTCACGCGGTGGAAGCGGCGGGCGAGGCGTTGTAGTCGCGTCCCCAAACAGCGGAGCGGGCGGCGATAACGGTAACACTGCGTGTTTAACCCTCCTGTTACCTTTCGGGTCAATTTGACCCCATTCAATGTTTAATGTCGGTGTTCTTTCGGGTCAATTTGACCCCAGGCTGTTTTTCAGTCAAACATATAAGAAATATCAACTTTTTTATATATTTAAAGTGCTATTTAGGTTGTCAACAAACAAACATAAAGTACCTCACACTTAAACTTGGAAAACAATATTAATTCTAATAATTTTCTGGAGGTTTTAATTGCTGGGGTCAAATTGACCCCGAGGGTAAAATATGTCAGTAAATATACAGGTAACAGGAGGGTTAAACATTGAATGGGGTCAACTTGACCATAAGGTAACAGGAGGGTTAAAGAAAAACATCCCCGCAGCTTGGGAAGCTCCGCTGAACCGCTTCCAATCCATCTCGTTGATGGGTTGATCTCTATGTCCACACCGTCGAGCTATTGACGGGTCACTCACTCACACACACACACACACACGAAGCGGAGACACTCGGTGCAAGGTGAGCAGCAGGTTGGACAGTTCAAGAAGAAAAAAACTAACTGAAGAAACCAACCAAACAGTGGAACCAGCTCTGGTTTGGTCTCCAGGCGACGGCGTGGAGGTGTGAGTGAATGAATGTCTACCGGTCAGGAGCCCGTGTAAGGGAATTGTGACACCTGGAATTTCAATGCCTGACCTCTCGAAATCCGCCGAGCCGTTGGCATTCCAACAGGCCTGTAAGTTACGTCATAGAAGAGAGAGAAATACATTTAATGGTATTTCAACACCGGTGGAACAAAGAAAAGCTTATAAATCTGTCAGTGTGTGCGGAGCTTACTGCTGAGGGTCAGTCATAATGAAACATCTGTGAGCAACCTATTGAAAATATATGGATTTATATATATATATATCAGATATACTCATCTGCAATACTACTAGTCTTACATGCTTCATCACCGTGGTGATTATGATGGAGGCTCAGCAGGCGAGATGATGCTAATGCAACATAAATAATGCAGTTATCCCATAATGTTGACACAAGGCTCTTCTTTTGGCAGCTCATTTTTTGTTGTTGAAATGCTCATTATATGTGTGCCAAAAAAACACAAAAAAACAAAACCAGGACTTGATTGATGGCTTACTGGGTAAATAAGCACGACTATAAACCACACGGACGATAAATGTATTTTCCTCTGAGGCCGGATGCACATGGGAGAAAAAAACACACACAAAAAGGCGGATTACTGTCACAAGTAGAAAGGATACAAAAGAAGTTTAACACGCCACCTTCACCACCGGCTAATCATCAGCTAATGGAGATTTAGCGGAGTAAAAACAACCCACACATCACCGTGTCGTTGACGCATTGTGGAGCAGCTGGAGGCTATTAATAGATTAACACTAGCAGGAGTGCTGTCGTCTTGCAGTGTGCTTTATGCTGGTGCGTGTCCTTCGTGACCACTTACCGAAAACATGGCCGCAGTAATATGCAGCTGGAAGGCCGGCACGGCTCGCCGAGTAGCCGGGTCTGCCAATTACTTCATTTACATAACTTAAAATGGCTAAAATGTCTGATGTGGCTCGACCCAGACAGAAAGGCAGAAAGGTCTGATCGTGTCTGCCTCCAGAGGAGCTCCGGCTCTAATCGTGTGTCTGGCTGAACTCTTTTTGACATGTTTTGGCTGTATAGCTACTTAAAAAAGTATGAATTAAGATTTGCTTTAAACTCTAGTCAGACGGTCAAATAAACGAAGCTCAAAGCACTGGAAGCTTTTTAAGCTTATTTTGAAAAAGCTGGACCTCCCCCCCCCTCCGAGGCTCCGTCTGTCTGGTATTAACTCGACCGTGTGCTACAGCCTCAGATGTAGTGTGGAGACTGATGGGGGAGTGGGTGTGGGGGGGGGGGGACAACCTCTCTTTATTGATCGCATTCAATTACTTTTACAGTTATTGGCCATGCACATTAATGAGATTCGCGGAACACGGCCCCCCGCTCATCCTTCTGGGTGACTTTAACATCCAGACAGAGAAGTCATGTGATCTCTTACTCTTATTGTCTTCCTTTAACCTCTCACTCAGTCCCTCCCCTCCTACTCACAAAGCCGGCAACCACCTTGACTACATTTTCACAAGAAACTGCTCTACCTCTAACCTCACTGTGACTCCTCTCCATGTCTCTGACCACTTCTTCATCTCTTACTCTCTCGCTCTCTGGTACTGACAACCCACCCATATCTACAGACTCTGCACCTGTACGCCGCAACATTCGCACCCTCTGTCCCTCCTCTCTTGCCTCCTCTGTCCTATCTGCTCTCCCCTCAACTGACTGCTTCTCACTCATGCATCCTAACTCTGCCGCAGACACTCTCCTCTCTTCCCTGTCTTCATCTCTTGATTCTCTTTGTCCTTTAAGACACGACCGGTTCGGAAATCCTCTCCGGCTCCGTGGTTGTCGGACTCGGTGCGCACCGAGAGAGCCACCCTGCGAGCGGCGGAAAGAAAATGGCGCAAATCGAATCAAGCGGAAGACTTGCTCTTCTATCAATCTCTCCTCTCCTCCTTCTCTTCCTCTATCTCTGCAGCCAAAAGCTCGTTCTACCTGACCAAAATTCAGTCTTCCTTCTCTAACCCCAAAAAACTCTTCTCTATCTTTTCCAACCTCCTTGATCCCCCCTGTCCCCCTCCTCCTTCCACCCTTTTGCCGAGCCACTTTGTTATGTATACTTTACAAACAAGATAGACGACATACGCTCCTCCTTTACAAATCCATCTTCTATCACCTCACCAACACTAACTTCTTCATCCCCCTCTCTTTCCTCTTTCACCCCTTGTCTCCCAATCAAGTTCTTAGCTTGGTGACCTCCGCCCGACCGACCACCTGCGCCCTTGACCCCGTCCCGTCTCCCATTCTCCAGGCTATTGCTCCTGACCTTCTGACCTTCCTCACCCATCTTATTAACAGCTCCCTCTCAACTGGCTGTTTCCTAACTCTCTGAAGGAGGCGAGTCAACCCTCTCCTGAAGAAACCCACGCTCGACCGTCTGAAGTCAGCAACTACAGACCGGTCTCTTCTTCCTTTTCTCTCCAAAACTCTGGAGCGAGCTATCTTGAGCCAAGTGTCCTCCTATCTCCACAGTAACAACCTTCTTGACCTCACCAGTCTGGATTCAAGGCCGCCACTGACAGAGACGGCCCTCCTTGCTGTCTCTGAGCAGCTTCACACTGCTAGAGCAGCCTCTCTCCTCTGTCCTTATCCTTCTCGACCTTTCTGCAGCATTTGACACCGTGAACCACCAGATCCTGATCTCTTCTCTTCAGGACCTGGGGATCTCAGGCACTGCACTCGCTCTTTCTCTTCCTACCTTAAAGACCGCACCTACTGGTAACTTGGAGAGGATCTGTGTCTGATCCTTGTCCTCTCACTACTGGGGTTCCTCAAGGCTCCGTCCTGGGTCCCTCCTCTTCTCTCTGTACACAAATTCTCTCGGCTCTGTCATTCGCTCGCATGGCTTCTCCTACCATAGCTATGCTCATGACACCCAACTGATCTTCTCGTTTCCACCGTCCCGAACACGGGTGGCGGCACGAATCTCTGCCTGTCTGACTGACATCTCTCATTGGAGTCTGCTGGGCAATCTAAAGCAAATTCATTGCAGCGTACAGGCCCAACGCAATCAGGTCCGGCAACGGAGCTCAATTCTTGTGGGAAAAGACACCAAATCAAATAGTTCAGTTTTAAGTGTTTTTACTGAAATTGCAACATAAATCAAGTAACACACACATTTATTTATAATGAAAAATAAACTTGGTCAAAGTGGGCAGTCATCCATGTTGAGCTCGCCATCTCATACAAAGGGGTGGTCATCTGCGTCTGACCACCTCAAAAACCGGACCGGTCTGGTACCCAATCAAAACAGGAAGTGACCTTCCTTGACCCGGATATTTATCAGGACTCTGGTACTGGATTGGCCAATTAAATGATTTGCCTCCATGAGCCAATCAGTGGGTTACACATAGCATGACTGAATGTATGTCCGCAGTGCAGCAGGTGACCTATAAAGATGTATTGTTGCAGACTTGAGCCGAGGGAAACTCGGCTCGCATCGTTTAATGTGGATCTTTTTTGAGCAAATATCTGAGTCGTCACATTCAGAAGCGATCGAACGATCTGTCCTAAAAAAAAAATGTATTGATGAGATCCGAGTAAATCTCATTATAAACTACCTCCAGAGCCCAAAACCCACGGGAATTTAACAGCAGTGTGTTTACTGTTTGGGTGAAAGTGAAATGTGTGTTCATTGATCTCACATGTCTTGTCAAATAAATTTGTTTTTTAAAAGTTTTTCCAGTGTTTTGACAAGTAAAAATCCCCGCGGCGTCTGTCTTCTTCTTATTCCGTCCTAAATCGCCATAATGAACCCGAATTACGCCGCCACTCCACTCGACGCCTTCAGGCACAACGTTCTTCGTTTGCTAGGGAGTTTCCTAGTTGTGATGAAACGGCGCCGTGATGTAATCTCGAACTGTACACACACACACACAGCAGCACTTATTGTTTTTGACCCCTGGAGAATTGATGGTGTCTTCAAGCTGAATCCGTCTTTTGTGGAGCTCACCATTAGCCGCTAATAACGGCGTTATTTCATGAACGGTGACAACTTGGCAGCGTCGGAACATAATACCGGACGGGCCCCCGCCGGCTATTCAACATATAGATATCCCGTTGGGCGAGATGCAGCGTGAACGTGATGCGATCAGGGAGACTTAAAAAGGCATCACTGGACAACGGGGAACACGGGCGGAGGCGGTTTCAAGAGAAACGCTTTATATGGACAGATATTTTACCTGATCATTGGATTTTACATTACAGCGCTGAACAAGTAAAGTGACTCTTGCAATCTGGATAGATCCGTGGCTGATTGTACGGAGAAATCAATACTCTATCCGAGCACACAAACGCGTTAAAGGTGGATTTGAGTGAAAACAAAATCAGAGCATGGAAGCATGAAATGAAAGCTTCCATGCTTCCCAAAATGCTGGATTTCTTTCCTCTTTCAGTTTCTTTAAAAAAATAAATTATTTCAACTATTTTCATTGCCTTGGAGTTGTACATATCCACAGTTTTTTTCTTTATGTTAGTACATTGTTTCCAAAAAGCAAAGTTGTCTTCACACTTCAGAGTGTCTCTGATGCTTGTGAGTCAACATAGCAAACTAAATATAGTCTTCTTGCATTGAACTGAATGACAATGAGGAACACATCTCTGTAGCTCTCAAGTGAGACTATGTGTGGCCACGAGTACCAGTTACAGGACAATGATCAAATATAGCCCGATAGTCGCACAAGAAGCAACTGGTCGATGTAACCCCCCTCCACCGCCACCCGGACGGGATGTCATCGGCTTTATGGTTATGGATTACGTGCAGATTGTGTCACAGATGCTGAGTGTCACTGCGGGAGGAGGAAGGGAGGGAGGGGCCGGAGACAGAGTGGGAACTGTTACCCAGGGTGCACTTGGGGAGATTCACTCATTTGCTGGATCCCACAGAGCAGGATGCTCATCTTCACTTCATAGGCCGGCTAACAGGGCGTGCAGTACACAGTAGCTCCACGTGTCTGCTCTTTAAGGGGGGGGGGGGGGCCATGCACCCATTTTCCATATTCCTTGGCAATTATCATCGTTTGAATAATTTACTGCGACTGCTTTCTTTAGGATGTTTACGAAGCCTCTCAGACTCCTCCGAATGCAATACTCAACTTAATTGCGTGGAAACCATATTCCCAGTCCGGCAACATGCCCGACTGAAGCTCGGGGTGTGTGTGGGGGGGCTCCTTTTTCAAAGCGTTAATTAACACAACAAAAGGTGCATTGTCCTCCAGACGCCATCACTCAGCGGCGAGCCTCACACGTGCGAGCTGTCGGGGGAAGTTTGGATCTGTTGGATCTGTTGGATTTTCCCAGCTGCTCCTGAACGCATCATCTCACTCTTCCGGTAAGCTTTGGTTGCCAGCTCAACAGCGAGCATGACTTCTTCTTCTCTCCCTCCCGCTCCCTCTTGCTCAGTGTGTCTCATGTATAGGCGGTTATCCCCTGCCTCCCTTAATGATAACGATACATGCAACAAGTGTAGTTTATTTGCTAGGTTGGAGGCAGGTCTAAGTGGGTTAGATGCACGGCTCCGCGCTATCGAAGCTCAGACAGCTATGCTAGTTAGCCCGCCCTCTCCCGTAGTCGGCGGAGCTACAGTCAGCTGTTAGCTGTGCCCGCGGTAACCGTGCAGCCGGATGGTTGGGTAACTGTTCGCAGGAGTCGTAGTCTACACAGAAGCCCGCTGTGCTGCCAACCACTTCACGTTTGAACCAGTTTTCCCTGCTCAGCGACACACCCGCTGAGGAACACACCCTGGTTATCGGGAGCTCTATAGTCAGGAACGTGAAAATAAGCGAAGCCACGGACCAGAGTCGTGGTGCCTCCGGGCCAGAGCGGGCGACGGAGTCTTGTTTGAAGCTGCTGGCTAAGGATAAGCGGAGATACAGTCAGATTGTAATACACGCGGTGGTAATGGCGCCGAGCCCGCCGCTCGGAACTCACTAAATTAATGTGGAATCGGTGTGTGCTTATGCCAAGACGTTGTCGGACACCGTAATTTTCTCTGGCCCTCTCCCAAATTTGCAGACAGACGAATTGTATAGCGAATGTCGTCTTTCAACCGCTGGCTGTCGGTGGTGCCCAGCGAATAATGTGGGCTCGAGACAACTGGAAGACTTTCTGGAAAACCTGATCTGATGAGGAGAGACGCATTCATCCCACGTTGGGACGGAGCGCGTCTCATTTCTACCGAATATGACCAAGTTGATCACGGACTTAATCTATGACAACCTAGGGTTCAGATCAGGAACCGGGAGCAGAGTTGTAGTTTAACACCTTCTCTGCTCTTCCATTCGAGCAGTTACCCACCCTTGACTTTAGAGTAGAGACTGTGTCTGTCCCACGGCCACTTCAATTAAATAAATCAAAAGTAAGCAGAAGAGGAGTCGTACACAATAACCTTATACAAGTTAACACAATTATTTCAGCAGTGCAACAAAATAGGTCTATTAAATGTGGTCTCCTAAATATTCGATCTCTGTCATCTAAAGCTGTGTTACTGAATGATTTAATATCAGATAATCACATTGATTTATGTTGCCTAACTGAAACCTGGCTGAGCCATGAAGAATATGTCTGCCTGAATGAATCGACTCCTCCAAGTCATATTAATACTCACATTCCTCGAGGCACCGGTCGAGGAGGTGGAGTAGCAAACATCTTTGAATCGAGCCTATTAATTAATCCTCAACCAAAATTACACTACACCTCATTTGAAAGCCTTGTTCTTAGTTCACATCCAACCTGGAAAACACTACAGCCAATTCGATTTGTGATTCTGTACCGCCACCAGGTCCATATTCAGAGTTTATATCTGAATTCTCAGAATTTATATCAAGTTTGGTTCTTAAAACCGATAAAGTTATTATTGTTGGAGATTTTAATATCCATGTGGATGTTGATAATGATTGCCTTAGTGCTGCATTCATCTCCTTGTTGGACTCGATTGGCTTCTGTCAGAGAGTACAGAAACCCACTCACAGCTTTGGCCACACGCTTGATCTTGTTCTTACTTATGGCGTTGACATTGAGCATTTGAACGTCTTCCCACAGAATCCTCTTCTGTCAGACCACAACCTCATAACTTTTGAATTTATACTACGGAGTGTACTCCGTTAGTCAAAGTTTCTACACTAGATGTCTAACTGATAGTGCTGTAGCTAAATTTAAAGCGATTCCTTCTGTATCTGATCCGATACCACGTCTCAATGTAACAGAGGACTCCTGGTCTAACTTTATCCGTCCCAGATTGATCATCTTGGTGGCAGTGCCATCGGCTCTCTGAGAATGACACTGGACTCGAGTGCCCCTCTGCAGAAGAAGACAGTGAGGAAGAGGAGGTGTGCTCCTGGTATAACCTCAGACCCGCAAACTGAAGCAAACGTCAGCATATGGCGTTCAACTAATCTCGAAGAATCCCGCTTAGTTTGGCGAGATAGTCTTAAAACATATAAGAAGGCCCTCCGTAATGCCAGAGCAGCCTATTACTCATCAATAATAGAAAAAAATAAAAACAACCCCAGGTTTCTCTTCAGCACTGTAGCCAGGCTGACAGAGAGTCACAGCTCTGTGGAGCCGAGCATTCCTATAAACCTTAGTGGTAATGACTTTATGAACTTCTTTAATGAAAAGATTTTAACTATTAGGGACAAGATTAATAATCTCTTGCCCATAACCAGTGCCAATCTGTTCTCAAGTGGAATGGCCTTGGAAACCGCTGTATGCCCTGGTGTATATTTGGAGGGATTTTCTCCTATCAACAGTGACCAATTATTTTCAACGGTTTCTACTTGAACACGTCTACCTGTCTCTTGGACCCCATCCCGCGAGGCTGCTTAAAGACGTTTTGCCTTTAATTGGCGGCTCTCTATTAGATATTATCAATGTGTCTCTGCTAACAGGCCACGTACCACACTCCTTCAAGGTGGCTGTTATTAAACCTCTCCTGAAGAAGCCCACTCTGGATCCAGAGGTATTGGCTAACTACAGACCGATCTCTAACCTCCCTTACTCTCCCAGGTCCTTGAGATAGTGGTCGCATATCAGTTGTGCGACTTTCTACATCATAATAGTTTATTTGAGAAATTTCAATCAGGAATTAGAAAACACCACAGCACCGAGACGGCACTGGTGAAAATTACAAATGACCTCTTAATGGCAGCAGATAAAGGACTCCTCTCTGTCCTGGTCTTGTTAGACCTTAGTGCTGCATTCGACACCATTGACCATGACATCCTGTTACAGAGACTGGAGCAGTCGATTGGCATTTCAGGCACGGCACTAATTTGGTTTAAATCCTATTTATCAGATCGATCTCAGTTTGTATTTGTAAACGATGACGCCTCGATAACCACCAACGTTAATCACGGAGTTCCACAAGGTTCTGTGCTTGGACCAATTTTATTTACCTTATACATGCTTCCTTTGGGCAATATTATCAGGAAACACTCCATAAACTTTCATTGTTATGCAGATGACACTCAACTATATTTATCGATAAAACCAGAGGAGAGCAACCAACTCTGTAAAATTCAAGCATGTCTTAAAGACATAAAACATGGATGACCTGCAACTTCTTGATGTTAAACTCAGACAAAACCGAAGTAATTTTAATCGGCCCTGAGCACCTCAGAGATCAATTATCTGGTGATGTGGATTCTGTAGACGGCATTGCCCTGGCATCCAACACCACTGTAAAGAATCTTGGCGTTATCTTTGATCGGGACTTGTCCTTTAACTCCCACGTAAAGCAAATCTCAAGGACTGCATTCTTTCATCTCGTAATATTGCAAAAATCAGGCACATCTTCACACAAAAAGATGCAGAAATATTGGTTCTCACGTTCGTTACTTCGAGACTGGATTACTGCAACTCCTTATTAGCAGGCTGCTCTAATAAATCTCTTAGGTCCTCCAGTTGATCCAGAATGCTGCAGCTCGTGTTCTCACTAAAACTAAGAAAGAGATCACATCACTCCTGCACTAGCTGCTCTGCACTGGCTCCCAGTAAAATCAAGAATCACTTTTAAAATTCTTCTGTAACCTACAAAGCCTTGATTGGTGATGCTCCATCATATCTTAAGGAGCTTGTCGCACCATATTGCCCCACTAGAGAGCCTACGCTCACTAAATGCGGACTACTTGTAGTTCCTATTGTCTCAAAAATTAGAATGGGAGCCAGAGCCTTTAGTTATCAAGCTCCTCTTTTGTGGAACCAGCTTCCAATTTCAGTCCGGGAGGCAGACACAGTCACCTCGTTTAAGAGTAGACTTAAGACCTTCCTCTTTGACAGAGCTTATAGTTAGGGCTGAATCAGGTTTGCCCTGGTCCAGCCCCTTGATATGCTGCTATAGGCTTATAGCTGCCGGGGACGTTTTAGGATGCACTGAGTACCTATCTCCTCTTTTTTCTCTCCATAAGGATGAATTTTCATCTCTCAATCACACGTTACTAACTCTGCTTTCTCCCGGAAGTCCTTTTGACTTTACGTCTCATGGGGTCATCGGACCTATGAGACGGCATAGATCCTATCTGCCTGATGGATCGTCTGGTCGTCAAATTCCTGCTCATGACTACGCCACTGTCCTGTTGAGACTCGCCCACTCCTCCTCCCCACCGCCATCTGCCTGATGGATCGTGGAGGTCTCCATCGTGGAATATGCCTACTATGAACTATTCATACACTCTGTCATATTCATTGAATGTATTTTAACTCTAAATCTGTCCTTCTGTACACATTACATCTATTGCATCTGTCCATCCTAGGAGAGATCCTCCTCTGTTGCTCTCCTCCAGGTTTCTTCCCTTTTTTTCCCCCTGAAGGGTTATTTGGGAGTTTTTCCTGGTCCGATGTGAGGTTTTGGGGCAGGGATGTCTATGTGTACAGATTGTAAAGCACTCCGAGACAAATTTGTAATTTGTGAAATTGGGCTATACAAATAAACTGAATTGAATTGAATTGAATTGAATCCGAAAGTTTAAAAAGCCCGACGATGCGGCGACTCTCTCTTGTCAAAGGATGTGCACAATGTGTCAGTCATGCTTTGGATGAATCAACCCTGTAATCAACAAAAGGGTGCACTTTAAAAGCAATAACAAGCCGTCTCATTCCCTTGAGTGCCTCTTAAAAAAAAAAAAAGTCCCGCTGACAAGACGGTAAGAAGCAGAATATTAAAGGCTGGATGAAAATGAAAATGTATCAGCGACTACAACTGGTGAGGTCATACTTATTCGATGTGTGCAGTGTTAGACCTCTAAGGTCTGGGAGAAATTGATCGGAAAGTGTAAGGACCAATCAGGATGATTGGGAATGCATTGGACGTGCACCCAGTGGGTGTGTCCAGCACACGCCAGAGGGTCAATCCCATATTCCCGTCTTTGAGGCCAAAGAGAAGCGAGCCAGAGAACAGCTGGTCGGGCTGAGTGGAAATCGACATAACAGATGAACTAACATTTGGCTTTTTGGAGCGGTGAGCCTGGCCTGGCATTTAGTGACATTTGCATTTGCCATGTGGAAGAAAGAAAAAAAGGGCTCGAGGAGGATAACGGCGCGATGACGATTCATTGTGGATCCATGGGCGTGTCTCTCGTTGGAATAGTGGACAGTGAGCAATGCTACAGTTGTGACGCGTCGCTTATTTCTTTTTAAAATGTCCTTTTCACGCTGGCTGCCCCCTTTAATGGAGCGCTAATGGAACTAAACATCTAATGCGCATTATGTGCCGGTTTCTCATCGAGGGACGAAATATTAAAGAGGCGGCAGCATCCATCACGCGCCGGAGGGGCGTCATGTGACCACGTTTTCATCAGACGGACCGTGTGGAGGTGTACAACATGAACAGATATTAGACAGGGAAGAAAAGAGGAGGAATAAAAGAACCAGACGACACACTTAGCTGAAAGGAAATATGATGAAGGGTACGTGCATTGCAGTGGCTAGAGGAGCAGAGACCAGTGTGTGTGTGTGTGTGTGTGTGTTTTATCTCTGGGAAGTCTGGCAGCTGACAGAAGGAGAGCCAACAATTTAAGGAGACACATTTTACATTTTTCTTCCTCCAAGGGCGGAGTGACAGATTAAAGAAGGGAGAAAACTAAACAAAAGAAGGTCGAGAACCGCCGCTTCAAAGTGCAACAATTTCACGAGCCGACTCCCGAGAGCCAGGCGGGATCTCTCCGCGAAAATCGATGAAGAGAAACATTAAATAAGTGTTGACGACGACTAGCTGACACTGAAATGAGAGGCCCGCCGATCTCGATGTCTAGATGTCGTCAAATCTTTCCCAGCTCCTCACATCTCAAATCAATACTCCTGTCTTCCTTTGAGGCGGGGGTGGAGGTCCAGGATGCACTTCCATCTTTTTTTGTTCTCATGTGACCTTTAGGCCAGGAGACATCATGCTTGAGAAAATATTCAGCAAATTGACAAAGACAGCTCTTTTTTTTTACTGACCCTTTGTCCAGCATCCGACCCCATTGTTCTCCTCTGGGAGGTCAGACCTCTGACCTCCGGGGGAAACTAGAGCCATCACTTGTTGCAACGGAAAAAAAGAAGCCCTGGCACGTCCCTGAGTCTCTGTAATCAGCTTAATAGTAATAATAATAATTGCTATTCATCTCAAAGATACAGTCGAGCATCCTTGAGTGTTCATAATTGCAACTGTGTCTTTGAGAGCGTGTGATGAAGAACAACGCATCGGAGGATTCAGCTGAAAGCTTTTTTATTTTTTTTAATTAGCCAGTGAAAGACAATTCTGCGACACAAGAGAGCACTTTCACCTCATCTATGAAGAAAGAAGAAGAAAGAAAAAAGAGGACGGCAGCAAGCGCAGCTCGGGACACGCGTGGGAGGGGCATCAAAGCAGAGTTGTCTCTTCAACTCATTATAATAGAGGTTTTATAAGCATTTTTAATTGATCCGTCATGGATCCTGTGAAAGGTATTGTTTGAGTTGCGGCACTTAATCGAGTGTTTTATGTCCCGCATGAAGCTCTGCTCGTCAGAATGATGCTCAGCGTGCGTCATTTAACCCTTTCCTCTTGAATCTCAGGTGATTGTTGAAGTTTGAAAACTAATTCAAACCTGCTTTCATGAGCCCAGAAGCGAGAGGACGGTACTGCCCACCACTGGTTCAATTGCACTCCTTACTATTCGCGTGCGTACCTTTTGATTTTTTATTCGTGGCCAGTGCTCATGAAAGAAAACCAGCTGCGTGCATTTCAGACGTCTTTAGAAAGAAGCACAAAAGGAAACACTGGCGTTGTGCATCACAGTAAATCAGGTAATTACTCCCACCTGTTCACTCAGGCTCTCATTTCACATCTCCATTATTCGTTTATCTGTAGCTGGGAGAGGTTGTTGTCGTGTCACTCTGGTATGCACGGATACCAGAGACCTCCTCCGGATAGAGCATCTTTAATAAAATAAAAACAGGAGATGCCTCCACGAGTGTCACTCCGTGTTCTCTTTAAATGACGAATACGGCTTTGAGGAGCCATTACAGGTACGATGGTGAGTAAATCATCCCGGGGCGACGTTGTCCCGCGCCACCAGGAAGTGTGCGGGATTGACTTTGTGCTTTTGAGTCATGACAATGGAGCATCAATCCAACGCGAGCACTTCTGGGGTGGTCATCCATCTTCACCACGGTTTAAATCGATATTAAAACAAACGGCGCGCAAACTTTATCACGGCAAATTTAATCTGGCCCCTGTGTTGTTTTTCTTCTTCATGGGCTTCGTTGTTGCCGTCCTCACTTGACCGCCCTCAGCCTCTTTGTGTATTAATAGACAGCCAGACGTTTGAACTGGAGATGGTTTGCGTCACGTCCTGGTGGACGAGGATGGATGTGTTGTTGTGCGTAAGGTCTCCGGCGGCAATTCTGTAAACATACAAATATTCCTGACAACCTCGTTTGTCAGGACGCTAAGTTTCAGAAGCGGAACCCATACGACCGGACGTCTTACGATGTCCGCTGACAGTAAAAAGGAAACGGTAACGTGAGAGACGGATGAATCGGCTAATAAACTCCAGCGCTGTCCTATCGAGGAGGGAATCAAAGAATTAAAGATACATAAATATCTATATATATATGTATATACCCATGTATGTATATATATATATGTATACATATATATGTATATACCCATATATATGTATATATATATGTGTATTTATACACACATATATATATATATATACACACTACCGTTCAAACGTTTGGGGTCACCTAGACAATGTTGTGTTTTTCATGAAAACTCACACTTTTATTTATCAAATTAATTGCAAAATGAATAGAAAATATAGCCAAAACATTGACAAGGCTAAAAATAATGATTTTTATTTTAAATATGAATTTAGTACTTCAAACTTCTAGCTCAAAGGAAGGCCAGTTCTATAGCTTCTCTCATCAGCATAACTGTTTTCAGCTGTGCTAACATAATGGCACGAGGGTTTTCTAACCCTCCATTAGTCTTTTAAGGTGATGAGCAAACACAATGTACCATTAGAACACTGAAAATGGGCCTCTACACACCTATGTAGATATTTCATTAAAAACCAGACGTTTCCACCTATAGAATAGTCATTTACCACATAAACATGTATAGAGTGTATTTCTGATTAATTTATTGTTACCTTTATTGAAAAAAAAACAGTTTTTCCTTGAAAAATAAGGACATATGTATATATATATATGTATACATATATACACACACACACACACACATTTAAACCACCATCATTTTGTTTTGTTTTGTGTGTGTTGAATTTGTGAGACTGTGTTGCCCGTCGTGTTAAAACTTGACAACGTCTCAGTGTCGATATGTATATATCGTAAGTTCATTGTTTGTACACTTCTCTGCAAAAGCTCACTAAAGACGAGCGGGCGAAGACGTGGTGGTGGTGGTGGTGGAGGCCCGAGTGGAGCCGCCCACGAAGAGACCCATGCGTGATGCGTTGTATTCTCCATGATGATAATAACAGGCGTGCACCACTCTCCTACAGACGCTCACTTTTCATGCACAATGATAACATGATTGAAAATGTGAATTACTTTGAGTGTTTCAGAATGACATTAAAGCTGCATTAGGAGGGGAAAAAAGCGTTGTGCAACAGAGTGGCGGTAGATTAGCCGAGGGCTGCGTAAGGCAGCTCGTCTGGGCCTTACACTGAGCTCCTGGAAAGGGAAGAAAGAAAAGAGATGTTGCATCCCACCACCAGCAGTGAGGATATTTAGAGATTTAGCTCCTGGACATTTGATCGATATATCTGCCGAAGGACATCTGCCCACATTTGGGTCACTTCCTGTAGCGGGTCATGTCAACAAGGGTGTGCTGTGTACACGCGAGTACACAGTAAAAAACAAAATCGCAAAATATTGTTATATTGCGATTTGAAGGGCAGATGTTCCTTTCGCCATTAGCTGGACATGTGGTGTGACGATTGAGTGACATACGTCGCATCGATATTCATTTTAGCTTTTCAGGCGTGTCGAATAATCTCGGCATGACGTTAAAACGGATTTAGCATGACGCAAAAAGATACAAAAATCAATGCATAATATTCAGAGATTGCTCATGCGTCCATCCCGTGTCCAGAGACGAGCCCTCAGATTCTGCAATACAAACGTACACATGACAAGGATTTTAGATGGTGATAATAGCAATTTTTTTGTACCGATGTGTATATATATAATTGACAATCCAACTAATTCATAAAGAAGGAAAGCGAAGTCTTGGTCACGGCGGTTCATCCAATCGGCATCAACGAATGAAGACGACGAGACCTCGTCATACAGTGTGCGAGCATTCTTTTCTACTCCAGGATATATAAAGACACACAGAAATAATTCCCGATCAAAGAGATACAGCGCATAGAGACGGCGGGGGGGGGGGGGAGGTGCACCACCGCCAGGGATTAATAATGTGTCATCGCTCTCGTTTTTTTTTCTTTCGAGATGCTCTCCATGCAGCGGCGAACATTCCGACACCTCCAAGTGGCAGAACTCACAGAGAGAACGAAGGCTCACAGTGTGTGTGTTGGCTTGGGCCCAGAGTGATGACAGGGGCGCTTCTGGTTCTGTCCTTGACCCGCTTGAATCAACCCCCCCCCCCCCCCCACCCCCGCCTGATGGCCACATCACCCTCTGAACGCCCTCTCCGACCAATAGCTGCCGCTGATTGGGCCGGGGGGGGGGGGGAAAGCGATTGGCGGTGTCCGCGTTGCATAAAGTATTCACGTCTTTGGCCGATGTGATTTAATATCCTGTAGTTATGGGATGTTCGCGGCCCGACGCCAGCTCCCAGCTGTCAGACGCAGGCAATAGAAATCGAAATATGGACCCCTCCCTGAAGCGAACGTCTCTTTTTAGAGATATATTGGCTGCCATCAAAACACCGTATAGCCACCAGATCTCATAGGGATATTCTGAATTAAAACACGAGATGTAACACCTACCCGCACTCTCGTCTCACTGAACATGCCAAGAGGCTATTTTTAAAGCCGATGGAGGCATTTTGAACGCAATTATGTTGAGATGTCCGTCGGTAAAACCAGGGGGGGAGTAATGCAACGGCAACTTGTTGCGGACAATTAGCCAATCGGATCCAATTTGTACCGTACGGGATCGCTTTACAATCCAGAGGCGCTTTTTTTCTTCTTTTTTCCACACCGTCAAGGTGCTAATTCGTTCCGGTCTGTTTCAGCGGAAGAAAACGCCGACTCGGCGTGTAACGGAACAGCAAAGATCTGCATTAGCCTTGTTCTCCGTCACGCCTTCCCTTCACCGGGTCAATAGGAGCGGTGAGTATACTGAGCAGCCACCCCCCCCCCCCCCCACCCCGTGAAGCATCCTCGGCTACGAGTCCTTTTCGCGGGCGATCCGTCCAAAGTGGCCCGATATTCTCCGAGCGCGGGACTGAAGGCCGGTAATTCAGATGAAGAGCGGGCACGCGCTGTCTCAGAAGCTTGTGTATTGATTTTAAATAATATTCTCAAAAAGGGGAAGGGGGTGGGGGGGGGGGTGTTGTATTTACTCAACAAAACACCAGCAGAGAAACCGCCACGTTTTGGCACCATTGCAAACTGGCACCGTTCACAAGGTGTGAGGGGGGGGGCCACGCGTGTTAATATCCGGGACCAACAAACAGAATTCTTCGATTATTTTGGGCGTCTTTTTGAACGTGTCGGATCAACAGCCAAAACTACTGAGAGAAAGCGGGAGATGCTGCGCGCGTGTTCACTCCGGGTGGAAATTATACTCCGAGGGTCTATTTTGAATTCGTACATTGAGGAATATGAATGATTGGAACCCAGAATCTTATTTGTCATTCTCCCACACATGTAAAATCCTTGTGCGATTGTGTGTGTCGTGTCATTCACAGGACCCTCGGGCAGAGAGTCACGATCCGGGGGTCGTGGAAAGATCTTCAAACGAAGGAAGAGATTGTGATTCAATTGAAAGAAGAAGAAAAAACACACACACACATGCACACACGGGGTTAGCTGGAACACAATGTGTATTGATTTAGAGTGTGTTGAAACAAATGGACACGAGCACAACACCGATGGATAATTGGTCGACATGGGTAGCTTAGAAACTGATAAATGGAGGAAATTGATTCAGTAACATGAGACCCATGTGACCTCGTTCAAACACTGCCAGTGTCTCCCAGAAGCAATTATAATAAAAATAACACATATCTGTTGTGTCATACCAAGAGGGTTTTCTCTTCTTCTTCTCTCAATTAGCCATCTGGGGGTGGATGGGTGATGCTCTGACTCTGTGATCATGGTTCTCCTCCCCCGCCTGCCAAATACTCGCTAACCGGCCCGGCTCTCCGGATCCCGACTCCCCGACGCGCTTCATAATAAACGCTCTGCGGAGATGTTCGCAAATCTGTCCGTGCGAACATATCACAGTTCATCTTCGAGTATGAATGACTGTCTGTGCAACTAGGTGTGTGAGAGTGTGTGTGTGTGTTGATGATCGCCAAGTGAAAACATTTAGATTGCCCGCTTCTCGGTGCCAGTCTGGATTAGGCTGGCGATGAGACCGTTTTCTGCTTTGATTACCGCTTTGGCGGACCAGACACACACACACACACACACACACACACACACACACACACACTTATCACTCACCTGCACTGTTCTGCACTCAGGGCACACTAAAGCTCTTTAGATTAAAATTCTCTCTCTCCCTCCCTCTCCGTCTCTCTCTCTCCCTCTCTCTCTCTGCTCAAAGGCACCTCTGCAGCATGCAGCATGCGCTGCCTGACTCAGCCATTGTATGCAAATAAGACTATGACCTCACCTCACAGTGCCTTGCTCACGCACGTACAGGAGGCTCGGCGTACGAGCAGGAAGTAAACTATCGTGAAGATTAAGATTAAGATTCAGAATAACTTTTTACTTGCCGATTCCTGACCAAGAATCCATCTGTCAGTCAGTGGAGGGTGCAGACTAAAGTCATTCTAATATACGCCTGCTACATCACCGGTTGTTAGTGTGCATTCACTTTTGGGAATCAGCCACCGGCTGAGCCTAACATCGCTGTACGTGCCCCGATAGGTCATGAATAACTCTCGCTTTACAGTTTTTTTCGTTTGCTAAACGACAGCGGGCACAACTGGAGTCACATGTGCAAAACTCTAACTCCAGTCTGCACAGCAGCAGTTCATGTGGACTAGTTTGTTTTTCATTGCTTGAACACAGTTTTCAAAACTCTAACACTTATCCCATGACTTTAACCACAACCTGCACAACACTGTGGATCTACAGCACTTTGTTCAAATGCTAACACACTGCTGTCAAAACTGTGAAACACACATTCAAAACGGAATACATTTCAGCCTTGTGCCTCTCAAACACTGCGGATTGCAATTTCAGCTGAAAGGCTAAGCAGGTGTCTTGTTTTAGACTTGTTAGTGAACACACACACATATATAGATATATATTACAGTATATATAGGTAGAGCTCAGAAAGACTCATTTTGGAAATGGAACAAGGAAGACGGGTTCGTGGAGGGAGAAGGGTGGCAGGGAGAGGGGGGATGCGTGGAGGAAGACAAAGAGCTGTTATTCCAGATGAAATAAGGGCTCCACTTATAGACCATGTAATGTAATGTCGTGAACTAAGTGTTTGGTCACCACCCACATGACTAAATGTCTCTTTTGGAAGCCATGCGTGCCGGATGTGAGGACACGAGTCCAGAGGACTGCCAGGGATGGATCAGGCCCTCCAGAAGGTTCTTCCCCAGGTGCATGGCAAGAGAGAACATGAGATGTGATGTTGATCACAACATGTGGCCTGATGCTAGAGAGAGGCAGGATTAGCCCCTCAATTATTTGTTTGAATTATGTACTTTTAGTTTCTACCTTTTTTTTCTCATGACTGTAATTCCGTAAATTACTGCAGACTATTGAAGCAAGCTGCTAATTTTCATTTACCTTACAGAATTGTTATGTTCTAAAAAATTTAATAAATCATGTGAAAGAATGTCACTCTTTTCTTTGAAGAAAATATTACTTTGTTTGAAGTCACTGAAATTGTTCAAACTGTAAAGATGAAAAGTTTGTAAATTCTGTATTGGTGTTTGATGCTCGTGTTTTTACTCTCCGTGTGTTCTGAGTGACAGTGTGTGTTACCTCAGTGTGTGTTACCTCTGTGTGTTACCTCTGTGTGTTACCTCAGTGAGGGGTGTACAGAGTGTTTGGCTGCACTGAGCGTGTTTTGAGCCATGTGTTAAGAGTTGTGTTGCTTGGAATGAGTTTTGCAGGTGATGTGAACTGTTTAGCTCAGGTGACTGTTGGTAGTGCAGACTGTGGTTAGAGTTTTGCACATGTCACTCCAGTTGTGCCCACTATCGTTTGGCAATCGAAAAAAACTGTAAGATACTGAGAGTGGATTCGGGGAAGGGGGGGGCGGACATAAACACACACATACACACACACACACACAGACGCATGAAGAGGAAGTAACAGTAAGGACTCTGTTTATAATTTTGCATTATGTGGTGATGCTTTTAGATTGCCTTGTTGAAACGTCCTCGACGAATAAACTCTCCTGGCCGAGTGCAGCCCAGTTCACTGTGGCCGGGCGCTGAGGAGACGGCGGCGGCGTGTGCTGCTGCAAAGTTCAGAACATTTCAAAAGGTCCTTTTGTACCACGGTTGAATGTGACTGATGTTCGCCCCCAGAGAAAGCGGTCGGTTCATCCATCGCAGTTTCCAGAAGAGTGGTGACATTTTCCTTTTTTCCCTGGGATTCTTTTGAGAGAAAAAAATTGCAGCTGACGATATCCAGACGCACAGCGGCCTGGATGGCGTCTAGTCCGCCGCCGCATATGTATAATTGGAGATCGCAGAAGTGAGACTGAGAATGAATCAATGTCCGGATCAATTCAGAAAGCAGAGCTCTCGTCGTCTGTCCGGTGGCCTTTTTAGAAGATGAAATGTAATCATCGCATTCGGACCTTATCGGCAGAGGAGGCAGGAAATGAACCGCTGAAAAAATATGAGTCAACTGTGTCACACTGAATGCAACTTAATTGTGTAATCCCCCGATGGCCTCTCCCTCGTTGACACGAGACCGGCCGATGAACGCTCGAGGTAAACGCGCCGTGAGCAGTGCCGACGTGGACGGTTCTAGTCAGCGCATATCTGTTTGAAGCTGTTCTGTGCTGCTGATTTGTCGGTCCTGCCAACAGGGCCCGGCCCCCGCTGCCAAGAGTAAATTGAATGTACTGTACTAAAAATGTGTTGCACTGGGCACGGTCCGAAGCTGCTCTCCGACCGAGGTACGAGCCGCTCGTTCATGTCACGAGAGGTCGTGGGAGATGAATGAGTCGGGGGCTTTGAGGTGAATAACGGGGGAGGGAAATATGAGTTACGAAAGGCAGGCGTAACATTTAAGGAACGACTGGCATCTTTGACGACGCATTGTGTTATACAGGTTTTTTTCATGTGGTGGAGCTAAAAAGAATAAAGAAAAAAAGGTTTTGAACGCAATATTTGGGAAGTTGCTTGCATGCGATTATGATTGGAAAAAAAAGATTTATATTTAATTTAATTTTAATCAATTCCAAAGATTTGACTACAACTGAACTTTGTGATTCCATTTTGTTGGTATTCCACCACATCGTCATTCCACCTGGAAAAAAGCGATGAGCCCAAACGCCCGCGGCTCTACAAAGAGAGTGCACATCAAAGCTAGCATCAAATATCCAACTCCGCAGGACGCATGACATTCCTTGTGGCAATTCACCTCTTTAATGCCGAGCTCTTGATGCATGACCGAAAGACGCGGCAAAGCCTTTCCACATGGGTAACATCAAATGGGAAGCAAAAGGTCAACAAGGGTCTCCGATATTTATAGAAGCATTCTATAGCGCGCCAGCCTGCAGCCGTGCAATGCTCACAAACACACACAAATACATATATATATATATGTATGTATATTTATTTATATATATATAAATAAATAAATATACATATAATATTAAGTATATATAAATAAATATACATAAATATAGATATAAATAAATATGAATATATATATATAAATAAATACATGTATAAATATAAATATACATGCAAATGTTTGACCAGTGTGCCAGTCAAAAAGTAATATGGCTGATCGCAAGGGTTAAAAATAACCTTTTGTCTCACACACGAATGAGAGTGTAAGATCTCGAAGCAATTCAGGGAGTTTACCGAAGGATCAAGCCTTCCTCGGGATAACCAGAGCGGCTGCAGGTCGCTCGCCACTGCTATTTCCATGGACATGCTTGAAGATTTCATCTTTATATTTATTTGTGCAGGCCACCGAGAGAATCTTTTCAAAGCGTGAATGTGTCCAAGGCGGAGGGAGCGCTTGCTCGTCTTTTTTTTGTTGGTCTGTGTAATTCATTCATTTGGTCTTCATTGATTCGCCCGAGGCCCCGCCGTCTGTTCCCAGGACGTCACGCGCGCAGCTTAATGACACATTTGGCGCCATTACGGGTGGCGGAGTCAGGAGCGCTTCTCTTTGAATTTGGGGAAGAAGAAGAAGAAGGAAAAAAAAAAGCGATCAAGGTTTTTTGCCGCGGTCGCTTCTTTAAGTGCACTTTGTCTTCATGAGCCGTGAGTGGTCTTGGACCACAACAGCGTTAGTGGCTATCAGCGTTCCACCTGACGGCGGCCTCCTCGCTCCTCAATGGTTTGGTTCTGGTTTGGCAATCTGCTGAAAAAAGGCCCCGATGCACCATCAAAACAACAACAACAACAAAGCAATTGATGACAGATTTTGACTGTGTGAAACATTCCAGTTTCTTGGGTCCATTTATAGCAGTGGAGGCGCACAGGCGTACACAGAAACCAGAGAGAGAGAGAGAGAGAGAGAGAGAGAGGCAAACAAAGTGATCTAAAAATTGTCTAAATTGCTTCAAGGTCTCAAGCTCTCTGCCACAACGCTCAGAATTAACTAACGGGGCGCCAGAGTTGAAGAAACGAGTTAACTGCCCCTCTGTGACACACACACACACACACACACACACACACACACACACACACACACACACCGTTTTGTGTGCACATATGAGGGAATAAAGACTCTATTCCGGTTAATGCAAGCAAGGGAAGGAAATGTAGTGTGTGTATTGTGTGTGTGTGTGTGCATGCAATCTGTCTGTCATCCGATTAGAGTCTTCCACCACCTACACTAACATCAAATTCCTTTCTCAAATGTAACACTTCATCTCTCTTCCTTTTATCAAGAAATATTCATCCGTCACATTTTTAATGAAAAAATGAATCCAACCAGTTTCATGAAGAAAGACAGACAAGTTGTCCAGCTGTGCAGAAACAGAGACGTGCTGCAGTTACAGATGCATCCTGTGGAAATCTGCATGTTTCTGGTCACTAAGGAGACTCGTTCATTTCAATCTCCGAGACTCTCCCCTCGTTACACACATTATTTGCAGAAATTGGAGCATGCAAAAAATAACAGAAATCAGCGATCTGCAGACGGATGGTGCTCAGCCTCCGTCAGGGTGAAATGGATTCATGCGCCCCTGTGATGGGAGGGCCGGCGGTCAGGGAAGGTCGACTTGGCTGAGGATGAGAGTCACACACCCGTAAGGGATGCCAGCTGAGAGGTAATCATAGCAGATGCAGAAATTAGTCCCATCAGTACCGGCAGATGATAAAATATGAAAACCCGCCGTGTAATAAGTCAAGAATTGTTCTGCTTTAACAATCTCAGGGAGGATTGTGATGATTAGAAGTGGAAATGTGTTTGTTTGCGTGTGTGTGTGTGTGTTTGTCTCGGAGTAGCTTCTGTTTGCTTTCTCGGTCCTCGCCCATGACGCCCCGTGAAACATCGGAGAGGTACGCCGTGGCCAATTAGACCGGCCTCTTGCTGATAGTCAGAGTGCAACGGCACGGATTATCATACTCATGGTGTTTGCTTTAAAAGAGAGAGAGAGAGAGAGAACAAAGGCAATTTACATTCCAATCCAAGCAACATTGTCACAGAGGGCCAATTACAGCCAGAAGGGAAAAAGTGTGATGACCCACTCACAAGAAAGGAAACTCACTGTTGATACATCCGTTGTGCTAAATGACGCCATAAGCCTAACTGTATTATTTGTATTATTCATAAAAGGTTGTCTCTGATTCTGAATATATCTGTGTCGGCTCGATGGTCCAGTCCTATTGTTGCAAGGTGCAGGCAACGGACCAGGACGACAATGGACTCTTCACCGGCTCGTTTGGGACCGATTTGAGTAAAACATCAATAAAAAAAATCAAAGATTAATATAGAAATAATAGGACAAACGCAGTCCGATAGCTATCTTTCATCTATAAGCTGTACATACGTCACGGTAAATATAAGATAATAAGAAAAATGAATGTAAAAGGTGCAAAAAGGCAACGACAAAGACGCGTCACCTTGACCGTCGACGGCAACATGTGAAATATTCATAACGCCGCTGCAACGTTGAAGAATTCAAACGAACCGCTGCGACATCCCTTCACACAGACTTTGCCTCGCCATCGCAGGCTGCAAATACTTCTATCGGGCTGCCACTAGCGTGAGGACATTTTGTCTTTCTTTTTTGATATAATTTGATCCGACAATGCGACTCTCCCTTCTCCTCACGATGCTCATTCTCGCAATGACGAGCCCCGTCAGTCCGCCGTCTGCAGAGCGTTCGCAGGGATGCGAGCGCACGTTGCAAGTCCCTCGATGAAACCCCTAACAACTGATAAAATATGCTAGAGTCGAGAGTCTAATTGCGAGTGGGACATGTATGACCATCCACAGTTGAGAGGAGTTTTCAAGTCTGGTTTTCAAACACGTCGACTAATTAACGTCAGTTAAATGAGGTTCGCCGTAGACTCTGAGAGGTAATTATATCGTTTTTTTACGACTCACTGACCATTTGTCACCGTCGAGTGTAAATTAGTTCTCGTCTGGCTAATTGTGCCGCGGCGTATTGGACAAAGAGCAGGGAGATGAAAGGAATGAGCCCAGAGATAGTTCAAAAGTTTGAGACATTTGGTTAAAGATGATGTGGGGAGGGGGAGGTTGGGGGAGCAAGCTGAATGCAAAGTCGGCCATGTTCAAACGCAGGAGAGACGATGCTCGGCTCAGCTGCTCGTCTGTTATGAAAAGCAGAAGGCCGCCTGACCCCCGAAAAGAAGCGGTCGTCACGTCAACAGGCAGCTTTTTGTCAGTTGCTGGTCTTTTCATCATCGAGCTGCTCAAACGTCTGATCCGAAAGGATCGCAGAGATTTTCTCGGGGTAAAGTCAGACTGCTTTGATGTTTTTTCTTCTTCTTCTTTTTTTAAAGGACCAGTACAACAATGAGGGTTGTATGTCTCCATGCGTTCACTCTCAGAGGTAGAGGAGAAGAAAGAAGAAAAATAGGCTTTTTCTGTTGTTATGTAAATTGTAATTTCAGTGAGAGCTGCACATATATATATATTTTTTTCAAAGAACAAGATGTTCAAGGACGAGGCTCAGGACGGCCTCAAGTGCTGCACTCTCGGGGAGCAGAGATGTCAGGAAGAGGTCCCTTGCAAGGCCGGAGGTTCAAGTCTTTGATGATCACTCGCTTGTCCGAAATCATTGAAAGATCCAAATTTTCCATCAATTAATCCGCAGCGTATTTTTCACAATTAATGGATCAATCACAATGCAAAACATCCGTTCCATTTCCCCAGAGCTTAAGGCGACGACTTTTAAATGTTCAAAAAACCCAAAGATCCCTAAATTTACAAAAAGGTGATTTTTTTTCCCCATTCGAAACGCTTAAACACGATGATGGGATTAAAAAAAATATAGCCATCGAGCCTCAGGTGTGTTTCATCCCATCAGCGGGTTGTTGGAGCGAGGAGCGAGGATCCCACCCCCCGGACGTTCAGAAAGACATCCGTCGACACCGGGACCTCGCCTCAGTCGTCGTCGGGTTACCCATCAGCCCCGTTGATCAAAGCCCCCGTTACGATTGGAGCGCCCGGGAGGAGCCGCTCACTGGAACGCCTTTCTCACTTTTTTTCTACCGCCTTTTTTCATCTATCAAGTCCGCCGCCTGGCAGCGCCTGATATCTGAAGATTGAAGCCCTTTGTGAGTCGCTGACAGCGGCTGTCACGGGATCGCTTCGCGTTTGGGTAGCGGAGTAATAGAAACTCGGGGAAACTTAATGTTACAGCCGAGTGAGCTTTATCCGAAGTGGAGAGTTAAACCACTTTCACAGCGAGGAGTGCGGGGGAAATAGTGATGAGGGTGGAACTAAAAACACTACATACATTGCTTTATTAAAAAAGGCAGCGGTCTTCGCTGTGCACCAGTTTTTTTTTTTCGTGCTGAGCTTTGTTGTCTTCACCCAGCGGGGGAGGTAGGGGCTTAATTACCATTTGATGAGTTTGAGAACAAAGCTGCCGCGCTACAAGTTGAAAATTGGTTATCGGCTTCTGGAGCTGGCGCTATAATTCGGTCTTGGTTGTGTTCAATGTTTCAGTCCAAATGGTTTGGTCACTGGAGGTTATAGGAGGGGGAGGAAGAGAAGCCCTCTGCTGAAGGTCTCTAATTGTCTTATATCTCTTTGCAGGAGTGGAATTCTGTGGATGGACTCAGCTGGACAAGACAATGGGGAATATTCATCAACCTGACAAAAGGAAATGGTGTTAAATCTTTGCCCGTGGGATCTAAGAAAGAAAAGCATCATTACAAGTCGTGTCGAGCCTGTGAAGTGGGACTCGTGCTCGAATATTCCATGCTTTTGCAAATATGTTGATAATCGATCGGCGCTCAGAGGCTGCAGCTCAGCTAATGGGAGAAATCGCCGCTCACATACATGTATTAGCGTTACCTTGAGCCCTAAACAAATGCATAAGGAATGTGTTGTGATGTTTTATGGAACAAACTATCAATGAATTAATGTTATCAGGTTAATCAATAAAAAAAATCAGTGATGCCGTCAAAGCCCAGAAAACCAATGTCTTTAAATACAAGCCTCGCAGCCCAGAGAACCATAATAAACCATAAGTGATGAATATTATACAGCCGATAACAATATAATCCTGATAACATAGTGTACTGAATTAAATATTTAATGCGAGCGTTGTTAGACTGGAGGCATTTTTAAAGAAATGTTCTCATCTATTAGAACCACATAACTAGTGTGATGAGATTACTGATGCCCAGTATGCGATTGCCAATTGAGACTTAGTGCAGAAGCAATTAAAAAAAGCTCTAAATCAAATGTGCCGCATATAGCATCGCAGTGAAATGATTTATGAGGGTATATAATAGCAATAAAAAAATAATAAAAATAAAAACTCTTCTCCTAATACAGTCTTGCACCCTTTCGGCCATTTCCTCTGCCTCCGCTTGGCAAGAAACTCCTTTGTGCGCCATCACTCATCGGATATCGAACGTGAAGATGCACTCGGGTGAAGCCGCCTCGCGACGCAAGGGGGTTACGCGGCTCACCTGTCGGTTCATCGAAATGAGATTCACTCGCGTCACTGCACAACGCCACGTCCGAGGCTCTCTGGGCTTTGAGTATGAGAAGGAGAAAAATGCTCAAAAAGGACGCGATGCAGGTGGCATGCGACAGGCGACGACCTGCTCCGGCTGGTGCAGAGGCTCCGCCCTCTTTAGTTAGCGGCAGGATCCCGACCTGCTCTGACGTGCACATCTGGGTGGTGCGGAGGAAGCACTTTTCGGAGCGTGGTTTCCCTGCAGCCGCGCACACACACACACACACACACACACACACACTTCAGCTGGCTAAGGCCGCCATGCACATTCACCGCCAGCATTCAGCATTTCCAGCTGCGATGTAAAGGTCACCGCGACCTATTTATACCACAAACTAATAGCCACGGCCAAAAGTGCGAGGGTCAGAACGGAATACAAATGACGAGGGCCGACTCCGGGAACCTCGTGCGACATGACATACAAACATTTCCTCCTCGAGCCCTTTACCAATAAACGAGGGCGTCGGACCAAAGGCGGCGGTGGGAAGTGATAGTTTATTCGACGGCGAGATGTGTGCTCATTCATTTTGGGGAACAAAGAGAGAGAGAGAGAGAGAGACAGGAGAGAGACAGGAGAGAGAGGAGAGAGAGAAAGAGAGAGAGAGAGAGAGAGAGAGGAGAGAGAGAGAGAGAGAGAGACAGGAGAGAGAGAGAGAGACAGGAGAGAGAGGAGAGAGAGAAAGAGAGAGAGACAGGAGAGCGAGAGAGGAGAGAGAGAGAGACAGGAGAGAGAGAGGAGAGAGAGACAAGAGAGAGAGAGAGAGAGAGACAGGAGAGAGAGAGAGGAGAGAGGGAGGAGTGACAGGAGAGAGAGGAGAGAGAGAGACAGGAGAGCGAGAGAGGAGAGAGAGAGACAGGAGAGAGAGAGAGAGAGAGAGAGAGAGAGACAGGAGAGAGAGAGAGAGACAGGAGAGAGAGAGACAGGAGAGAGAGAGACAGGAGAGAGACAGGAGAGAGAGGAGAGGAGAGAGACAGGAGAGAGAGGAGAGAGAGAGGAGAGAGAGAGAGGAGAGAGACAGGAGAGAGAGAGGAGAGAGACAGGAGAGAGAGAGGAGAGAGAGAGACAGGAGAGAGACAGGAGAGAGAGGAGAGAGAGAAAGAGAGAGAGACAGGAGAGCGAGAGAGGAGAGAGAGAGACAGGAGAGAGAGAGAGGAGAGAGAAAGAGAGAGAGAGACAGGAGAGAGAGGAGAGAGAGAGAGAGACAGGAGAGAGAGGAGAGACAGGTGAGAGAGGAGAGAGAGACAGAGAGAGAGAGGAGAGAGAGGAGAGAGAGACAGACAGAGAGAGAGAGAGAGAGGAGAGAGACAGGAGAGAGAGAGACAGGAGCGAGAGGGAGACGGGAGAGAGAGACAGGAGAGACAGGAGAGAGAGAGAGAGGAGAGACAGGAGAGAGAGGAGAGACAGGAGAGAGAGGAGAGACAGGAGAGAGAGGAGAGACAGGAGAGAGAGGAGAGACAGGAGAGAGAGAGAGGAGAGAGAAAGAGAGAGAGACAGGAGAGAGAGAGAGAGAGAGAGGAGAGAGAGAGAGAGAGACAGGAGAGAGAGAGGAGAGAGACAGACAGGAGAGAGAGAGGAGAGAGACAGGAGAGAGAGAGACAGGAGAGAGAGAGAGAGGAGAGAGACAGGAGGAGAGAGAGAGAGAGAGAGAGAGAGAGAGAAAGGAGAGAGGAGAGGAGAGAGAGGAGAGAGAGAGGGAGAGGAGAGAGAGAGAGGAGAGAGAGGAGAGAGAGAGAGAGAGAGACAGGAGAGAGAGAGAGAGACCAGAGAGAGAGAGACAGGAGAGTTGCACAGTTCCTGGGACCCAAGGGATGCCTTTCACGAGGTTAAAATACAAAGTCTTCTTGTCTGCTTTGTTCAGTGTGCAGTTTTCTGGGTGGCTCGTTCCTAGCAGGGGCGGTGAGTCCCCTAGCCCCGGGCTGAGGGAGATGTTTGGGAAGGGGTCTGCAGGTCCGGCTCTGCTCTCCGCTGGCTGTAGTCGTTGAGGAGGCTCCTCTCCAACCCGGTCAGCCTCTGCCTCCACAGCCCAGGAGCCTCCTCGCCACCCGGTCGGAATGCAGACCCAGCAGGGAGCCCAGGGCCGGGGTCGCTCAGCCGGCCCCACTGCATCCACCAACTGCTGCAGGAAAGGGTCTTTGTTCGCAGCGCCCGTTAGTCCAGGGTGACGCTGCTGCTAATGTCTAGTTTTGCCCGTGAATTAATGGTTCTCTCAACAACCAGAACAGAGAGTCAGACTGTGGGCACCTTTTCGTTTAAAAGGGCCCAATGACTTAAAACACCCTGATAAAAGGAGGCAGCCCACTTAGTTTTAAAAAGCTGGGGTCTATTAAAAACAGAGCAGTATCCAGCCCTAGGTTGTCAGCACGTCTGAGGATGCAGCTGGCCACGTCTCGCCACACTAAAACCCCGGACTCGTTAAAACTTCTGAACAAACTGTAATCTAAAGTGGCGTCCGGCTGGCCAGGTGGACAAGGCCCTGTCCCCTCCTCTCTGGCTAAAACAGCACCCCTGTGGCACCCAGTGTAGACCCTCCCAAAAGAAATCTACCATCTTCTTTTGTATGTTGGCTAAGAAGCCCGAGGAGGGTCTAAAACTGTCAACCTGTGCCACAGTTGGGATGCAATAAGATTGTTTAAAACCAGTACTCTACCTTTAAAAGACATCTGGGGAGCAGCCACTTCCACTTGGAAAGTTTCCTCTATCTTCTCTGTGACGCCTCCCAGTTCTTCTGGACCATGCTCGGTTTCCCAGGTATATTCCTAAATATTTAAAACCGTCCGTCTTCCATATGAGTTTTGTGGAAGAACCGGGTCGCCACGCCACTCCCCACAGCGAGGGCTTCTTTTCTTCCAGTTCACCCTCGCTGATGATGCCGTGCTAAAATCCTGTACTATTCGATTTAAAAAGGTTTACATCATTTTGATTCTTGATAAAACAACAACGTCGTCGGCATATGCCGATAAAATCATTCCTTTACTAAAACCAGGTAAAACCAAACCATGTAGGCTAGAGCGTATTTTAATGAGGAGGGGCTCGAGGAGAGTGAGAGCATCCCGGACAGAGCACAGCCCTGCCGGACCTCTCTACCCACTCTAAAAGGAGCACACAGCCTGCCGTTTATCTTCAGCACACTCTCAACATTACTGTACAACACCTTGATCTTAGCTATGAAACCAGCGCTGAACCCAAACTTCCCCAGAACTTTCCAGAGGAAGCCGTGTTCAACGCGGTCAAAAGCCTTTTCCTGATCTAGAGAAATCAGACCAGTATCCATACCCAACGAGTTGGAGACCTCCAAAACGTCCCGAATGAGGTGGACGTTGTCCACCATGGACCTGCCGGGCACACAGTAGGTCTGGTCCCGATGGAGGACCTGCTCCATAGCTCCCCTCAGCCTGGAGGCCAGGACCCTTGACAGAAGCTTGTAATCCACACACAGCAGAGACACAGGGCGCCAGTTACCGATGTCCTGCGGGTTTCCTTTTTCGGCAGTAGCGTCAGCACTGCCCTCCGGCAGGACATCGGCATGGAACCAGAGGCCAGACTCTCATTGAAGACGTCTAGGATGTCCCTTCCGAGGACATCCCAGTATTTCTTGTAGAATTCAGCGGGGAGGCCGTCGATTCCGGGGGCGCGCCTCCTGCATTCCTGCAGGGCAGCTTTCAGCTCTTGGGGGTTATGGGTCTGTCGAGCTCCTCATTAGTCTCCTCGGAGACCTGAGGCAGCTCCCACAGAGCCCCTCCATGACTCTCCCTCCTCCCTATACTCAGTGGCATAAAGGGAGGAGAAACCCCACCGCCGCTTCCGGATCTGGCTTGGCTCCACAACCGACTGCCCTCGTCCGTCAGCAGTGAGTGGATCACTCGCCCCTGCCCTCCTCTTCTCCAGGCCGAAGAAGAAGCTAGAGGGAGTGTCCATCTCGCGATGGTCTGGAATCGGGACCTGACCAGTGCGCCTTGCACTTTACTTGAACAGGTCGGCGAGCCTTTTACTTTTGAGGACTTCAATATGTCCTCGATCTCCTGTGGACTCGCTTAAACTTTCTAGGTCCACTATCTCAGTCTCCAGGTCCTTCATAGATCTGGTGACGTCTCTAGTGACGTTGAAAGTGTGCTGCTGACACAGGAGCTTAATTTCCACCTTACCACGGTCCCACCACTGCCTAAGATTATTAAAATCACTCTTCCTCAGCCTAAAAATGCCCCAAAAATAAAACAACACCTCTCTAAAATTCCTATCGAAAGTTAAAACTGTATTAAAATGCCAATATGCACTCCTGGGTAAAAATTCCTAATAAAACATGACATAAAACCAAAGAGTGATCAGTAAAACCAGCCGAACAATGCTGCACATTTTAAAAATATTAAAATGGTGCTTAAAACATAAATACGGTCTAACCTGGCTGAGGAGATCCACCCTCCCTAACGTGGGACCATGTGTACTGTCGGCAGTCCGGATGCATCCTTCTCCACACGTCCACCAGGCCGTGAGAATGGACCAGCCTCCTCAGCACCTGCTGTGAAGCTGGATGTGGCTCTGTGTGGTTTCTGTCATTAAAATCATCCTCTGTGCAGTTAAAATCCCCCCCCAAGAATAAAAAATCCTCCGAGGCACAGTCATTTAAAACATCATTAACTTTGGATAAAAACAGCTGCCTCTGTCCCAGTTGTTGGAGCATAGATATTTATAAAACCACGTTAAAAGGTCGAACCGTGCTTTCACAAAGAACAGCCTCCCTCCACGATGTGTTTGACCTCCAGTGACCGCTGAAGGCCCTGGAGAAGAGGAAGCCCACTCCTCCGCTGAGGTTGGTGTTGTGGCTCAGAAGGACTTCCCCCCCCCACTCCCTCCTCCAGTCCGCCTCGTTGGTGCTGTCGCTGTGCGTCTCTTGTAAGAAGAGAACATCGTTGGCCTTCATCTTGTTAAATTCATAAATAGATGTTCTCTTCTTACTGTCCCTCGCTCCATTTACGTTTAAAACTCCGACTCTGAATGTGTTCATTAAAAGAAAAGAGTTTAAAAAACAAATAAAACTTAAAATCAACAAATCAAATAAAACCCACATTGGAGCTCTCCACCTCCCCCTGCTGGATGCACTCCTTTACTTTGAGTAAAATCTTTTTAATCCTAAAAACCTCTTGCTTTTCAAACTTTATCTTTTCATATAATATCGGCAAGACTGTACAAGGTCACGAGGTCAGGAAGTGATCCTGACCTCCACTTTCCTTTTGTTTTTTGTTCTGTGTAAAAACTGGCTTATTTCATCCACTGTGTGAAGTTTTTGAGTTTGACTGCTTGTTAAAATTAGAGGAGAGTCGCTGTCGTCTGCCCCCTCCTCATCACTACTGTCCTCCACCGGCCCCCCCTTGACTCCTCCTCCCCCTCCTCCCTGCTGGCCTTTGCCTCGCTGCCAGCACTCTGGCCGCTCTTCTTTCTTTCTGGGGCCCCTTTCTGCCCCCCTGCTTCCTCCTCATCCATCTCTACCTGCTCCGCCCCCTCTTCCTCTGCACCGTCCTCCTCCACCTCTTCGCCTCCACCCACCTGTCCTACCCCCTCAATGGGCTTCTCACCACCCTTGTCCTCGTCTTTATTTCCCTTTTCCTCCTCTTTCCCACTTTCCTCTTTATTCTCCACCCCACTCCCCACTTCCACCTCTAAGCCCGTGCCACCATCACCACCATCACCAATATTTTTTGTTGTTTTTTTAATCTTTTTTTGTTTGTTTTTTTCCCCTTCTTTTTCTTTTTTTCCTTCCTCCCCACTTCCCACCTCACCCACAGCCTCTACCCCACTGCTCTTGGCAGATCCCCCCACATCCCCTCCATTTTCTTGGTCCTCACTGCCTGTCCAGCCTCCCACCTCTTCCCCCTCGCCACCCTTACCCCATCGCCACCATCACCACCACCATCACTCACTCCCTCAATCATACTCACCAAATGAGTGTCGGGTGCAACAGCAGTGACGCCGCCGCCGCCCTCCGTTGGAATCGGCGGCCCGCAGCCGCAGCGCCGCCGCCGCTTCGGCGGCGCCTCCTCTCAGAGACGCCGCCGCCGCGAGCCCCGCAGCCGCCTCACCTGCTGTTCCCCACGCTGGTGCAGCGCGGCGTGACGCGCCGGACGGACCCGAGCCGCCCGGACCAGCTGGTGCAGGGTCGCCTCGCTTCGAACAGACTCTCGCGGTGTGCCCCTCCTCCCCGCAATGAAAGCATTTCATCGCCGATGAAGACGCGTAGACGTTATAGTTAACATCATCTACTCTGACGCTGAAGCGCAGGTTTAACTCCGCGCTCCGGTCGTCGAGTATCATATAAACCGATCTACGGTAACTCATGATATGCTTCATCGAGCTCTCCTTGAACCCGATGAGATCTCTCTCATCGGGGACCAGCTTTTCCGTGCCGGAGAGCTCTCTGCTGAGAAACTCATCGGAGATGAGCGGAGGGACGTTTGAAACGAGGACTCTGGTGGACGGCTGATCCAGCGGAAACACCTGCACAAACAAATCTCCCACCGAGAGACCCTCCTCTACCACGCGGCTTACCTTCGCCACCTGATCCAGGAAGATCACGACCGAGCCGTTCATCTTGGCGGCGGACTTCACGCTGCTGAACCCGACTTTCTTCCCGACTGCCCGAGCCAATTCCTCCACGCTGCACGAGGAGTCACCGGCAATCTTCATACCGTGTCTCCTCGTGAGCAGCGGGGGGGGAATCGGGGCAAACATTTCCGCCTCGCCCCGAGCCCGGTGAGGCACCGGCAGCGGGAAGACACCCAGAGAAAAACCCAACTAATCACCAAACAATTTAAACTACTGTGAAACCCAACTAATAAACCACATAAACTAAATACACACAACTATGAAAGAATAGAGAAGAGAGAAACACACAGACAACGCTCCGCAGCTCTCACACGCACACCCTGTCACTCTGACGCTCAGCCTGAACTGAGAGACAGAGAGAGAGAGAGAGAGAGAGAGAGAGAGAGAGAGAGAGAGAGAGAGAGAGACAGGAGAGAGAGAGAGAGAGAGAGACAGGAGAGAGAGAGGAGAGAGACAGGAGAGAGAGAGACAGGAGAGAGAGACAGGAGAGAGAGAGAGAGAGAGACAGGAGAGAGAGAGACAGGAGAGAGAGACAGGAGAGAGAGAGAGACAGAGAGAGAGAGAGGAGAGAGAGACAGAGAGAGAGGAGACAGGAGAGAGAGAGACAGGAGAGAGAGGAGAGAGAGAGAGACAGGAGAGAGAGAGAGAGAGAGGGAGAGAGACAGGAGAGAGAGAGACAGGAGAGAGAGAGAGAGACAGGAGAGAGAGACAGGAGAGAGAGAGAGCGAGAGAGAGAGAGACAGGAGAGAGAGAGACAGGAGAGAGAGAGAGAGAGGAGAGAGACAGGAGAGAGAGACA